>NC_043703.1:87932372-87940854 GCF_006229205.1 Suricata suricatta | reverse complement strand
TTTTTTTTTTTTTTTGAGACAGAGAAAGACAGAGACGAGTGGGGGAGGGGCAAAGAGAGAGAGAGAGGGAGACACAGAATCTGAAACAGGCTTCAGGCTCTGAAGTGTCAGCACAGAACCCAACGTGGGGCTCGAACCCACAAACCGTGAGATCATGACCTGAGCCAAAGTTAGATGCTTAACCAACTGAGCTACCCAGGCGCCCCAAATTTAGTCATTTCAATGTTATCTTCAAATGCCTATCTTCTTTCAGCAGATCAACCATAAAAATCGTTTTAGTCTGATGAAAAGTGTAAAAGTAGTAAGTGAAAAGCAGGTCACTTACTAACAGCATATTCTGTGAAAGTCCAGAGACTATCCTGACCTCGGCAGGGTACCCCAGCTGCTCCTCAGCAAGAGCAGTTCCAGCCTGCCTCTGACAACCTGAGGAGTGGCTTCTCCCTTCCCTTCTAAATTCCTCTAAAATTATTTATATCCCCTACCTCGTTCCTTCTTGTGCCTGAGTTCATTCCTATACTCCCTCAATATTGGGTTTCTGTCCCAGTACATTATGGGTTTTTCCAGGGTAGTTCCATTTTATTACATATTTTTATTCAATAATGGTGATTCATCAAATACCTGTGATTTTACTTTGGTACTGTTAAAAAGACTGCATATACATAGGTTCATAACTCAATCAAAATCCATCATGTGACCATGTTTTTCAATTTGCAGGAAATGAAAATAGGCACTGTGGAATTGGTTTTCTTGGTAATTGCTGATGACTTTTGCATTGCCTCTTCTTAGGTTTCTTCTACCTTAACTCCTTTGCAGCATTTAGAACTGCTAATTAAATCCTCCTTTTTCAAATTTTCTTAGTTTTCCTAAATCTACATCCTCCTTCCTCTGTAAATGTTTAACTTTTTATTTTTATTTATTTAATGTTTTTTAATTTATTTTTGAGACAGAGAGAGACGGAGCATGAGCGGGGAGGGGCAGAGAGAGAGGAAGACCAGAATCGGAAGCAGGCTAGGCTCTGAGCTGTCAGCACAGAGCCCAACGTGGGGCTCGAACCCACGAACGTGAAATCATGACCTGAGCCAAAGTCGGAGGCTTAACTGTTTGAGCCACCCAGGTGCCCCAAAGCTTAGCTTTTAAAAGACTCCTTGTATTCTTTTCTCTCCCCACCTTACTACCACTTATTTCTTTGGGTTTCCTAGATTGGTTAAGGAGAAGTGCTCAGGTGAGTTATTTTAAGCTGTCCTCCCTTTCTGCCCACCACCAGCACCTGAGCACCACATCCAATCAATCTCCATACCCCACCCTTTTCCCAAAGATCTCCTGCAACTTTCTTGGTTTTCTTCTATCTTTTCTGGTACTGCCCTCGCTCAGACCCACATCCCTTGCTGCTGTGCCTTCAGTCTTTCTTTGATCAGTACCAAAATTGTGTCCTGCCTAGAAGAAGTTTCATTCAATAAAGCAGAGTAGTTATTTGACCACACTCATAGAAAGGGGGACCTCTCCTCTAGAGCTGAACAGAGTAAGTGGAAAAACAGTCTGGTTGACAGGTGAGTTACCTAATCTCAGCAAGTATATAAAGACTGAAGACCTAGCTCAATGGGCAGAACTGGTTTGAACAGTTAGGAATATGAGGCAGGTTTCCCAGGAGCCCTACAGGAGCCAGCCTTTCCAGTGTGTTAACTGGACTGGCCCAGGGGTATCCTTTTGTTGGTGGCTATGACTGAACAACTTAGAGTTAAATCATATTAGAATTGTCTTGTGGCCTTCGTTTGGACTGAGAAGGAACTCTTCTTATTGTTTCTTAAGAATTGGGTAATACTCTTAAGAAACCTATTTGGAGAGTAATATTTTAATGGCAATACATATTGCCCCCACAATTGTAGCAAACAAGGCCAAACTGTCTCTGTTAGTGTAATTCAGACAGGATACTTACTATGAAATGACTGAGACAAGAGCTCAGGCATGGAGAACAAGTTGTACTTCCTTATCTGGTCTCTGAAAGGTTCACTGGTCAGTTGTCTGCATTCTCAGCGTGTTACTTTCTTTTATTTAGCCACATCATTTATTAAGTTGGTCTCGAGGGGGATAAGGAATAATGTCTTCGCCCTACAGTGTGCCTATGTTCTCCAATACACAGGACACACAACTCCCCTATAACGAAGGATTGTCCAATCCAAAATGTCAATGTGCTGAGGTTGAAAAACTCTGACTTAAACCACTTTCTTTTTATTAGCATAATTAGTGAACGTTTACCCAAAGTGTGAAGACTTTGGCTAAGTTTGCTCTGGCATCCAGTAAAATTTGTTTTGCAGGGCTGCTTTGAATATTGGAATAGAATAACTAAACCCTAACATATTTAAGGGAAAGAAGATTACAGGGGTGGATGGATGGCTCAGTTGGTTAAGCGCCTGAACTTTGGCTCAGGTCATGATCTCATGGCTTGTGAGTTTGAGCCCTCTGTCGGGCTCTGTGCTGATAGTTCAGAGCCTGGAGCCTGCTTCTGTGTCTCCTCTCTCTCTGCCCCTCCCCCATTCATGCTTGGTCTGTCACAAAAATAAACACTAAAAAGAAGCTTACAGACCATCTAACTCCCACCTGGACACCAACCCGTTTATAGATGAGCAAACTGGGGAGTCAGAAGTAGATCCCTGACTGGGTAAAAGATTTAATTTTGTGGCATTTCAGTTTTCTCATTTGCAAAATGGGGGTGATAATGTTTACCTAACACACTTTTTGAGGCCCAAATGGGAAAACTTAAAAATACAAAGATACCTACAGATATATAGAGCTCATTACTATGAGTGTATAGACATGTATCAAGCCAAGATTAAATTCATTGTTTGGGATTCTCCCTCCCCCTCTCTCTCTGCCCCTACCCTGCTGGTGCGCAAGCCATGTGCACATACTCTTTCTGTCTCTCTTTAAAATACATATTTTAGGGGCGCCTGGGTGGCTCAGTCAGTTAAGCAGCCGACTTTGGCTCAGGTCATGATCTTATGGTTTGTGAGTTCGAGTTGCACATCATGCTCTGTGCTGACAGCTCAGAGCCTGGAGCCTGCTTCAGATTCTGCGTCTCCTTCTCTCTCTGATCTTCCCCTGCTCACGCTCTGTCTCTCTCAAAAATAAATAAACATTAAAAAATATATATGCTATATATATATGATTTCATTTTTTTTAGTTTATTCTGAAGTAAAAGTTCTACAACCATATAGATAGTAACTTTATCACAGTAATCTTAAATGAGGATAGATTATATCTGCACAATCTGAAATGAGCAATTAGCAATTATTTTTAATAATATGCAGAGATAATTGGTGTTTATAATAATGACCAGAGGAGCAAAGATCCAAAACTCTTGGATTTATAAATGTGAACACTAGATGTTCAGTATAATTTCTGTTCTGTTCTGTAAACTCTATTCACAGACTTCTGAAATAGTTGAAAATGGGAATCCAAGAATTAAATAAATGGGTCAGTTCATTTTCAGAACAGCTTCTTCTGTATTAATATTTCTTGTGCAACTTAATGGAGTATTTCACCACGCAATTTCCCTTTGGACTTATGGTGTATGTAAAAGTAGTTTTGAGTCACTATTCTTTGCCTAAAATCTTTTTTCCCCTGATTCTTAGAGCATATATGTGTGTGTCAGGAGATGAAATCACCAAGCAGGGGTACTTTCCACGGGTTCAACAAATAGCTCTTGGAGTAGAACACTTGTTCCAATAATCTACAGGCATTTAGAGGAGCTTAAACACATTTCAAAAACAACTAGGATCTTAAATGTCCTTGTCATTCTGTGTTCAAGATCTGTTTTCATGAAGCCAAATGCTAACTGAGGGTATATAAACACAGCAGATCAGAGCTGTGGTTAGCATAAGCATTAACCACATGTTCTGGGTCAACTCAGTCTCAAGAATCATCAATGTTAGGACTGGCCTCCTTTTGTGGCCTAAAGGCACAGGTATTTGCTGCTGTTAATGGTATGGTTTCAAGATTTTTGTTTTGTTTTGTTTTTTCTTCACCCAAACCAAATTCTGTTGCCTTCCAAAATGCATTCAAAATGAGGGTATATGTAGTTGTAACAAATAAGTGTCCCAAATGCCACAATTTTTCAACTCCATAACCAAAGCAGACGTGGCTCATTAATCACAGCACTCTTTCTGGCCAAGATATGATATGACCTCTGAATCTTATTACCATGTTCTAGCCAGCTATTACCTACTAACTAAAGGGAGCTGGCCATAGAGATGGTTGCATATCCACATGTGCACATACCTGTGAATATACTAAAAATCATTGAACTGTGCATTTTAAATAGGTGAGTTTTATGGTACATGAATTATATCTCAATGCTGTCAATTTCTGGTCACTGGGGAAAAGAACAGTGTTTTGAACAGCTTCCCCTGCCCCAAAAGAACTGTCCAAAAAAGTGAGTTGGCACTAAAGTGGAAACCTATTAGTTTGGCCAAGCATAAGATTTTTAAAGTTTATTTATTTTGAGAGAGTGTGAGGAAGGGAGGGGCAGAGAGCAAGGACAGAGAATCACACGCAGGTTCTGAGATGTCGGCGCAGAGCCTGTTGCCGGGCTCAAACTCACCAACCACAGATCATGACCTGAACCGAAATCAAGAGCCAGACACTTAACCATCTGAGCCACCATGGTGCTCCCAATTATGAGATTTTCAAAAAACAGATATGCATATCAACAATATGCTATCAAAAGGGTAGATATTATTTTTCTCAGTGCAAGGCTAAATCCTTTCACAATTGCTAAAGTCACACATGGGGGATATATTGTAATCTCCTGGAAGCATTGTTGAAACACAGACTGCTGCCTCTCTGAAATTCTGATTCAGTAAAGTCTAGGGTAGGGTTGAGAATTTGCATTTTTAGCAAGCTCTTAAGTGATGCTGATGCTGCCTGTCTTGGCCCACACTGAGTAAGCCCACTGATGTAAATCTCTTGACAAGCGGGTGCCTGGGTGGCTTAGTCAGCTGAGCATCAGACTTCAGCTCAGGCCATGATCTCCTGGTCTGTGGATTCAAGCCTTGCATTGGGCTTGCTGCTATCAGTGTGGAGCCCACTTCAGATTCTCTCTCTCCCAACCTCTCTGCCCCTACCCCTCTCACGTTCTCTCTCTCTCTCTCAAAAAGGTAAACAACAAAAAATATCTTTATTTGTTTTTTTTTTTTAATTTTTTGGTGTTTACTTAATTTTGAAGGAGAGAGACAGAACACAAGCAGGGGAGGGGCAGAGAGAGGGAGACACAGAATCAGAAGCAGGCTCCAGGCTCTGAATGGTCTGCACAGAGCCTGATGCAGGGCTCGAACTCACAAACGGTGAAATCGTGACCTGAACCAAAGTCAGATAGATGCTCAACTGACTGAGCCACCCAGGCACCCCCAAAAAAAAATCTTTAAAAAAATTACTTGAAAAAATCAGAGAGCCAGGGCAAAGGCAAATATTGTGTAAAAAAAAGTTCCAAACCTAATGCAATTAATTACATCATGTGTCAGTACAATTACCAAGGAACAGAATGGCAATATTTAACCCCAAAGAGCAAAAACCTGTAACAAAAGCAAATGAATCCTTTCTTAAGAAAGAAAAATAGATGAGGAAGCTTAAATTAGAACTGAGCTGTGCAAACCTGAAGCATGGGCTTTAAATGCTACAGTGAAACAGAAGAAGACAAATTATAATTTCATTTTATTACCTGTTAGATTTCTGAATTTTTAGATTCTGCATTGCTTTTTTTCTCTGAGCTGTGTCAACCTTTTGATGATAAAGTTTCTCTTGAAAAGTCCCCATAGGCTCTTTATCAAAGATATATAAAAATGCCAGTACTAAAGCAATTTGTCTTTTTAAAGTTCAATTTACTTTTTATTAAGGAGTACATGGTTAGCTACGTTATGAAATAACATTAATACAACTTTCAGGAAAACAGAAGTTTCTCTTCATAGGAATTAATGAAGAATCTGAAGTTTGCACCTTAGGAATCAGACACTGTCGAGTTCAGAAAGTCATGTTTTGGCTTCATAGTCCACTTACACACAAACTGACAATGGAACACACTGCTAAGCACTAGATGAACTGGGGAAACGGAACACTGGTAGCAATTTTCAGAGATGACCGAGAGCTTCCAGAAGAGAAGCTCTTGATTCTCATAGAAGTGGAGATGGTGTGACGGTAATTGCCTGGTGAGAGTTTTCAATCTCGATTTCTCAAACTCTGATGCAACATCCCAGGCAATTGTTCTTAAAGTTGACTTGATGACCATGGGCTTTTTAAAAGGGGCTGATTCCCTGGTCTAAACCCTAAAGATGGATCCAGCACATCTGAGGTGAGGCCTTAAGTCTTTAGCAATTGAGTACAATACTATCCTAAGTATTGCCTAGATTATGTTGCATGTACACGGCAGTGGAACACACTGTGAAAAACCATGCACTTGGGATTAAGAATCACTGTAACAGTTAGCAAAGGCACTGACTGTTGTGGCATACCCCTCAGGTGTGTGGGGGTTGAGACCTATAGCTGTTAAAGGAAAACAGAGCTTAAAAATAAGAAAGAATAGTACCCCAAATCTATTTAAAGAAAACTTATCAAACTCAAAAACAAAAAATAATCCAGTGAAGAAGTGGGCAAAAGACATGAATAGACACTTTTCCATAGATATATCAAGATGGCTAAGAGACACATGAAAAGATGCTCAACATCACTCATCATCAGGGAAATACAAATTAAAACTGCAATGAGATACCACCTTACATCTGTCAGAATGACTGTAATTAACAACTCAGGCAACAAGAGATGCTGGCAAGGATGTGGAGAAAGAAGAACACTTTTGCACTGCTGGTGGGAATGCAAACTGGTGTAGCCACTTTGGAAAAAAATATGAAGGGTGCTAAAAAAATTAAAAATAGAACTGCTCTGCGACCCAGCAATTACACTAATAGGTATTTATCCAAAGGATACAAAACTGATCTGAAGGGGCACGTGCACCCCAATGTTATGAGTAGCACTATCAACAATAGCCAAACTATGGAAAGAGGTCAAATATCCATTGACTGATGAAGAGATAAAGAAAATGCAATATAGGGGTCCCTGGGTGGTTCAGTCGGTTAAGTGTCCAACTTCAGGTCAGGTCATGATCTCACGGTTCATGGGGTCAAGCCCCGCATTGGGCTCTGTGCTGACAGCTCAGAGCCTGGAGTCTGCTTTGGATTCTGTGTCTCCCTCTCTCTCTCTCTGCTCCTCCTCCCCTCATGCTCTGTCTCTGTCTCTCAGGAATGAACAAACATTAAAAAAATAAAAAGAAAATACAGTATATATATGTGTATATATATATATATATATATATATATATATATATACACACACACACACACAATGGAATATTTCCTGGTGATCAAAAAGAATGAAGTCTTGCCATTTGCAACAGCTTGGGTGGAACTAGAGTAAGTATTCTAAGTGAAATACCATATGATTTCACTCACATATGGAATTTAGAAACAAAACAGATGAACATAGGGGAAAGGAAGGAAAAATACAATAAGATAAAAACAGAGAGGAAGGCAAATCATAAGCAGCTTGTAAATACACAGAACTAACTGAGGGTTGCTGGAGGGGCAGTGGGTTAGGGGGTGGGCTAAATGGGTTGATGGGTATTGAGAAGGGCACTTGCTGGGATGAGCATTTGATGTTATATGTAAGTGATTAATCACTAAATTCTCCTGAAACCAACACTACACTGTATGTTAACTAACATGAATTTAAATAACAAAAAATAAAATTTAAAAAAATAAGAAAGAACTTGGTGTTAGCATTATGATTTTTTTCAGCTGAGATCAAGCAAAGTCTGAAATAGTAGTCTGTGTTAAGAATCCGGTGCTATTCCTGGCTGCATTCCCCACTAAGCATTTCAGCACCGTGAAAGACCAGGTTACACTTGGCATTAGGATTCAGACTGGTCACTATTTAGGTGGTGATGATATTGGCAAGATTGAAGAAGGGACTTCAACTCTTGTGAAGGTATTATTACTTATGGCACGCCGATTCACTGTTCCTCAGCTGAGTGTTCCAGTTAATTTACCTAATATGATTACTTTTTTATTCTTATACTTTTGAAGTCTGAACTAAGCATAAAACCAATATATGTTGGCTTCCCTTCATCTATAGTACAAATAGAGTATTACATTACAAACTTTTTTCTTTTTTTTTATTAAAGTTTATTTTTGAGAGAGAGAATGACAGAATGTGACTGGAGAAGGGGCAGAGTGTTGGGGTCCATCCAGCCAGAAGTGCTGTGTGGCCTTTGGGACCCTGCTTCCCCTACTTGAAAATGTGTACGCTTGACTGCTTGACCTAAATGGATCAGAGACTGGAGTTAGTTCTCCTGTTGTTCATGCCACTTGGTAATTGCGGTTTCAGTAAATGGGCAGACTTTCTTATTGAAACTTTCTCCCTGGTTAGAGGCACCTTACTT
>NC_043703.1:87735138-87932272 GCF_006229205.1 Suricata suricatta | reverse complement strand
TCCTAAGAAATTGCAAACAATGTAATCATTAAAAGAAAGATGTAATCACCTATGGTATATAAGACACCAAGTTTCACAGTAAAGTGTGGTCTCTTCCACCATTCATGTTGTCTGTGTTCTTTCTTATAGATATTTCGCCGACACCAACCCCCTACTCAGAGACCCTTGGACTCTGGTGCGTGGGCTGGTCCCCCGCAGCAGAGAGAGAGGGAGACACAGAATCTGAAACAGGCTCCAGGCTCTGAGGTGTCAGCCCAGAACCCGACACAGGGCTCAAACTCAGAAATGGAGAGCTCATGACCTCAGCTGAAGTCATATGCTTAACCAACTGAGCCACCCAGGCACCCCTAGAGTATTACATTATAAATGGGTACTTGATAAACACAGATGATTCGAAATTGTAAAGAATTTAAGATACATTAAAAATTTTAATACAAATGTCCAAGAAATGAAGATTGTGCAGCAGCAGCTTCTGGGTATGACCTGCACACAAGGCTTCAGTATGTGCTACAGGAAAAGACCTGGCAAGGGTGATAAAACACCTGGTGGGAAAACCCAACCACCCTGGTGTCGTATGCCTCCCTCCACTTAGTCTATTGCCAAAAAGAAGTGGAAGAGCAAGGATAAATGACACACTGAGATCCTTTGTGCCGGGAGTGAAGTAGCCTGGAAGAGAGATTCTGCGTTGTAAGCAGTGTGAGAGATGCTAATCTCTTGTGGTTGTGAGAAGGGAAAGCGAATATATGTCATTGATACACACAATCTTGTGTCATAGTCCTGCTAGCCTGGAACCCAGTACTGGCCTCTTCCAAAACTCCTGCAAAGAACAGTTTCAAGAACTCCTCTCATTTAAAGATAATTTTTAGAAAGGAATTGACATAGGGTTAAAAAAAAAAAAAGATAATGGGGCTCCTGGGTGGCTCAGACAGTTGAGTGTCCTGCTCTTGACGTCAGTTCAGATCACGATCCCAGGGTTGTGGGATTGAGCCCTGCTTTCACGCTCTGTGCTGAGTGTGAGCCTGCTTAAGATTCTCTCTCTCTCTCTCTCTCTCTTTCTCTCTCTCTTTCTCTCTCTCTCTCTCTCCCTCTGACTCTGTCTCTCTCCCCCTCCTCCTGGTCTCTCTCTTTATCTAAAAAAATTAATAATAAAAGAAAATAGAGAAAACAAATGGCAGATAAAGATCTCTCCTCAGAAAAAGTCACCAAAACCATAAAAACTTAAAACAACCCTATCCCTATATATTCTAAATTTTTTAATAAGTGTTTTGAAGTTGGTTACAAGTTATCACGTATAAAGCAAGAGGTCAAAACAAAGAAAGGCTCAGGAAAAAAAATTCTGGTTTAAAAACAAAATGAGATCTTTGTCAGAAATGAGGTTAACACATTGAAGAGTAAAATAAAAGGAAGAGTGTTTTGGTCGTCTGTTACTGTATAGCAAATCATCCTAAATCTTTAAAGCTTAAAACTACAACAAAATAATGCTTTCATAAATCTGCAATTTTGCATTCAATAGAGATGGCGTATCTCTTCTTTATGAGGCATCAGTTCAGGCAGTTCAACTGAATTGGAGAATTCACTTCTGAAATGTCTCACTCATGCACATGGCTGGCAACTTGTTACTAGTTGGTGGCTGAACACTGAGCCAGGTTTGTTGACTGCATGGGTCTCTCCACAGGACTACTGGGACCTAGGGCCTGTCCACACAACATGATAGCCATGTTCTAAAAGCAAGCATTTAGAGTCAGAAAGTGGAAGCTGTTGGTCTCTTAAGGCTGGGCCCTGAAACTTGCAGAGTTACTTCTTCACCTTCTATTGGTCAAATACAGCTGACTCTTTGAACAATATGGGTTTGAATTACATGGGTTCACTTATATGTGGATTATTTTTCCCATAAATACAGTGTAGTATTGTAAATGTATTTTCTCTTTGTTATGATTTTTAGAATATCTTTCCTTTGGTTTACTTTATCATAGAAATACAGGATATAGAGGGGTGCCTGGGTGGCCTAGTCAGTTAAGCATCTGACTTGGGTTCAGGTCGTGATCTCACAGTCCGTAGATTCGAGCCCCACGTTGGGCTCTGTGCTGACAGCTAGCTCAGAGCCTGGAGCCTGCTTTGGATTCTGTGTCTCCCTCTCTCTCTGCCTTTCCCCTGCTTACTTTCTGTCTCTCAGAATAAAATAAAGACATAAAAAAATTAAAAGAAAAAAAGAAATACAGGATATAGTACATATAACATACAAATATGTGTTAATCAACTGCTTATGTTTTTGGTACGATTTCTGGTCAATAGTAGGCCATTAGTAGTTAAATTTGGGGGTAGTCAATATGTGAATCTTCTGCATGGGAGGTTGGTGCCCCTAGCCCTCATGTTACTCAAGGGTCAACTATAGTTTACAAAGCTCACCCAGGTTCAAGATTAAGAGATTGCGACCTTCACCTCTTAGAGGGAGGGGTATCAAAGCAAAGGCATTTGGCTATCTTTAATCGGCCACAAATGGCATATTGGGTTCAGAAAAAAAGAGACTCTGAAAAGTTGGGAGGAACTGTGATGACAAAATTGAGAAAGAGGAGCATATTAAACAGAAGTAAACAGTTAGAAAGGATTAGAGAGAAAATTATAGCGTCCATGCATAGGCATAATTAGTGACTATAAAGAGAATGGAAAAAGAAGAAAACATTTTAATATATAACTCAAAGGGATTTTCATATCTGGCAATATTCTTAAAGAGAAGTGCTGAATATATTTCAATTATAAAAATAACTAATAAAATATAACATTTTAAAAGAAATGTTCATATTTTTGTTCTCATGGTTATTCATATAAACCTTTATATAAAACCTTTTATTCTTCTCTGTTAGTGACTGCTATTTCCTTAATTTGAACAACATTGAAGTTAGGCAGTAATAATCTTTTTTCTTTCCTTCCCTGACCTTCTAATTTGAACTAATGCCCACCTATAAGACAGTTAGTAAGTTTATTCTAGATACTTTCTATCCTCTCCTTATTTTAAAAAGTGCAATATGGGGCATGTGGGTGGCTCAGTCAGTTAAGCATCTGACTCGTGATTTCGGTTCAATTCATGATCTCACAGTGAGATCGAGCCCTGTGTCAGGCTCTATGCTGATAGCATGGAGCTTGCTTGGGATTCTCTCTCTCCCTCTCTGTCTGCCTTCCCCTGTGTACTCTCAGTTGCAAACTCTCTCTCAAAGATAAATAAAATATTTTTAAAAATGTATTGTATCTATTTTGTCAGAGCATATAATGATTACATACTGTTCTGTAAATCTTATTTCCACAACTTGAATTTATTTTATTTTAATTGTGGTAAAATTCACATAACATAAAAATGATTTTATTTTTAAAAAATGTTTCTTTATTTTTGAGAGCAAGAGAGGGAACACGCCCACTCATGTACAAGCAGGGGAGGTACAGAGACGGAGAGGGAGAGAATCCCAAGCAGGCTCTCTGCCACTAGTGAAGAGCCAATGTAGGGCTTGAGCTCACAAACCATGAAACCATGATCTAAACTGAAAGCAAGAATTGGATGCTTAGCCAACTGAGCCACTCAGGGTCCCCATAAAAATGATTTGAGGTGCACAAATTAGTGATTTTAAGTATATTTAAAATGTTATACAATCAAGAGCTCTATCTAGTTTCATGTTTTCATCACCCCAAAAGGAAACCCCATACCCATTATTCATACCCTCTTCCCCCAAACACCTGTGTGCTCTATGGATTTACCTATTCTGGATTCCTGTAAATGGAGGCCTACAATATGTGACCTTTGAGTCTACTTCTATGTGGAGGTTCCTCCATGTTAGAGTTTGTATTAGTACTTCATTCTTATTTGTGGCTGAATAATATTGTAATGTATACATAAATCACAATGTTTATCCATTCATTCATTGATAGATTTTTGGGTGTTTACATCTTTTGGCTATTATGAGTAATGCTGCTGTGAACATGCATACACACACATTTGTCTGAGTAGCTGTCTTCAATTATTTAGGGGGATATACCTAGGAATTCAATTGCTGGGTCATATGGGAATTCTATGTTTAACGCTTTCGGGAGCCACCACTGTAGCTATACCATTTTACATTTCACCAATGATGTAAAAGTATTCCAAGCCACATTCATTTTACATGTTTTTTAAAAATTATAGTCATTCTAGGGGCGCCTGGGTGGCTCAGTCGGTTAAGCCTCCGGCTTCGGCTCAGGTCAGATCTCACGTTCGTGGGTTCGAACCCCGCGTCAGGCTCTGTGCTAACAGCTAGCTCAGAGCCTGGAGCCTGCTTCCAGTTCTGTGTCTCCTTCTCTCTCTGCCCCTCCCCCTCTCATGCTCTGTCTCTCTCTGTATTAAAAATAAATAAAATATTAAAAAAATTATAGTCATTCTAGTGGGTATGAAGTAGTATCTCACTGTAATTTTGATTTGCATGTATCTAATGAGTAATGATTTTCAGCATCTTTCACGTGATTGTTGGCTATTTGCATATCTTCTTGGAGAAAACAGCTATTTAAGTCCTAGGCTCATTTTTGTTGTTGAGTTGTAATCCATATAGATTATATTGAGGATTGGCTTTTCCATTTTAGTGAAAAAAGTCATTAGAATTTTCATAAGGATTGTATTGAATCTGTAGACTCTTTTAATAGTATTAATAGTATTGCCATATTAAAATATTTTATCTTCCAATTCATGAACATGAGATATATTTCAATTTTTTTCCTTTAATTTATTTCAGTGATTTTGTATAGTTTTCAGTGTACATGTATATCTTTCCATGACTAAGTTTATTTCTAGGTATTTTATTCTTTGGATGCTATTGTAAATTGAATTGTTTTCTTAATTTTCTTTTCCAGTTGTTGTTAGTGTGCTGTAAGAAGAGGTGATTTTTGTGTGTTCATCTTATACACTGCCACTTTGCCGAGTTTATTTATTAGTTCTAATAGTAATTTTTTGGGCCTATTTGTATATTCCTTGGGATTTTCCATTTATAGGATCAAATAGAGATAAATTGATCTTCCTTTACCATTTGGATGTCTTTCTGTTCTTTTTCTTGCCTAATTGCTCTTGGCAAGAACTCCCAGTACAGTGTTGAATAGCAGTGGTAAAAACATGCATCCTTATCCTGTTCCTGATCTTAGGGGATAACAGGCCAGTCTTTGGCCATTGAGTATGAAGTTATCTTTGGAGTTTTACATAATTCATCATGAGGAAATTCACTTCTACCCCAGTTTTCAGAGTGTTGTTATCATGCAAGGGCATTAGTTATTTTCAAAGTATCTGCACCAATTGACATGATTATGTTGGGGTTTTTTTCCTATTACATTGGTTTCTTTTGAGAGAGTGGGTGCAAGTGAGCAAGGGTAGAGAGAGAGAAAAAGAGGGAGAATCCCAAAAGGGCAGAGAGAAAGAAGTATGACTTGTGTTCACCAAAGTGGGGATTTTGCTCACCCAATGCAGGACTTGAACTCAGGAACCATGAGATCATTCTGTTCCAGTGATCTATTTGTCTAGTCCTTAACCAACATTATGCTACCTCGATTACTATAGCTCTACCGTAAGTCTTGCAGCTGGGTAATATCATTCTTCCAACTTTATAGAGAACAACTTTAGATCTTTCATAATTTGGTAAGGTGTGGGAGGAGGGAAAATGTTATGTTCCTATGGCTATTTCACTACCTTCTAGAGAGTCTGTACTTCTGGACTGTGAATTTCATACACGCTTCCCCCTCTCTTAGGTGGGATGAGACGGCAAGAGGAGGGTAGAATTGGGGATTTCCCTTCCCCAGGGTGGCTATGCTCTGATAAAAGCCCAGCAGGTTAGGCTTTGGGAAGTAGTTTTTTCCTGAGAGCAAAGCTTGTTAAGAGCAGAATGCTCTGGCATACTTCAAAATGATTCCTTTTTCCCTCCCTCTGTCGGAACCATGAGGGGACTGATCTCTGATACTCACTGTGAGAATCTGATAGAGACTGAGGAGGGAAAACTCACAAAAGTTTGGGTTCTCTCCAGCCCCATGAATAGGTCCCTTTCGAGGTTTTAACTCTCAGAGTTGTCCACACAGCCTCCAGAAATTCACAGGTTGTAGTTCAGGTTTCCTATCCTAGCCCTGGCTCCCAAGGAGATGGCTGCTCTGGTAAGTTGTGATTCTCTATATTGCCTAGTGATCTAATTTTAGGGGTGGTGGTTTTATCTAACTTCTTTCATAGATACAAGTGTTGCTCCCCCGCACCCCCAGTCTATTGAGCTTTTTACTTGTTAGAATGGAGTGTTAACTTCCAAGCCTTAAATGCTGGACTAGAATCTGGAAGTCTCCCTCTTTTTAAAATGTGTTTATTGCTGTAAACTTCCCAGTGACCTTGGCCTTCATTGCCTCTCAGACGGTTTGGGATATTGTGTTTTTGTTTCCATTCATCTCCAAAATTTTCAAATTTCCCCCTGTGATTTCTTCTTTGTCCTCTGGGTTGATTGTGTTGTTTAATTTCTTCATATTTGTAGATTTTCCAGTTTCTGTTTTGCTATCGATTTCTCACATCATTTGGGTGCAGAAGATACTTTGTATGACTTGGGTGTTTTTAAATTTATCAAAAATTGTTTTGTGGCCTAAAATATAGACTGTCTTGGAGAGTGTTTCATGTGCACTTGTGAAGAATGTGTATTCTGTGTATTCTGCTCTTGTTGGAGTGTCCTATACATGCTAATCGGTTTGTAGTGTTAAAATCCTCTGTTTCTTTTCTAATTGTTCTATCCATTATTGAAGTCTCTCAATATTGAAAACCTATCCATTTCTCCATTTCTATCAAAGTTTGCTTCATTATTTTAGGGTTCTGTTGTTTGGGCATTTGTTAAATCTTCTTGATGAACTAATTCTTAAAGATTTTATGTACTTTTTGTTTTTTATTACAGTTTGTGACTTATTTCTACATTGTCTGCTATCAGTCTAGCCACCTCAGTTCTCTTTTGGTTAATGTTTGCATGGAATATCTTTTCTGTGCTTTCACTTTCAACCCATTTTTGTCTTTGAATCAAAAGTGAATCTCTTCATTGTGTGATCTCTCAAACAGCAGTTTGAACCTGGGTTTTTGTTCTCTTTGGTTTTTATTTTATCCATTCTCTCAATCTCTGTTTTTGTTTGGAGAGTTTAATCTGTTTACACTAAAATGACTACTGGTAAGGAAGAATTTACTTCATCATTTTGCTATTTTTTTCTGAAAGGCTTATCTATTTTTTATTCTTTATTTCCTCCATTTCTCACCTTTTTGTGTTTACTTGATTTTTTTGGGTAAGTGTATCATTTTGATTCCCTTCTTATTTCCTTTTCTGTATTTAAAAAATATTTTCTTAGTAATTATCATGAGGATTATAAAAAAGTTCTAAATATGTAACAATCTAGTTGGAATTGGTAACAATTTAGCTTAAATATCATTCAAAATTCAACCTTTATACAGCTGTCTCCTATCCCTTTTACATGATCATAAACTATATTTTTATACATTACATTCTACTCATAGTTTTTTAAAATGTTTTATTTAACATTTTGAGAGAGAGACAGACAGACAGACCGCGTGAGCAGGGGAGGGTCAGAGAGAGAGGGAGATACAGAATCCGAAGACAGGCTCCAGGCTCTGAGCTAGCTGTCAGCACAGAGCCTGACGCAGAGCGAACCCAGAAACGCGAGATCATGACCTGAGCCAAAGCCAGACACCCAACCAATTGAGCCACCGAGGCACCCCTCTCACTCATAGTTTCACAATTCTTGTTTTATGCATTTGTCTTTTTCCTTTTTTTTTTTTTTACAGTTTATTTTGAGTGAGAGAAAAAACATGAATGAGGGAGTGGCAGAGAGAAAGGAGAGAGGGCATCTGGGGCTCAAACTCATTAACCATTAGATCATGACATGAGCCAAAGGCGGCCACTCAACTGACCAAGCCACCCATTTAAAGACCTCTGTCTTTTAAATAATGTAGACTATTTAAAAAGAGTTACAAACCAAAAATACAATAATACTTGCTTTTACCAGTATTATTACCTATATAGTTACCTTTAGTAGAGCGTTTTTTATTTTGTTGGTTTGTTTTGGTATGGCTTTAAGTTGTTACTTAGTATCCTTTCATTTCAACCTGAAGACTCCCTTTAGCATTTATTGTAGGTCAGGTCTACTAGCAATGAACTCCCTCAACTTTTATCTGCTAATCTTAATTTCTCCATTGCTTTTGAAGTTATGCCAACTATAAACCACCTTGTTGACATTTTTTCTGTCAGCACTTTAAAAATGTCATTCCACTATTTCCTTGTCTCCATTGTTCTATATGAGAAATTTGTTAACATTATAGAGGATTTCTTGTATACAGTGAGTTGATTCTCTGACTGCTTTTGAAGTTCTCTTTTCATCCTTGATTTTCAACAATTTGATTATAATGTGGCTTAGTGTAGATCTCTTTGTGTTTATTCCTCTTAAAGGTGTTGAGCTTCTTAAATGTGTAGATTTATGTCTTTTATCAAATTTGGGACATTTTCAGCCAATTTTTCTTTAAATGCCCTTTCATTCCTTCTCTGGGGTTCTCATTATGCATAGGGGTAACCATGTGCCACAGGTTTCTTAGGCTCTATTCATTTTTGTTCATTGTTTTTTGTTACTCAGACTTGATCATTTCAATTGACCCATCTTTAGATCCACCAGTTCATTTTGCCTACAAAATCTGCTATGGAAACCCTCTGCTGAGTTTTTCATTTTAGTTATTATATTTCAGTTCCAGAATATTATAGTTCCTTTGTGTAATTTTTATCTTTTTATTGATCATCTGTTTATAGGCTATTCTTCTGGTTTCCTATAGCTTTTTGTCTATGTTTTCCTCAGATGTGTTTTGGTATATTTAGAATAGTTGATTTAATGTTTATCTAGCTAGTCCAATGTGTGTGTTTCCTCGTGGAGAATTTCTGTTAATTTCTTCTGTGAATGAGCCATACTTTGCTAACATTCCCCCCAAATTTCTTGTTGTTGAAAACGGACATTTTTAATGTTATAATGTGTAAACTCAGGAAATCAGGTTCTTCACCTTCCCCACATTTTAATTTTACTGCATGCTGTTGGTGTACTGCTCAGTGACTTTTTTGAACAATTTTTGTAAAGTCTGTATTTTGTTGTCATTTGTGATCTTTGAAGCTTCTGTACCTTTAGCTTGTGTTTGGCTAGTGTTTAATAAAAATTTTCTTGAACACCCAAAGGGAGAAAGGAAGGAAGGGGTAAAAAGGCACAAATAAAAGCCTCTGTCACTCTTCAGATTGACTCTGTACTTGTACAACGCTTGGTCAGAATATCTACACCTCTGCCTTAGCCTTTATTTCTTGCTTTAATTGAACACAGAGATTGCACCTAAATGAAAGTTTAGAGTCTCCTCTGGTCCTTTCAGACCATGCACCCTACTTGGATATTCACAAGACTTCTGAAATTCCTCAGTGTAAAATTGCAACTTTGAATGTCTTAATATTTCCAAAGAAACTCTCTCATTAGCTTTTCTTCACAGGCTTTGGTGCTTTAATGGTATGCTTCAATTATATAATCTTTTGCCCCAACTGGCTGAATGTATCCCATTTACCTTAAAATGTTTATGAGGAATGCCTGCTGCTTTTCTTCCTGGAGTTCTGAGTTAGGCAAAACAAATATGAATTCCCTGTGTCAGTCCTTCAAGTACTGTCCAGATAGGGAAGAACAAACAATTCTTTGTGAATAAGGTCTACTCTAGCATCAGGGAGTAGGATCCCACACTATGAAGGCAGGCTGTCTTCAAGACCATTGCACACATTCAGAAAGGGGGTGGGATAAAAGCAAATAAAAAATGCCAGAAAGATGTCCTATTGTTTTTAATTTTTATTGATTCAGCATTTCCTTGCTTGTTAACTTTTGACAGTTTTCTATTATTATGGAAAAGTTAATTGGCAGTTTATGCTTGAATTTTTTCAATTGTGGGAGGCGGGGTGGAGAATGTGCCCTTGGAACTGCCTACTCTACAATTTTTGCTGACCAGGATTGGATTTAGTTTTAAGGGTAAATATATTAAATACTTCCAAAAGCCTTATATTGGAATTTCTCCAATTGTTTCCTGGTTGTCTGAAGCTTGTTTAGATTACTCATTTCAACATTCTCTAATTTCTTGAATAATCATAATTCTATGTATGGTTTTATTCTTAAGAATATAAAATCCTTTGGATGCCTGGGTGGCTCAGGTCATGATCTCACAGCTCAGGAGTTGGAGCCCTGCATCAGGCTTAATGCTTGCAGCATGGAGTCTGCTTGGGATTCTCTCTTTCCCTCTCTCTCTCTAAATAATTAAACTTAAAAAAATATATAAAATCCTTGGTTCACATTTCCCTCCAAGTATATTAAATATGCCATTTTATTGTCTTGTGGCATAAAGTATGGATAAAATTTCAGTGCTAACTCAATTTTTTTTTCTCATATAAGTGATCTGGCCTTTTTGCCTGAATGACCCAAACCTTACTTTCCTCTCTTTCTTTAAAAGTCAGTAGTTTTACAAGAGTATTTCTCAGTAATGGCTGTTCTTGGTCAGTTTTACAAGGATATGGGATGCCTTTTCAATATATAAGTTTGAATCTTTTACATCAGTAGAGTTTTATCAAATTATCATTTTGGGAATCTCTTCCTATTCAATTCCTTTCGTTTTCTTCTTCACAGATTATTATAATTATGGTGGATCTTCTTTGTCTGGCTTCCGTATTTAAAATTTTCCCCAAAGAGCCCTTTTAACTCTTTCTGTTGTCTATTTCCTCCTGTTATTCCTTCTCCTTTAAGCTTCATTTGTGAAATGTTTTCTTTTATGTTCCTTTCTTTCCTGAGCTCTTTTTCATATCCTCCTGTTGTCTTGTCACTTTTCTATTCCTTGCTCCTTTATAGTTTCTATCCCCCTTAAATGCTTTACTGAGATGTAATTCATAAAATATACAATTTACCCTATTAAAGTATACAATTTGGTATATTCACACAGTTTTACAACCATCACCAAATCAAGTTTAAGAGATTTTCACCGTCCCCAAAGAAACTCCATACCAACATCTATTACTCTCCATCCTCTGACAACCCTCCAATTTTATGCAACTAATTTATTTTCTGTTCCTATAAATCTGAGTTTTCTGGATATTTCATATATAAATGGGATTATATATGTAGACTTTTGTGATTGGCTTTTTATTTATTTTTATTAAAAAGTTTTTTGTCTTTATTTTATTTTGCGAGAGAGAGACAGAGAGTGAATGGGGCAGGGGCAGAGAGAGAGACACATAGAATCTGAAGCAGGATCCAGGCTCTGAGAGGTCAGCACAGAGCCTGATGCGGGGCTTGAACTCACAGACTGCGAGATCATGACCTGAGCTGAAGTCGGATGCCCAACTGAGTCACCCACGTGCCCCTGTGATTGGCTTTTTAAACTTAGCATAATAGTTTTAAGGTTCATCCATATTGTTGGACACCTCAGTACCTTATTCAGTACCATATAGGTGGTTGATCCATTTTAAGTTAAATTTTGTATATTGTGTGAGGAAGAAGTTCAACTTCATCCTTTTATCTGTAGATATTTAGTAGTCCAAATGCCATTTGTTGAAGAGATTATTCTTCTCCTCTTGAATTCTCTTGGCACCTCTGCCAAGCATCAATTGACCAAAAATTGTTAAGAGTTTATTTCTGGACTCTCAATTCAACTCCATTGATTTAAATATTTATCTTTATGCCTGCCTATACCTCAGTCTTGATTATTATAGCTTTAAGTCCTCCATCCCCCTGCTTATGTTTAGGTTTTTTCCCAGTGTTTTAAGGTGGTTTATTGATTTGAGATCTTTGTATCTTTAATACCAGTGTTTACTCTACAATTTCCCTGTAAGTACTCCTTTAGTGGCATTCCATAAGCTTTGGTGCATTGCATTTTTATTTTCATATAATTTCAAAGGATTTCCTATCTTGTGATTTTCCCTGACTTATTGGTTATTTATGGAGTGCATTAATTTCTACACATTTTTTAATCTTCCAGACTTGTGACTTATTTGCAGTTTCATTCCATTATGATCAGAGAACAATACCTTTTATTTTAATACCTTTGCGTTTATTGAAGCTTGTTTTGTTGGCTGATTTATGACCTGCCTTGGAGAATGTTCCATGTGACATTGAATTGTGCTGTCGGTGTGTGAATGCTCTATAGATATATTATGTGTAATTGGTTTACAGTGTTTAAGTCTTCTATTTTCTTGTTGATCCTCTTTGTTGAAAGGTGGGTCATCTCAATTACTGCTAAATTATCTATTTTCCTGTCAATTCTGTGATGTTTTACTACAGAATTCTGACAGCAAAATATAAAATTGTCAAGAACTTACGGGCTCTGCTATGAGGTGCAGAGATGTTTATAATTGTTAATGGCTTCTTGATGAAGTCTCTTATCACTGTTAAATGAGCATTTTCTGTAGGAGGTTTTTATTTTCAAATCTTTTTTATTTAGCTACTCCAGTTCTCTGATGGTTGCTGCTTGAACGGCATAGTTTTTTCATCTTGTCTTTTTTAATCCAAAGTGTGTCCCCTGTGGACAGCATTTAGTTGGATTTGTAATCTAGCCTGACAGCATTTGATTGTTTAATGCACTTACATATAATGTTGCTATTTATATGGTTGGATTTATGTATTTTGCTTTTTGTTTTATGTCACTTTTTTTTCCTGTTTCATTTAAAAATTTTTTTGACATTTATTTATGTTTGAGAGAGCGAGACAGAGCATGAGCAGGGGAGAGGCATAGAGAGAAGGAGACACATAATCCAAAGTAGGCTCCAGGCTCCGAGATGTCAGCACAGAGCTGGACGCAGGGCTTGAACTCACAAACTATGAGATCATGACCTGAGCCGAAGTCGGCTGCTTAACCCACTGACCACCAAGGTGCCCCTATTTTGTTCTTTTTCTGATTTCTTTCTCAACTATTTTCTAGTGTAATATTGATTACTTTTAATAGCTTTTTGTATATTTTTTATTTTCTCAGTGGTTACTCTAGACCTTTCTTGTCAGAATCTGCTTTTGAGGGGCATCTCGGTGGTTCAGCTGGTTAAGCATCAACTCTTGATCTCAGCTTGGGTCATGATCTGATGGTTTGTGGGTTCAAGCCCCACGTCAGGCTCTGCACTGAATGCATGGAGCCTGCTTGAGATTCTGTCTCTCCTTCTCTCTGCCCCTCTCCTGCTCGTGCTCTCTCAAAATAAACTTCAAAAAAACCCCAACTACTTTAGCTTTATAGTAATTTAATCTCAGTGAAGTATAGAAATGTTACTCCTTTTTTGTTATACAGATTGCATCTCTAATATGTAAAAAAAAAACCCCTCTATATATGCTATAATAATTTTTGTGATTGTGTTTTGAATGAGTTGAAAGAACAAAGATACATTTCTAGTTTCTTATATAGCCTTTTTATTTACTATTTCTTGTTCTCATTTCTTTTGGTGGATTCTTCATTTAAATATAGCTTTGTTCCCATCTGCTTTATGGTGCCACAAGTATTTGTTATAAGTAACACCACAATTATATAGTTTTATAGAATTCTTTTTTAGTGTATTTATTTTGAGAGAGAGAGAGAAAGAGAAAACGAGAAGGGGAGGGAGAGGGAGAGAGAGAGAGAGAGAGAATCCAAGCAGGCTCCATACCATCAGCATGGAGCCCGATGTGGGGCTCAAATCCAAGAACCATGTGGTCATGATGTGGGCCAGAACCAAGAGTCTGACATTCAACCAACTGGGCCTGGTGCTCCCAGAATTCCTTTTAAAATCAGCTGAGGGAAGGGGAATAGGTTATTACAATATCTTTTTATAATTTCCTACACAATTACTTACATTTATTGTTTTTTATTCCCCCGTGAGGATTTGAATTACTATGTGGTCTCACTTTCTTTCAGCTTAAAAAGCTTCAATATTTCTTTTAAGATTGGTTTCCTAGGAATGAATTCTTAAAATTTGAGAATGTCCTCATTTTGCCTTCATTTCTGATAGTTTTTTAGAAGATTCTTGATTGACAAGATTTTTCCTTTCCAGTACTCTGCATATCATCCCACTGCCTTCAGACCTCCATTATTTCTGATAAATCTACTGTTAAAGGGATTTTCTTGTACACGACAAGTGTTTTTTGTCTTCAAGATCTTTGTCTTTCAGTATTTTTTTAGTCTGATATGTATGTGGGTACAGAGCATTCCACTTTATATAAGAATTTATTGATTTTCTCAGATTTTTTTTAACACCATATTTGGAATGTGAAAGCATAATATCTAACAATTTTTCTGCTTGTTTTCTTTCTCTTCTCCTTCTGGCATTCCCATCACTCACATGTTGATGATGTTATATTTCTCTAAAGCTATTTTCTTCATTCCCTTTTCTCCTGTTCTTCAGATTATATTATTTGCATTGATAAATCTCCACATTTGCTGATTCTACTTTAAGCTCAAATCTATTGTTGAGTCCCTCTAATGATTTTTTCATTGCAGTTTTATTTTTCAAGTGCAGAGTTCTTCATTTGGTTCTTTTAAAATACTTTCTTCTCTATTTGATGAAATATTATCATATCTTTATCCCCAGCATGGTTTTTGTCTGCTTCCAACATCTGGGCAGTTTCTTTTTACTGTTTTTAAGTCCCTTTGTTTATGAGACACACTTTACTGTTCCTCCACACATCTTGTAACTTTTTGTTGATAACTAGACAGTTTAGATAATATAGCAGCTCTGGAAACTCATCCTCCCCTCTTTCCCAGGGCTTATTTATTTAGTAACTTAGCTGAACTATTTAATATTTGAGTCCATTTGACCCTGCACTGTACAGCTTCTGATGATCCTTTGCAAAGGGTACAGCCTGGATATGTCCTCCCTTCAACCCCAAGGTCAATTTTTGGGTCTTCATGGTTTCTTTCCTTGATCTCCTTGTAAGATTTCTAGTTTGTCTGCCTCTACTGTTATCACACTGTAAACAAACATCCTACTGACTGCTGGTGGACTTATTTTGGGCAATGCCCTTGGGCATAAATTGCTGCAGGGTTTGATCTAATTAAATCCAGGCCCTCGTAGACTCTTTGAAGTCTCTTCTAGCCCTACGACTACTCTTAGCTGCCTTTCATACTGTTAGACTTATCACTGTCTTACCTTTTGCTTGTAGCTATCTCCTCCTGTCTGCCTACTCCCACTCCAAATTTCCTTTGTCTACAGCAGTACCTCTAGGCTTGAACTAACCTCTCATTAGAGGATTCTATGGAAGTTGTTTCTATAGCTTGTTACTCCCTCAGAGTGGGGGGTGGGGACAGTGGTCTGCTTTTATAGGAGTGTTAACTGTGGTCAATATATATATATATATATATATATATAATTTTATTTATGGCCGGGCCAAACCTGATCCCCTGATCTTAAGGAGAAAAATGCAGAGAATGGCCTACCTGTGGTCTATAAATACAGCAGTGGGTGATAGCTCCTGGTCTTGTTTGCCTCTCCTGGCATGGTTCCACTCATAAGCTGGGGCAAGAGATTAAAAACAGTATTCTTGGTCTGCCATAGATGTCCAGTGCTGTAAGTAGGAACTGGGCAGAGGAAGGAAGGTCCAGATCTCTTGGGTACTGTGACACAGTGGGGGGTGGGGAGTATGAGAAATGCTAAGAGGCTGCTCATCCTAGGGAGAAATTGTAGGGTGAAGTTGGGAGCTAGGGGTAAGAAGGGTGTGGGGTCATGGCTCAAATACCAAAGAGATTGACTATTCTTATCAAGCTTTAGTGTTTTCTTGAATAGGTATTTCTTGTAATAAATGTTCTTGTTTGCTGTATGCTTTTATGACAATTTCCAAGACTTTAAGTAAAAAAAAATATATTTACCAGTTACAGTTGTTTTCACTGAGGAGTCTGCAGATCTCATGTTCCCATTCCAAACATGCTTCCTGATTATATTTTAATGTAGGTCTTAAAATACAAGCAATCAGAACTCTTGAAATGAGGCGATATGTTCAAAACCTGAAAAAGCTTTCTGTTGCCATCAGTTGATTCAACATCAACACAGTCTACAGAATAAATAAGCGGTTCTTTAATAGTTAAATATATTCCAGAAGTAAAGAGTGTTTATAATTCATTTACAAGTGAGTCTGTTACACCAGTAAATGTTATCTGACCTGTTTTATAAAGGAAATAATGCTGTGTAAGAATTAGTCCTGGAATAATTTGCTGAATTCCTATTTCCAATCCAGTAGATTAAAAACACAATTGTGAATGGTATAAAGGCGTAAGAATCATATTGTGATAAAATCAATCTCAAAAATAGAGAATCCAGACCCTTGCTGGGTAATTTAAGAACTCAGAAGTTTTCCTCAACTTAACATGAGCGCCACACAGAAAATATTAAAGATGTCTTTCAATGTGATGAAACCATACAAAACACTAGAATATGACCATTAGATGACTAATGTATCAAAACCAACTGAATTTAGAAAACACATCTAATTTTGAAGTAAGCAGAAATAAAAAGACAAGTTACAAAGAATTATAATTAATTTCTAATCATCATCAGAGTCTGAATCATATTTCTTTCCTCGGATAGTTTTCTTTTCCAGCTTTGTGAAGTTTGTTCCAAATTTCTTTTGGCTCTGAAATGGTGGCTCCATTAAATTTCCACTAAAAATAAAGCAAATTTGAAAAGCATTTATTCTCTATAATTTAGTACAGTTGGTATGCTAACCTGCACAAAAATCTCTTTTCTTCCTCACTAACATATGGAATAAAGTTTTCTTTAAAATGTTGGTGTTAAGGAAGAGGTATATTATTCACAATTATCATTAAGAGTTTTAAACTCTATTTTGTATTACTTAATGTTTTAGATCAATGTTTTATTTTCTCTTTTATCATTAACATCTTAGATGGTGTACCAACAGAATTTCTGACTGAAAAGCTTGGAAGGAAATGAAAGTTTTTCCATCTGTTTTGGATATGCTGAACTTGGATTAGATTAACTGTAAGAATGACACAGGAAAATGGGGCTCTATTTCTGATAGCTTATTATGGGTGATTTGATCCTGTTTAACATTTTTAAATGTTTAGACAAACATCAATGAAACTCGTGGAATTCATTATCATTAATCTGGAATTGCTATGAAACTTTTCAATGATGCTTGAGAAATATATGAAATTAAATGAGACACCTTCTTTCAAAAATATCTGGGAAGATGCCTGGCACCTAGATTCTGGTGTTGAAATATCATTTGCTGCTGAGAGAAACCATGGTTCCCTGGAGAAACCGCCAACTCTGCGGAGAGTTCTCCATGAGTCTCTCTAAGACATCGTATTTGCACCTGAAAGAAAAGTACTTAAAGAACTACTGAGACATGTGAAAAAGGCCTAGAAGTTCCCATAAGAGGGGCTTTCACTGACCACATCTGGGGCAATTTGGGCTTCAAAGTAAACAATATTAGTAACCAAATATACCCCAATGGATAAACCACTGCCCATCTATTATAAATAAATGAAAATGTGAATTAACGTGGGATATGGATAAGTTCTTCCTAAATGGTCATTTCGGTAGGCACACAACTGGTTAACCAGTACTTAGTTATTACCATCAGAAATGAAACAAATAAACCATTCCATATCTCCTGCTAAAGTACACTGAGAAGGAAAAATATAACATCACTTCTATCATGTACCTGTGAAAAATGCACAGTCCAAACCTAATCTTGGAGCATTAGACAAACCAAAATTGAGGGATGCTCTACAAAATACCTAGCTTGTACTCTTCAAAAATGTCAAAGTATTGAAAAATGAGACAAGTTGACACAGGTTAATGGAACTAAAAAATGCACAGTAGCTACACACAACATTTTAGTATGCAGGACATTACTGGGACAGAGGTAGAATCTGAATAAGGTCTGTAAATTATACACTTCTTGTCTTATTTTTTAATTAAAAAAAAAGTTTGTTTATTTTTGAGACAGAGAGAGACTGAGTGTGACCAGGGGAGGGGCAGAGATAGAGGGAGACACAGAATCCGAAGCAGGCTCCAGGCTCTGAGCTGTCAGCACAGAGCCCGTACTGGGGCTCAAACCCACAAACTGTGAGATCATGACCTGAACTGACATCAGACGCTTAACCAACTGAGCCACCCAGCCGCCCCAAACACTTCTTGTCTTAATGACTATACTGTGGTTATATAAGACAAAGTCCTTATTAGAAAATATACAAGGAAATATTTAGGAGCAAAGGGTCAATACATCTCCAACTTCTACTCAAGTGGTTTTGAAAACAACATGTATGTATCCAGAAAAATGATAAAGCAAATATAATATGTTTAAAACTTGAAAAATATGGGCAAAAGGTATATATGAGAATTCTTTATACTAGTTTCCAACTTGTTTAAAGTTTGAAATCATTTCAAAATTCATTTAATAAATATTAATGTTTTACTTAGTATTAAGAAGTAAAACCTAAAAGTCCAATGTAGGGATATTTTAGGCATGTGTAGGAGATTTGGAGAAAAGAGGGGAGGAAAAAGAGAACTTTCTACTTACTGAAAGGCACTCGGACTGTGGAATGATAATTATATAATTTTACCTGTTAATTTTGCAAATCAAAAACAGGCACAGAAGACTAAATGATATGCTCTGATTTGTGGATCAGACAAATTTCTTGCAGAAGTAGACAAGGAGACGAATGAAAAATGGAAGTTGGATTTCTGATTGTTTTCAAATTGAGACTGTTCTTTAACAGTAAGTCATTTAAGCTAATCATAGATATCAGCTTATACATTTTATCAGATTCTATAAGACAAGAATAGCTACATTAAAAAAATCTGATGTTCAATGTATTTTGGGTTTCTAGACTTATACAAAATTAGGTTCAATAGGATCGGTTGAGGTTGAAAACTTTTATAGCTAGTTATACTCCAAGACTCAATTTTACTTCCAATGGATGGTTTTAAGATCATGCTAATAATGTCCACTTTAAGAAATACATTTTTTATTTGTGAAACTTTTTGTTTTAAACTTTTTTCAGAAAACCTTAGCTCCATGAAATAAATGTTAACATAAAAAACTTCTCTAAAACTATCAACTGAATATGTGAATTAAAATCAATTGTTTTGCTAAAAGTTACCTGTAATTGAGAATATCAGAACAACCCAGCCTCCACTCTAAAGTTTCTGTGGTGAAGTCGTCTGTATTTCCTAGGTCAGTAAATCCAACAACATAATCTTGTGTTTTTCCATCTTTTACCAGAGCTAGCGTGGGAATGACTTTGATACGCAGTCTCTCACAAAGGAAAGGTGCTTTTTCCACATTCAGCTTCAGAAATTTGGTCTCCAGATGTTTCTTGGATAATATTATCAAATGTCGGTCTAATATTTTACACCTGTAAATAACAGCATGTAGAAAATAAAAAACTTAAACAGATTTATTATTTTTAAAATAAATATCATAAAGGTATATCTAATTTTATAGTTTTTCTATTTGAGTATAATTTGGCAGCTAGCCCATGCTTGTGTCAAATGACTTTATTTCCATTTCATAGGTTAGCTAAATGATTATGAGGAGGAGAAAAATAATTTAGTATTCTAGAAAGTCAGATGTGTCCTAATAATATTTATGAAAAACAAAATATTAAATATATGCTTTAAGTTATAAGTGGTTCATGAAGTTGTCATGTTCATGGTTAAGAACAAAAAATTGTCATTTATCTTTGTTTCCTGATGTCTCATACATGGAACTTGAAGGGTGACAAACTGAACTTGACAGAACTCAGAAGAGACTTTTCAGAATTAGAAATGTATATAGTGTCCTATTTGGAAGTCATTAAGACTGAATGGTATCACTGAGAAGAAACTCTTCCAACTGTGCAACTATCTTTAGAAGCATAAAGTTAAGGGCTGTAAATATGCTCCTAAGTTTCTAAAGAAATAAAAAATACCAGCAGTAACTTTTATTAAGCTACCTTCTTTAGAAAAGAAAAATGGAAATGACATGTTCTATAAGTTAAAATACATTTTAAACTGGTCAATCCAGGGGTGCCTCAGTCGCTCAGTTGGTTGAGCATCGGCTTTGGCTCAGGTCATGATCTCATGGTTCGTGGGTTCGAGCCCCACGTTGGGCTCCGTGCTGACAGCTAGCTTAGAGCCTGGAGCCTGCTTCGGCTTCTGTGTCTCCCTCTCTCTCCTTCTGACCCTCCCTTGCTCATGCTGTCTCTCAAAAATAAATAAAAAAACATTAAAAAAAAAAGGTCAATCCTCTAGGGTTCCTGAAACAGACTACTGTTAATAATCTTAAGCAGTTCTTTTTTTCTTTTGTTTTTAATTTTTTTAATGTTTATTTTTGAAAGGCAGGAAAGGGCAGAAAGAGAGGGAGACAGACGATCTGAAGTGGGCTTATGCTGACAGCAGAGAGTCCGATGTGGGAACTGAACTCATGAATTGTGAGATCATGACCTGAGCCATAGTCACTTAACTGACTAAGCCATCCAGGAGCCCCTTGAGCAATAGTTTTTTTTTTTTTTTTTTAATTTTTTTTAATGTTTATTTTTGAAAGGGAGAGAGACAGCATGAGCAGGGGAGGGTCAGAGAGAGAGGGAGACACAGAACCAAAAGACAGGCTCCAGGCTCTGAGCTAGCTGTCAGTACAGAGCCCAACGGGGGGCTTGAACCCATGAACTGTGACATCATAACTCGAGCCGAAGCCGGCCGCTTAACCGACTGAGCCACCCAGGCGCTCCTTGCAGTAGTTTTTAACCACAGGTGTTCGTTCACTAAAATCACCTTTTAAAATATACAGATGAACCAAAATTTTCTGGGAGTGGAGCTGGGAAATAGGCAGGTGACTCTCATGCCCCATAAAATTTGAGAACAACTACTTTAGATGATGAACCCATAAAATGTTTCATAGTTGTTACTAGCAGACTTTCTGGGCACTTCTTGGTGTACTTATTCCTGAATTAGGATTGGGTCCAGCAAGTTTCTGGTAAACTTAATGCCTCATCACTTTAAACCTCAATGTATCCTTTGATATATCAAAGTTTTTAAATTAAGTTTATTTATTTGAGAGATAGAGAGAGAGAATCTCTTTGTGCTAAATGCAGGGCTCAATCTCATGAACTGTAAGATCATGACCTGAGCTGAGATCAAGAGTTGGATGCGTAACTGACTGAGTTACCCTGGCACCGTTTTTTCTTTTTTAAAGCAATCTTTATACCCTACATGGGGCTTAAACTAAAGACACCGAGATCAAGTTAGAGGCTCTACTGACTGAGCTAGCCAGATACCCCTTGATTTTTCATTTTTTTGAAGGTAAGTCACCCTGTTATTGCACTGTTTATACCCCCATCAAATATATTTACTGAGCACATACTATGTGTCAGCCATTGCTGCTCTAGGGCTAGGAACTTGAGACCACAGTTAACCACAATACAGGCAAACTCTCTGCTTTCACAAACCTAACAATCTAGTGGGCAAAAACACCTAATAAACATCATATAATATCAATTTTTGAGATTAATATAATATTAACACATCACCTCATCATATATGTCAGAGGCTGGCAACTTGAGAAACGTGTGCCAATGGAAGATGATGGAGTACCATGGTGGCAGAGAGTTTCTGATACTCTATTCTTTCCTAATTCCTCCCCACTTTCCCTTACAGATTTCCCTATCTCAACATTTTCTTTCATTTTTATTGCCTTATCCAACAAATTCCAGGCAACCAATTCCTGAAAGATGTTAATTAACAACCAAGTTACTGGGTGGTGAGTTTAAGACAAGGGCTGGGTGGGTTACTGAAAATGAGAAAAGGGGGCAGGGTTGAGACAGCACAGAGCCTGACACGGGGCTCGAACCCACAAACCACGGGATCATGACCTGAGCCAAAGTTGGATGCTTAATCGATTGAGCCATCCAGGTGCCCCTGTATCTCTCAATTTCTAAAAGTTGGCAACTAATCAAATTTGGGGGATAAAAGACAGAAACGTTTGAGTCCTCTGAGTTAAGATATAATCTCTTCTAGGGGTATATTCATTTTACAAAGACTGCCTCCACAGAGAGACTGTAGACCTGGTCGGTCTAACATAAATCAGTTTCCTCTCCTTTCAGCCAAGGCTGGCAGTCCCAATGATGCTTCTAGGGAAAGGCTTGGCCAAACCAGTCTCCCTATGAGTTGCTGGCTGAGGGATGAATGAATTCAAAGCTGGTGTTCAAGGTGTTGGCCACTTCTCCCCACATCACACCTATTAGTACCAAAATAGTAATAATTCTTGTGTTGACAAAAAGAAAATTTACGTGTACGTTTCTTAGATATTTTAGGAGGCCAATGCCTTATCCATTAGGTGACCGGGGCAGATATTTTAAAAGTTACCTAGTGGAAATATAACTCAGAGAGTAGTTAGTTCTGTGGGAATAATCTTAATTTTCAATAATGTTCATTTGTACTTTTTTGTATCAAAGGTTTTTACATTAATCTTCAAAACAACAATAGAGATTGGTACACAACTACAAAGAACTTGGGAAGTAATTCCTCTTATTCTTCTTAATTTCCCTGTTATGTTAGTAGTATATCTCTATTCAAAGATCTCATCGTATTTTTAAAAACTCACTTGGGGCACCTGGGTGGCTTAGTCAACTGAGTGTCTGACTTCAGCTCAGGTCATGATCTCACAGTTTGTGAGTTTAAGCCTTGCACTGGGCTCACTGCTGTCAGCACAGAGCCTGTTTTGGATCCTTTGTCCCCCTCTCTCTTGCCTCCCCACCCTCCACTGACATTCACCCTCTCTCAAAAAGAAACAAACATTAACAAAAATAAATAAATAAATAAATAAATAAATAAAAGTCACTGATGGAAACAAAGTTACCTGAAAGTGGAGTCTCTGTAGAAATGGCAAACTACTTTTTTACTCTCCTTGACTTCCTGAAAAAAGTCTCTCTCACTAGGGATTTCTCTGTATTCTCCATGTCCTTTTGAAAGCCATTCCTAATTTGGAGAAAAGGGAAATATTATACATTTGAAATCTCTTCTGGTGCCACTTCACATTTTGGGTCTAAATCACTGTAATATTCTGTAATGACGTTGAGTTTATCTTGTAGGAGGAAATAAATTCCTCTTACTGACTTACTTTCATATGTTTCTAGTGTCAGTGCAAACATAGCCTGTGGGCAATGACTTTCTTTCAGCACGCTTTGTGTTTAAAACAATTGTTAAAACAGTTGTCTGTCTCAGTAACTTCATATAGATGTTTTCTTAGAACTTCAAAAATAAAACTTTAGACTCAAGAGACATAAGGAGTGCCTAGGTGGCTCAGTCAGTTGAGTATCCAACTCCTGATTTTGGCTCAGGTCATGATTCCAGGGTCATGGGATTGAGCCCCTTGAGCCATTGTCAGCGTGGAACCCGCTTCTCCCTTTCCTTTTACCCCTCTCCCTTTCCCCACTCATGCTCACTCTAAAAGAAATAAAATGAAAAAAAAGTAAATACACATTTAATTTGTCTGCACTCAAAACTACTAAAATCAGAAGCATTAGACCCAAGTTAGTGCCAAGCTTTGAAAAATAATGCTCACGAGATAAAGCTACTTGGGTCTTTGTAGGGGAGGGGAAGATGGAGGAGAGGCAGTGATTACTGCAACTTTGCAGCTTAGGAGTCCTGTGGGCTCAGAGGCAGGAGCCACTTCTAGACTGGTCACCAATGGGTAGTTTCCTAGGAATAAAAAGTTGTCTTCTCACATGGTGTCCAGAAACAATACAGAACTCACAAGTCATCTAATCCAACTTCTCATCCCAACATATCAACCCTTATCAACCATGGCTGACAGAGCTTTCTGTTTCTCAAGCTTCCTGCCACAGGAAAGATTCATCATCTCAACTGGAAGGTTGCTTCCTTTTTCAGGCAGCTGGGTTTTATAAAAAGGAGCACTGGGCTTGCAGGCTTAAGGCATGGGCTTGAATAATTGTTTTGCCATTTATTGTCTAAGAATTATTATTAACCTTTCTAAGTCTCCATTTCCTCCTTTGTAAAGTGGAGATCACAAAGCAACTATCTCACTTAGTGTGAAAATAAGACCATCAACATGAAAATAACTACAATAGTGTCTGGCACAGGTACTTAAAAAGTATCTGCATGTGCACTTTTAGAAAGGGTTTCTCACACTGAACTGCAATATATCTGTAACTTCAGATGTTGTATCTCACTTATCTATGTCTTTTCTTCTCTACCTCTCTGCTTCATTTCCTTTTGGCTGTTTCTCAGATGAAATGATCTCTACATTTCTTACTCTTCTGGTTATCCTCCTCTTAACAGAGATGAATTCCTCCTCATCTTTTTAAAAAGTGGCAGAGGTGTGAATGTGGCCCTCTAGAAGTGGGCTGTCTAGAAAAGGGGCAGGAGTGCCATCTCCTTTCTTCTTCTGGGCTTCAGCTAACACAGACAGGATTAATAGTTTCGATATCCATTTCACACTGGCTTATGCTGGGCCGACACTGACAGGAGGCCCTGGTGTCTTCTCGTTATGTGACATTTCTTTGGTCGAGCTTCTTAAACAAAAAACTTTTTAGTGGCACCTGGGTGGCTCAGTTGGTTAAGCATCTGACTTCAGCTCAGATTATGATCTCATGGTTCATGATTTGGAGCCCCACATCAGACTCTGCTATCAGCATGGAGCCTGCTTTGGATCCTCTGTTCCCTCCTCTTCTCTCTGCCACTCTCCCATCATGCATGTGCACATGCACTGCCTATAACATTTAAAATAAATAAATAAAAAAATTTAAAAAGTTTAATATTTTGATAGAGCACACACACCCTGAGGGACAGAGAGGGAGAGAGAGAATCTTAAGCAGACTCCATGCTCAGCACAGATCCTGACACAGGGCTCTATCTCACAACTGTGACATCATGACCTGCATGAAATCAAGAGTTGGTTGCTTAACTGCCTGAGTCACCCAGGCCCCCCTGATCAAGCTTCTATAAACAACTTAAAGTCTCAAATACAATTCCTTAATAGCACATGACATTTCATGACCAATAACATGTGCCCTTAAAAAAAGAATATTTATTTTTTAAAAAGCTCTTTTTATTATTAATTCTTGTGTGTTTAACCAACAGGCCAAAGACATGAACCTGTCCAAGTTCCTAAGAAGGAGGCAAGCCCACTCTGGACCTCCACCAACACAGGGCATCTCTCCCAAGACACTCAAGTACACCCCTGTGCTCCTAGTATAGTTTCTTTCACAGAGCGCGTGCTTCACAAGTATGTGCTGAATGGAATCAAGCAGGATGTGCACAGATCACAGGGCAGGCTGAGCCTACCCCAGGGCTGGCAGGGGGCAGCATCTGGCTCTCACTTAGTGGCTCTCACCCAAGCCTTTGTCTGGGCTCTTCCACTTTCTCACCTGCCCTTCTGCTCACCACTACCTCCTGTGTAACTAGCTGTTGTAACAGTAAGAGGGTGCTTGGCTGGCTGAGGAATACTGATTCACAGAGGCCTAGTAAATGCTTATGTCACTGCTTCTACTGATTTCCTGAAACCCACATGAATTAGTAAATTAAAATTACTATGCAATCTATACTACTCTTTGGAAAAGTGTACCTGTAAAACCTATTAATGCTTCTTATCTACTTCCTTAGAAAACATTTTAATAAAAAAGATTAAAATGCAATGAAAGCTCTAAAATAAGACCCTCTTATTCTATGACAAATTCATTTTAAATTGATTTGCATATTAATTAAAAAATCCCTAACAGCTGCATGCCTCAGATGATTTTTAATGATACTCAGAATACTGTTTTTAATGCTGACAATTTCATTTAAGTGGATTATGTATGTTCCTCACTGTAAATCAGGTAGATTCAGTCTTTCTACAAAAACATTCTGGTTATGACAATGTTTTTTTAGTTGAACATTAGCAATTAGTAGTGTTATTTAACTGTAGTCATGAAACACAGGAATGTGTAGCAGAACCTCATCATGTATAACCTTAAATAATTACTCCCAATATATTAAAAGTCTCCTGGTTTCAAAACCATATACATAGACACATACCCTATTTTAGAAAACTCAAAATATAAAACTAGAAACTCAGTCACATTATAGAAGATTCCTTTTGGAGCAACCCTTCTAAACAGTGAGGGGATAAACATTATCAAAGAGATATGTAGCAGTACAAACAAAACTCCCTGTTTCTTTAAAAAGTCAAAGCTCATGTTTTAGTCACAGCCAACTGAAGAGGAATCAGAATTGGTAATAACCTATTTCAATGCAACGTAAAGCAATGGAAACATTTTTAATCAAAATTAAACTTACAGAATTTAACCCAAATGGTTTTGACCAGAGTCTACAAGTCAGTTCCACACTCATACTCTAAAGAGACCAACAAGGATAGAGGTGTGGTCACCCTTCTTTGTGACCCCGAATGCATTCTTTTGAATAAATAAGTCATGTAATTGTTACACTGGCAAAGCCTGAAATAATTTCTTCAATGTAAATTGCCTTACAGCTCTCACCTCACTTACACCGATCACAACTGAATTATAATTGGCTTTACAACTACCCAAAAGGGGAATGACTGACACCTCGTACTCCCAGTGCTCTGCCTAGTCTACTCCCTCCTCAACCAATACACCTGAGCTCAAAAAATGACCTGGGGTACATGTTTCTTATACTTGACTGAGGATTCAAAAACTGAGCAAGTGAATTTTAAATATGTCTTTAAAACTAATTTTTTCCCAGCAAATTTTTAATAGTGATCATACTTTGAAGTTAAATCCCAAAAACAAAAATCCCAAAAATGAGGATTGAAATGTAACTACTGCAGCACATGTATATATAAGTTGTTAGGAGCATACTGTTAAAGTAATTTCAGAAAGCAGGGCAGAGAGGTTACTTGTTTCTGCTGTTGAGCTTTCCTTAGTGCCTCAAGTCTCTTTTCTTTGAGGCGTTCCAATTCATCCTCATCCATCTGATCCAATTTCTGAATTTCAGAATCCAAATGTTCTTCCACTAGTTTGGTAGTCTGAAGCAACTGATTCTCCAGGACTTTTGAAAACATATCAACAGATGTATTAGCTTCCATTCTTCTAAAATTGTACAGTTCAGTCTTGATGCTAGGGAGAAAATTTGCAAAGTTGTGAAAAAAAAAAAAAGAGACAAAGTTTCCTCACGCACTTTCAAAACTTCTAGCAAATGTATAATTTGTAGTTCACAAAGTATTTGGACAACCAAGCATTTCATGTTACAGTTAAGAATTTTTACTTAAATGTTTTTAAATTGAATTTTCAATAGGTTATAGACAAATCACTCAAAAATTACTTACTGATTAGTTTGTGTTTCACTACAATAAAGCAAGGACAAATCTTTTCTTTTTTTTAAATAATATCCTGAGTACAATGAAAAAATTTTTTTTAACATTTATTAATTTTTGAGAGACAGAGAGAGACAGATCATGAGCAGGGGCAGGGCAGCGAGAGAAGGACACACAGAATCAGAAACAGGCTCCAGGCTCTGAGCTGTCAGCACAGAGCCCGATGTGGGGCTCGAACCCATAAACTATAAGATCATCACCTGAGCCGAAGTCAGACGCTCAACCAACTGAGCCACCCAGGCGCCAGAAGACAAGTCTTTAAAACAAGTGAGAAATGGGTAATTGGAGTTATCTCAAGTGACATATATTGACAGTGTTGTTTTTGTTTAAACCAGAAGAAAAGAGAAAGCAGAAATGACTGTGAATAATAGTAAAGTTTAACTGTAGTAAGGTTTTACACCTATATACACAAAACAAACTTTGCTTCAATACAGAGCAGATTGAACCAAAGATATATTTTGCAAGGTCTCTACATAAGTGATTTTTATTTAACTCCTGAGAAAGCACATTACAATTTAGGTAAAGAACAGTGCCTGGTGTTCTCTAAACATTAGTTTATAAGCTATTCTCCTATGACCTAACAAAATCTATGAGGCTACAAAGATACTGGTATTAATCCACTGACAGTGTTCTTAACTTTGATGTAAAACAGTTATCACTCCAAATGTTAAAAATACTGATTTTCCCTTCGCTCCTTAATGTAAAATAGGAGTTTAAAAACAAAATCTAGGGGCGCCTGGATGGCTCAGTTGGTGGTTAAGCAACTGACTTCCAACCAGGTCATGATCTCACAGTTTGTGGGTTTGAGCCCTGCGTCAGGCTCTGTGCTGACAGCTCAGAGCCTGGAGCCTGCTTCAGATTCTGTGTGTCCCTCTCTCTCTGCCCTCCCCTGCTCATGATCTCTTTCTGTCTCTCAAAAATAAATAAATGCTAAAAAAAAAACAAATAAAAACAAAATCTAATTCAGATAGGAAAGGAACCTCTATCTCAAGTACACATTTTACACAATGTAGTATTTTTCTCCCAGCAACAGATGTAAATTTTATGTGTATTCCTGGGTTACTACTACAGAAATATAATTTATAATTTGCCTGTCAAAGCAGGAAGCTGTTGCATCACGATTAACTGCGACACAGTTGAAATTACTACTGAAGAACCTTAAAACATCTTAATAAACTGTCAACTCACTGATCCCCTTACTGATCCATACAGCCTGCCCCACACAAGCCCCCTACAACTGTTGAACTGAAAAGTAGTCTTGCAAACTTTACTTTCATTTCGTCTTTCTTTACAGGAAAAACAGCTGAAAAGCACACTTGATTTAATCTTTGTATCCCAGAGTTAGCAGTGCTTGGGAGCTCAAAAAATATTTGTTAATACTGAATGAACATGTGCCTAGTTCCTGTTCAAATTATTGTTAAGTTACCAAAGTATTTGAGTTTTAAAAACCAAATTGTAAGTTCCTCATAAATGCTATAATTTTTCAAGGAGGTGTATTTCAAATATGGTAAAATATTTTCATACTCCCTACCTCCAAAGAAAAATGTAAGAATGTTTCCTTTAGGGTTGTGGCCGGATAAGGCAGAATATTGGTTAAGACACTGACTTAAATGTCAGAACTTGTTCTTACTAGAGGTATAGAGAATGCTTATCCTTGAAGTTTTCTAAGATGAACTTAGAATTTAATTCTGGGATAACTTGGAACAGAAGTGATAAACAAATGCTGCACTGGGGACAGGTGGCGGTGGTCACCGCATTTACAAAGGGGAAAGGAGGTGGTGTAGCGGTCCGGATAACTTTCCATCCTTCAAACCACAAACCTCTAACTCTTTCAGTTGAGAATGGTAGGAAGGGGCTTGTCCTCTCAAATTGCCTGTTTCCTTACTCTCTTACACGCACCCGCCAAAACAACCTTAAATGCTCCCCCGGCACCTTCCCCCAAAGCATCCACGCCACCCCCTGAGCCCCAGGGACAGATAGATGAAGGCCGAGTTCAGCCGGCCGCGAGCGCCACACCTCACGGGGCGCATGCGCCAAAGCCTCCACCACCTCACAGACACAAACGTCTAGGCCGCGCCCATCCCCCGCCCTGGCCGGATGTTGAGTGAAGTGTCCATCAGCACCAGGAGGCGGTGGCCGGTTTTTTCTCACCACCCTCTGCCTCACCTGAGCTCTTTGTGACACCTGAGAAGTGAGGAACTAGCCGCTCCAGAAAGGCAGTCCACTGTGCCTTCACCCTCACAGTAGTTGCCGGTGGCTGCAAAACGGCCGTCACTTCCGCCTCCCCTTTAGCTGCGGCCCTCCCGCGACACAACCTGCGACACCGGAGGAAGTGGGGCGGGGGAGGAGGGAGTGCGTACGGTGAGCTCCTCTGCGCGTGCGCATCTCCCATTTCCCATCCCAAGGCTCCCGATTCCTAACTTCCTTCTGAGTAAACGGCCCAAGGAGGAGGGAGCAAAGTATGCTGGGGATCGTAGTTTATTAGTGCTCAGCCTCGCTTTTTTGGACTTTCTTAGGCTCTGAGCCTCAGTACACGTACTGTTACATCAGAAACCGGAGAGCTACGGTCTTGTTCCAAAGTGGCACTCCAACTTCGCTTCCATTGTGTTGAATGAACACTTTTTTTAAAGTGTAGGTATAACTTACACAGCACGATTAGTTTTTACACAGATAACACCCGTAATATCACCGTCCAGGTCCGGATAGTGAACATGTGTACCACCCTAGTAGGTTCCTTTTACCTTCCCTAACACGAATTCTTAAAACTTGCTCTCTCTTTGGAAAGATTAAGATCTATTCTGGGGAAAGGGTGTGTCCCTGTTTCATTTTATTATAATTATTTTTTAGTGACCTAACAGACTTCATAATTCAGGGATGTTAACGAAAGGTCCAATTCGTCCTGGATTTATCACGCAGAGTGCCTATCGTTGGTTCATTGTGGTTCTTTACTGAACTTCGTGCGTCTAAAAATAGATACATAGAAAGATATATAGGTGGAGGGAAAGCCCAAAGTTTATTTCTGAAATGAGCTCCAATCATCCAAGTCTGCGTTCGCCCGCAGAAATGGAGCTGACAACGGGAATTTTTGGCCTCGTTGTCAGTTGAGGGTTCTAGAACCCTGCAGCTAATTGGTGCGCCGAGAACACTTGCGGAAAAGGGGGCGCTCGGGCTCCTGCCTGACGGGAGGGTCAACTGGAGACGCTCTACCCGAAGCGCAGCTCTCGATGAGCCGCGCCCTGCGTCCTCACGCCGAGGCGGCGAGGCGCTGCGCCTGCGCACCCAGAGCTCACACCATATGTGCTCTGTCCCAGTGCGCGGGTCTGTGGAGAGCCGGGTGCGAGAGGCGTTAGCGCGAGGGGAACGGAGCTGAACGGAGACCAAAGTCGGCTGGGGGACAGTGGGTCTGTGAGAGACCGAATAGAGGGGCCTGGGCTACGAGCGCCGCTGACACACGATGGGGAAGAAGCAGAAAAACAAGAGCGAAGACAGGTAGCCAGTGACTGGGTCCTCACGGCGGCGTCCGGCACAGCTCGGTGGTTCGCGCGGGTTTCGCCGGCGCGGGGTGGACTGGGGGTGAGGCTCGCGACCTGCACCGCGGGGCCCCGCCTGAGTCAACAGTGAGGCGGCGCGGGGTTAAGACCCCAGTTCCGGGTGGGCGCGGAGGGCCTCGGGGCGGGCGGGTTCTTCCAGTAGATACTTGTTCCCGCAGGTACTCCTCTCCCGGCCTGGAAAGAGGGGTCTCCGGCCAGAGGAGCGGGGCAGTGGTTTTGGGGTTCCCTAGGGGTAGGGGCTCAGGAGGCTTCGTTGGGCGGGACACGGCCCTGCCAAAGTGGCCGGGGCGAGTGAGTTGTTTTTGCGGCGCTATTACCAGCGACGGTGAGGAAGAGTTCTGTCTGTGCCTTTGTACCTGTAAATACTTGGAGAGGAGAGTTTGAATATGTATACCTAGAGCTAGGGTTTTTTTTTTTTTTTAAACTGAGCCGCTGAGGTGCGTTGGAGTTATAGGAAAATGTTTAATAGGTAACTCCCTCTTCTTACCTTCATTTTATTTGGGGACAGGGCTCAATTATTTAAGGGCTAGTTGTCCACATTCCATGCTTTTCTCTTTCCTTCTTCCGGCCTGTCTTTTGGTCATTTCTTTGCTCTCTAGCACCTCCCCTTAAAGAGGGGGAGGAGATAGAACCAACCAACCCGGGTCTCTTTTTTCTAACCACTTAAAAGATTTTTGGGGGGAGCGTAAAGGTATACCGTAAAGCTACCTACCCCCGAGATTTTTGCACCATTTCTGTGTGTTACATTCGATTAAATTCTTTTACTTTTCTCACTCAGAGTTTACCCTCTGGGAGTGAACAACATCTGTTACATTTAACCATTGTATACTACTCACGAAACTTGGCTCAAATATTAGGGGGAGAGTAAGGTAAAGTTAAAAACTAAAACCACCACCTGTAATAATCATTTTGACTCAATATGGGTATCAGGTCTTGAAGTTAAAATAAGATTACTAATTATAATTTGGAATGCTGGATTGTGTGCTCACCTGGTCGTCACCTGGCTGATGAGTGGAATTAAGAGACACTAAGGTGAATTTTGGAATTGGAGGAAGTTAATTGGATTTCAGACTAGAACTTGTTAATTGAACCAGGTAAATTAGAGAAAATAAGCAGAATTCTGGGTGATTTAGTGGGACCAAAATTTCTTTTGACATCATGTTTTGACGCATACATTTTTTCTTCAACTGTGTTGAAAAAATGAGTATAATAGGGCTTTGTATACCAATTATCCATGGTTATCACCTGACCATTTCTGTTTTATCCACCTGCTGGATGTTTTAGAGCCATCTCAATCCCTTCACGTGTAAGTCCTTCAAGATAAATACTTGAGGGGAAAAAACCCCACAATTTTATTATCAAGTTTAGGAAATATTACAGCTTTCTTTTTTCTTTTTTTTGTAACTTTATTTTTTATTATTATTTTTAGAATATAACACTTTTTTTTAACATATGCAATTATTTTCCATCATTTACAATACAGTAGTTACAATGACACTCCAAATGGATAAGCAAAGTAAAAAATTAGAACCCCATATTACAGCTTTCTTAAGTATTACTGAATATCCACTCAGTTTTTTAATTTCAGTGTCTTATAAAAAAATTTTTTTCAATTGGTTTATTTGGTTGAGGATTACAGAAGTTCGTTCTTCAAATTAAGAAAAACATATACGTTAATCCTTACTTACATTTTTTACTTTTAAGTTCTTTCATAATGGAAAAAAGCTGTTCAGAGGAGTTTTTAGAAAAAAGTGTTTGTTACTGATGATAAAGATTTTCATGAGTGATGAAAAGTTTAAAGTGTAAACACTGGAGCCTGTTGTTAAATGATTGGTTTGGACGTACAGGAGGAATGCTACTACTGGCCCCCCACCCGCAGCCCCTGACTAACCTGCGGTCTTATATTCTGCTCATTTTGAAGGGAAAATGGTGGCAGTGTAATTGAAGAATTTATTTTCTCATATACTGATATCAACTTTTTTATAGAAATTTTCAATGTTTCATGGACTCCTTTGCTTGAATGGCTTTCAGATAATACCTAAGAAATCCCAGGGTTTTGCAGAAATCCCCCTTGGACCAGAACTGCTTGGCCTTTTTACTTTGGCATTCCATGTAAGATATTTTAGAGGAAAAGACGGAGTGGGAAGATATTTGGGGGGGATGAGGGAAGGGATCAGGGAAATTCTACTTGTGAATTAGTTTGCTTTGATCTTCTGTATGTTGAAATACTATTTTCTTCAAGGATATTTTGAATATTTATAAAAGAAACATAAACAGACTGGGAAGAAGGTCTAGAAGGAGAGAGCCCTATTTTAGGATTAATATTCTTGTTTGTGTAAAATGAGAGATTTGTCTGGTTTTACTCTTACATAAAGATCCCCACTTTTAAAGATTTTATATTCATTCCACCTTCCCTTCCCTTTCAAGCTATGTTAAGCTGAATATGTTTCTGGCCAGGTAGAACTGGGTGAGAAATGAGCAGCTGCTTATTAGTTACCAAGATAGGGCATTGAGTCACTTTTCAGGTTTTCAAAACCACAGAAAAAATACTTGTTTTAATTCTTACTTCCTTATATTTAATCCTTATTATAATTTCTCAGCCATTTAGTGTTCATTTAAAATTGGGTTTTATTTCATCTGAGTATCTGATTTTATTTGAGTTGCATATGTTTTATCAGTGACTGACTTAAAAAAATTTTTTTTTTAACATTTTTACTTATTATTGAGAGACAGACTGAGAGAGACAGAGCATGAGCATAGAGAGAGGGTGAGACACAGAATCTGAAGGAGGCACCAGCCTCTGAGCTGTCAGCTCAGAGCCCGATGCAGGGCTAGAACTCACAAACTGTGAGATCATGACCTGAGCCAAATGAAGTCAGACGCTTGCTTAACTGACGAGGCCACCCAGGCACCCCTATCAGTGACTGGGTTTTGTTTGAAAACTAAATTCTAAAATTTTACAGCATGGTTAATTCTCAGAATGATATTTTGTTAAGGTATTCAGGTTTTCCTGCCTTTTTTCAGTTGGAGAAATTTTTTCTTAATATACATTTTTTTTTGTAATTTTTTATTTTTGAAAGAGAGAGCCAGCAGGGAAGAGGCAGACAGAGAGAGTGAGACAGAGGATCTGAAGAGAGCAACTCACCAACCCAAGACATTGACCTAAGCTGAAGTCAGATGCTTAACTAACTGAGCTACCCAGGTGCACTGACTGGAGAAACTCCTGATGAGATAAGAGCTAGGATTCAATGTCTATAAGTCATACAAAATATAAGGCCAGTATTTTTTAATGCTAATTTATTTTTGAGAGAGAGAGAGAGAAAGTGGGGGAGGAGCAGAGAGTGAGGAAGACAGAATCCCAAGCAGACTCCTTGCAGTCAGAGCCAAGTTCCATGTGGGGCTCAAACTCACAAACCATGAGGTCATGACCTGGGCCAGAATCAAGGGTCATATGCTTAACTGAGCCACCCAGGCATCCCAAGGCCAATATTCTCATAATTCTCTCAGTCCTCAGTTTACATAATGGGACCTTATGGGATCTTGTGTGTTCTAGTGATGTCAGACTAGTTCCATTTACACAGTACGATTGATGTGTGTGAAGAACAAAAGGATCTAAATTATTTAGTTTTTCACAGTTAGCCTCTATTTCTTCATTCTGGTCCCTTTTTTGTTTGATCCCCACATTAATTGTGGTAGTTATATATTTCAGATTATAAGGGAGTTGCTGTGTCATGTTAATAGGATTAATGACCCCTTTCCTTCACCCCCACACAAAAAAAGGGCGGGGGATACAGAGAGAAGGAAGAGAATTATTTAATCGATCCCAGCATCAGATATCATGGCAGTGGGGATGTCATTTAGGAACTAGAAGGTCTTTCAGGATTCCATAGAGTTCTAGGTTATGTTCACCATCTGGTTATTTCTTGCTTACTCCAGTAAGATTGCCAATATAGTGACTCCACTATTTGTTGTTTTAACTCATAATATTTCTGTAATTTCTGGCAAATTCCCTGTTTTCATGGGAGTTCTGGCTATCTCTGAGACAGTTTCCTAACCTTTAGAGGGTTGCTTTAATGTCATTTATCCTTGTCAGTCAGGTATGATCAGGGTAGCAGGGTCCCTCCCCTGTGATAGAAAACATGGATATCTGCTTAAGGAACCTGCCCAGAAGGAGCTTAGAGTATAGCAGATACTCCCAAAGTTTCCCAGAGAGGGAGTTGGCCAAGTGGGAAGTAGTCCAGATAGTCTAGTTCAACAAAGGAATTTATTTCTCATCTGTATATATTTGAATTAACAACCAAAAGACCTATCTCCAGGGGGCCTGGATTGCTCAGTGGGTTAAATGTCTGACTTCAGCTCAGGTCATGATCTCACAGTTTGTGGGCTTCAGTCCAGTGTCGAGCTGTCAGCCTGGACTCTGCTTGCAATTCTGTGTCTCCCTCTCTCTGCTCCTCCCCACTCCTCTCAAAAGTAAATAAACATTAAAAAAAAAATTTAAAAGCCTCTATCTCCATATATTTGATCATAAAAGAAAAGATGTATAATCTAAAAGTTCTATTGACTTAGCTTGTTCCCATACTGATACTTTAGGCAATTGATATGTGATATTTGTCATAGTCTGCCATACATGAATGAGAAAGCTTATGATAAACTTTTGTTGTCAGCTTATAGGAACTTTAGCCTTCTATAGTGGTGGTATCTGGGGAGCTGATATAGCTATTTTTGGTTTGCTTGCCTAACTAGTTGTGCTTTATTTAAGTTTCTTCCCTTCTTGGATTTGATCTATAAGGTGGGCAAAGCATTGTTTAGCTGAAGAACTGAGTGTCAGTGGTTAGGTCAGAACAGCAGTTCTCAAACTTTTTGATTCTAGTACCCCATTACATTCTTAACTTCCTAAGGAGCTAAAAATGTTTTCATATGGGTTATATCAGTCAATACTTACCATATTGTATTACAAATTGAAAGTTATTAAAATAGTTGTTACTAATTTAAAAATAACACTAGGGGTACTTGGCTGGTTCAGTTAGTAGAGCATGGGACTTTTTTTTGTTTTTAAAGTTTATTTTGATAGAACGTGAGCAGGGGAGGGTGGAGCGGGAGACAGAGAATCCCAGGATGACTCCATCACACTGTCAGCACAGAGCTTGATGTGGGAGTTGATCTCACGAATGCTGAGATCATGACCTGAACTGAATCAAGAGCCAGACACTTAACTGACTGAGCCACTGAGCATGGGACTCTTGATCTTCAGGGTTATAAATTCAAGCCCAACTTTGGGCAAAGAGTTTACTTAAAAAAACTAATAAACACATTATACATTAACATAAGTAGCACTGTTAAGTAATCACTTTAAAAAAATAATGAAAAGACCTGTATCATTAAACATGCTTGCAAATTTCCTTACTGTCTAGCTTAGTAGAAGAGAACTTGATTCTCATATGTTTGTGCATGCATTCTTGTAGCAATATTGTACATCATGTGACGTCCTAAAAAACACCCTACAGTGTGAGAAAATGAGAATAAAGAAGTATTAGTATTATTTTGAAAATAGTTTTGATCTCTTGTTAGACCCCTGAACATGTCTAAGGGACTACTTTGAGAACAACTGATTTAGGGATTCCTAAACTAGATTTGGGCGTGTGTGAGACATTCTCCAAGCTGTTTAACCATCATTAATGTTTGTCTAATGATAAAAATGCTGGAGAACTGCTCAAGGACAACTTAAGACATCTGTGGTCATGTTCATGCTCTTGATATTTTACCCACTTAGGATTTTTTTTTTTTTTGGCAATAGATGAACTTATCCAGCAAGGTCTGTTACATATCTGTTGGCATTGGTTTTAATTCTGAGTCACATTAAGTTTTTAGATTTGGAATACTCACATCTTTGATTCTGAATCATCTCATTCAAGAAATGTATTGCCTGCCTAATCACTTATGTGCCGGGTATTGTTGTACTCAAAATATAGTGGTAAACAAATCACTAATAAGATGTGCTTCTCTATTTGGTTAATTTAATTGTAGATGAGTAAAATTTTATTTGTTTTTCATTTGACTCTTTAGGATATTTCTTGTTTGGCGTATTCGTAGGTATCTTACAGTTTGGTTGCTGCTAATGTAATAATTTTTCTGTTTTATTTAATAAGAAAACTTTTAAGATGGTTATCTTAAGTCTGACCAACTCACTGAACTTTGTTATTAGAAATAGCAGTGTAAAGGGTGAGGCCTAGATTGTGATTATGTTATTAGTTTGTGATAACATGCAAATAGTGAAGAGAGGGAGAACAGGGAGAGAATTACAGACATTGCAGCAGCAATCAAATGTTTTAGTGACCCCCAAATGACTTCTTTTCTTCTCCCATTCTAATTTATGCCCCGTGACAAATGTAAACTGTTGAGAAATTATAGCACAAAATATGCAGGTATTTTGAACCCTTATTAAAACAGTTTTGAAACAATCATAGCAACACAGCTTGCCCAACAGTAACTGCATATTTATGTAATTTTAACAAAAGCGCTTAATAGAACTAGTAACCCCTTTGTAACTAGTTTGAGAATCTGAGAGGAAGGGAAAAATATAGAGATTCAAGGACTGTTGTATAACATATACAAGGGGAAAGTGGGATTTAACATAATAATGTGTTGAGGTTTAGAGCCTTTCAGCTGGTAATGAAATCTGACTCCAGAAACTGGCTTTTTACTATGTTGTCCTAGCTGATTCAAGAAATCTTGATATTCCAAAATATAGACTTTCCAATGAAAAATTAATATCTACATAGGATCTTTACTGGTGAAACAACTATTAAAGATTAAGAACTCAAGAAAGGAGGGAGAATAGAAAAATGACAGCCATTGTCTAGAAGTCAGTCAGTGCTAAAAGTTCTTTAGAGAACTTTTTTCTCTATTAACTAATATAATTACATAGTTGATTTTTCTCTTAGCCTGTATGTTTAAAGTGAAAGCAAGGATGATTTAATGTTTCAATTCTTCCTATTTCAGATATGGTTTATAAAATTTCAGATATGTTCTTTTTTTTAAATAGTTTTTAATAGTTTATTGTCAAATTGGTTTCCATATAACACCCAGTGCTCTTCCCCACAACTACCCTCCATTCCCACTACCTCTTTTCCTCCTCCCCCTCCCCCTTCAACCCTCCCTTCGATTTCAGTATTCAGTAGTCTCTCAGATTTTGCGTCCCTCTCTCTCCTCAACTCTCTTTCCCTCTTCCCCTCCTCATGGTCCTCCATTAGATTTCTCCTGTTCTCCTGTTAGACCTATGAGTGCAAACATATGATATCTGCCCTTCTCTGCTGACTTATTTCGCTTAGCATGACAACCTGAGGTCCATCCACATTGCTGCAAATGGCCAGATTTCATTCTTTCTCATTGCCATTGTGTGTGTGTGTGTGTGTGTGTATATGTGTGTGTGTGTATACTATATATATATATACACATACATGTATATATATACCACATCTTGATCCATTCATCAGGTGATGGACATTTAGGCTCTTTCCATGATTCCATGATTTGGCTATTGTTGACATTGCTTCTGTGAACATTGGGGTTATTGTGCTCCTATGCATCAGCATTTCTGTATCTCTTGGGTAAATCCCTAGAGTGCTATTGCTGGGTCATAGGGGAGTTAATATTGATAGTTTTTTGAGGAATCTCCACACTGTTTTCCAGAGCGGCTGCACCAGTTTACATTCCCACCAACAGTGTAGGAGGGTGCCCGTCTCTACACACCCTCGCCAGCACCTGTAGTCTCTTGATTTGTTCATTTTAGCCACTCTGACTGGTGTGAGGTGTTATCTCAGTGTGGTTTTGATTTGTGTTTCCCTGATGATGAGTGATGTTGAGCATCATTTCATGTGCCTGTAGGCCATCTGGGTGTTCTCTTTAGAGAAGTGTCTGTTCAGGTCTTCTGCACATTTCTTCATTGGATTATTTGTTTTTTGGGTGTGGAGTTTGGTGAGTTCCTTATAGATTTTGGATACTAGCCCTTTATCTTATAAGCCATTTGCGACTATCTTTTCCCATTCTGTTGGTTGCCTATTAGTTTTCTTGATTGTTTCCTTTGCAGTGCAGAAGCTTTTTATCTTGATGAGGTCCCAAGAGTTCATTTTTGCTTTCATTTCCCTTGCCTTTGGGGATGTGTCAAGTAGGAAATCACTGCTGTTGAGGTCAAGGAGGTTGTTTACTACTTTCTCCTCAAGGAGGTCTAAGAAAGTGGTCTAGTTTCATTCTTCTGCATGTTGCTGTCCAGTTCTTCCAGCACCACCTGCTAAAGAGGCAGTCTTTTCTCCATTGGATACTCTTTCCTGCTTTGTCAAAAATTAATTGGCTGTACATTTGTGGACCTTATTCTGGGTTCTCTATTCTATTCCATTGGTCTGTGTGTCTGTTTTGGTGCCAGTGCCATACTGTCTTGATGATGACAGCTTTGTAGTAGAGGCTGAAGTCTGGGATTGTGATGCCTCCCGTTTTGGTTTTCTTCTTCAATATGACTTTGGCTAGTCAGGGTCTTTTATGGTTCCATACGAATTTGAGGATAGCTTGTTCTAGCTTTGAGAAGAATGTTGGTGCAATTTTGATGGGGATTGCATTGAATGTGAAGATTGCTTCGGGTAGTAATGATATTTTCACAATGTTTATTCTTCCGATCCATAAGCATGGAATGTTTTTCCATTTCGTGGTGTCTTCTTCAATCTCTTTCATAAGATTTCTATAGTTTTCATCATATAGGTCTTTTACATCCTTGGTTGAGTTTACTCCTAGGTATTTTATGGTTTTTTGTGCAATTGTGAACGGGATCAGTTTCTTGATTTCCCTTTCCGCTGCTTCATTATTGGTGTCTAGGAATGCAACCGATTTCTGTACATTGATTTTGTACCCTGCAACTTTACTGAATTCATGGATCAGTTCTAGAAGGCTTCTGGTGGAGTCTGCCGGGTTTTCCATGTAGAGTATCATGTCATCTGCAAAAAGTGAAAGTTTGACTTCTTCTTTGCCAATTCTGATGCCTTTTATTTCCTTTTGTTGTCTGATTGCTGATGCTAGGACTTCCAGCACTATGATGAAAACCTTGGTGAGAGTGGACACCCCTGTCATGTTCCTGATCTCAGGGGGAAAGCTCTCAGTTTTTCCCCATTGAGGATGATATTAGCTGTGGGCTTTTCATAAACTGCTTTTATAATGTTTAGGTATGTTTCTTCTATTCCGACTTTCTCAAGGGTTTTTATTAAGATAGGGTGCTGTATTTTGTCAAATGCTTTTTTTGCATCTATCGACAGGATTCTATGGTTTTTATCCTTTCTTTTGTAAATGTGATGGATCACACTGATGGATTTGCATATATTGAACCAGCCCTGTAACCCAGGAATGAATCTCATTTGATCATGATGGATATATTTTTTTTATATGCTGTTGAATTCGGTTGCCAGTATCTTGTTGAGTATTTTTGCATCTGTATTCATTAAGGATATTGGTCTGTAGTTCTCTTTTTTGGCTGCGTCTCTGTCTGGTTTGAGTATCAAAGTGATGCTGGCTTCGTAGAATGAGTTTGGAAGTTTTCCTTCTATTTCTATTTTTTGGAATAGTTTGAGAAGAATGGATATTAGCTCTGCTTTAAATGTCTGGTAGAATTCCCCTGGGAAGCCATCTGGCCCTGGCTCTTGTTGGGAGATTATCGATAACTGATTCTATTTCTTTCACTGGTTATTGGTCTACTCATGCTTTCTATCTCTTCCCATTTGAATTTTGGCAGAGCATGTGCATTTAGGAATTTGTCCATTTTTTCTAGGTTGTCCAGTTTGTTGGCATATAATTTTTCATAGTAATCTCTGATGATTGCTTGTATTTCTAAGGGATTGGTTGTAATAGATCCTTTTTCATTCACGATTTTGTCTCTCTGGTACTCTTTTCTTTCTGAGGAGCCTGGCTAGAGGTTTATCAATTTTGTTTATTTTTTCAAAGAACTAACTCTTGGTTTCATTGATCTGCTTGACTTTTTTTTTTAATTTTTTAAAAATTATTTTTGAGAGACACACAGAGACTGCGCGAGCAGGGGGAGGTTAGAGAGAGAGGGAGACATAGAATCGGAAGTAGGCTCCAGGCTCTGAACTAGCTGTCAGCACAGAGCCTGATGTGGGGCTTGAACCCACGAACCGTGAGATCATGACCTGAGCCAAAGCCGGAAGCCGGACGCTTAACCAACTAAACCACCTAGGTGCCCCATCGACTGTTTTTTTTGGATTTCTATATTGTTTATTTCTGCCCTGATTTTTATTATTTCTTTTCTTCTGCTGGATTTGGGGTGCTCTTGCTGCTTCCCTTCTAGTTCCAGTAGGTGCTCTGTTAAATTTTGAATTTTCGCTTTTTCTAGTTTGTTGAGATTGACCTGGATTGCATTATACTTTCCTCTTAGGACTGCCTTTGCTGCACCAGAGATTCTGGATTGTTGTATTTTCGTTTTCATTGGTTTCCATATATTTTTTAATTTGTTCTCTAATTGCCTGATTAACCCAATCATCCTTTAGTAGGGTGGTTTTTAACCTCCACATTTTTGGAGGTTTTCCAGACTTTTTCCTGTGGTTAATTTCAGGTTTCATAACATTGTGATCTGAAAGTGTGCATGGTATGATCTCTATTTGTTTATACTTGTGGAGGGCTGTTTTATGCCCCAGTATGTGATCTATCTTGGAGAATGTGCCATGTGCACTCAAAAAGAAGGTGAGTTTCCTATCTTCAGGATGCAGAGTTCTAAAAATATCTATAAGTTCCATCTGTTCCAATACGTCATTCAGGTCCAGTGCTTCTTTAGTGATTTTCTGTCTGGTTGATCTATCTGTTGCTGTCCGTGGAGTATTAAAGTCCCTGCAATTAGCACATTCTTGTCAATAAGATTGTTTCTTCCTGTGATGAATTATTTTATGTGTTTGGGCACTCCCGAATTTGCTGCATATATATTTATAATTGTTAGCTCTTCCTGATGGAGAGACCCTGTAATTATTATATAATGTCCTTCTTCATCTCTTGTACTGCCTTTAAAGTCCAGTTTGTCTGATATAATTATGGCTACTCTGGCTTTCTTTTGGCTTCCAGTTGCATGATAGATATTTCTCCATCCCTTTACTTTCAACCTGAAGGTGTCTTCAGGTCAAAAATGAGTCTCTTGTAGACAGCAAATAGATGGGTTTTGTTTTTTTATCCATTCTGCTACCCTGTGTCATTTGGAGCATTCAGTCCATTGACATTCAGAGTTATTATTGAAAATTCATGTTAATAGTGGTGTCTCTGGCACCTTGTATTCTTTGCAACATTTCCCTCATAGAGTCCCTCTTAGGATTTCTTGTAGGGCTGGTTTGCTAGTCATGAATTCTCTCAATTTTTGTTTATTTGGGAACACTTATCTCTCCTATTTTGAATGACAGGCTTGCTGGATACAGGATTCTTGGCTGCATCTTTTTTCTGTTCATCACATTGAAGATTTCTTGCCATTCCTTCCTGGCCTGCCACGTTTCATTAGATAGGTCTGTAACCACTCTGATAGGTTTCCCTTTGTACATGAGGGCCCTTTTCTCTGTAGCTGCTTTCAGAATTCTCTCCCCTTTATATTTTGCCAGTTTCACTATGATATGTCGTGCCAAAGGTCGATTCAAATTACATCCTAAGGTGGTTCTTTGTGCCTCTTGAATTTGGATGTCTATTTCTTTTCCCAGATTTGGGAAATTCTCAGTTATAATTTGGTCTAGTATCCCTTCAGGACCTTTCTCTCTGTCTTCCTCTTCAGGAATTCCTATGATATGGATGTTGTTCTGTTGGATTGTATCACTCAGGTCTCAAATTCTCCTTTCCTGCTCCTGGATCAGTTTCTCTCTCTTTTTTTCTGCCTACTCTTTTGCTATAACTATATCTTCTAATTCACCTATTCTCTCTGCCTCATCAGTCCTTGAGGTGGCTGCCTCCATTTTGTTATTCACCTCATATATAGCCTTTTTTTTTTTTTTAACTCATCACACCTATTTTTAGAGTGCCTAGTCATTTTCTCAGTTGCTTTTTTGATGCTTTTTTCAACCCCAGCGATTAATTTTATGACAAGATTTAAAAATTCTTGATCCAGTATGTTGTCTAGATCTGCCTTGAGCAGTTCTGTGGCTGTGACTTTTTCCTGGAGGTTCTTCAGGGGAGAGTTCCTTTGTTTTGTCATTTTTGCTATTTTTCTGTCTCTTGTCAGCTTTAAAAAGCTTGTTGTGCACTGTGCACCTGTTAATATTGCTCTGTTAAAGGAGGCTTATTGACTGTCCCGGGCCTGTTGTTTTTATGCTTTTAATGGTGTCTGTCAGTTTCTCTTGTTGTGCCTTTGAATATTTCATTTCCCTACTCAGCGATATTTGGGCCTTGCTGTCATGCACACTTTCGCTTGGTGTAGCCCTAAGAAGGAAAACAGAGAGAAAAACACAGAGGGAACAGAAGCACACAAATGCACAGACAAATCAAACAAACACACTAAAACGGGGGAAGAAAAGAAAGAAAATGGAGAGGAAAGAGACGAAAAGAAGAGAAAAAAAAATAAAGTGGGTCAGAGTCAGCAAAGGACAATGGACAGTCTAAAAGCGCATGACCAGTTGAAGGGAGAGGTAAGGATGAGATACAGGCGAATATATCTGGATTGCAAGAAGGTAAAAAAAAAAAGGAAAAAAAGGAATAAAAATTAAAAAAAAAGTTCCATAAAAAGTAGAAAAAAAGAAAAAAATGAAGAAAAAAGAAAAATGGGAAGAAAACAAAGCAGACACAACTGTGGATTCCCAGCCCCCAGCTGGGATCGCGATAGCGTTGGGGGAGGAATGAGTTTCTCTTGAAGTCAGCTGGGAGTCAGCTGGGAGTCAGCTGGGAGTCACGCTGTTGATGCCCGAGGCGCGCCAGGCGCTGCAGGAAATGAGCTGGGAGCTCCTGCAGCCTGAGTGCATGCCTAGGCCTCCCCAGCTGCCAACTCCCTGCTGAGATTGCATAGCGGTGGGAGCTACCTTTTCCCTGTTGGCACCCGGCATTCAGGATTCGTGCAGCCAACGCTGGAGGTGAGATGCGACATGGAAATGAGGTACGTGCTCCCACTCCCTAAACCGAGGTTGAAGTGAGCGCCCAAGGTGCCTGGGCCGTGGCCGCTGACTCCCAGCTGTGGCCGCTGACTCCCCACCGAGATGGCGCAGGGCTGGAAGCTGTTATATCCCTTACACCACCTGGGTTTGGGATTTGGGCTACCCAGCAGTTATATGTGGAGCGAGAGCTTCTCTCTCCAAGCACGGTTAAGCATTCTTTATCTCTTCCCCAGACACAGTACTACAAGCGTGTTAGGTTTCTCTGTCTCTTCCCTTTGTGTCTCAGGGGCTCTGCGTGCTTGCCGCATTTGGGGCTGGGCTCCCACCTCCCCTGCCCTTCTCGGGCTGACCCATTTTCCAGTCTCCCCAGTTCACACTCACTCACTCAGGTATCTTTGAGGTTGTCTTCTTTCTGGAGGCCATATTTTGTCCTTCCACTCTTGCAGATGAGAGTAATGTCATTCTCAGTTCGATCGATGGGGCAGATGGAGTTTACAGAGCTCCCTTCCTCTCTGCCATCTTGACTCCTCCCCCTCTCCACCTACTTAGGTCTTTAGTGTCTGTCAGTGATTTTTTTTTCAGCAGCAGACAAAAGTTTATTAGAATATAATGTTTAGAAAGAAAGAATAATATGGGTGCCTGGGTGGCTTAAGTTGGTCAAGTGTCTGACTTTAGCTCAGGTCATGATATCATGGTCCATGGGTTTGGGGGCTCTGTGCTGATGGCTCAGAGCCTGGAGTCTGCTTTGGATTCTGTGTCTCCCTCTCTCTCTCTGCTCCGCCCCCACTCACACTGTCACTCTCAAAAAAAATTTAAATATAATTTATTGTCAAATTGAATTCCATACAACACCCAGGGCTCATCCCAACAAGTGCCCTCCTCAAAGCCCATCACTCTAAAAAAAATTTTTTTTAAAGAAGAATAATAGGAAAGTTCTCTTTACAGTGAGGGGATATTCAAAAGTGAATGACCTCAGTGATTTTTTTTTTTAACAATTTTCAGAGTTCAAAATTTGCAGTTCTTTTAAAAGTATTCCTAAGCATTTAATTCTTTTTTCCACTGTTGCAAATGGAATTATTTTAAATTCATTTTCAGTTTGTTTCTTATTAATGTATAGTTTAAATACAGTTTTATGTAGTGATCTATCCTGCAATCTTACTGAACTTGTTTATTAGCTCTAATGGTATTTCCTTGGGTGTGTGTATTCTATGGACATGGTCATGTCATCTGCAAGTTCAGGTAGTTTCCTCTTTTCCAGTCTAAATGTTCCTGGCTTCTTTGTATTGCTTAAAGCTCAGGCTGGATTCTGCAGTACAGTGTTGACTGGAAACAGGAGAGTGGATAGCCTTGTCTTGTTTTTTAGAGGAAAAACTTTCAGTACTTACCCATTTGGTATGATGTTAACTGTATTTTTCCTAGAGGGGTTTCCATTCTGTTTCTATTTTGTAGAATGTTTTTACCATGAAAAAGTGTTGGATTTTGTTGAATGGTGTTTCTTTATTTACTGAGATGATCATGTGGTTTTGTCTTTTTTTTCTATTTACATATGTTGAACTATGTTAATTGATTTTTCTACATTGAATCAACCTGCAATCCTGGGATAGATCCAACTTGGTCATGGTATATAATCCTTTTTATATGTTTGGATGTGATTTCCTAGTGTTTTGTTGAGTATTCCATCTTTTTCCTTTTAATCTTTCTGTGTAGATGTTTGGGGTCTGTCTTTTGGTAAAAAGCATAACATTGAATTTCAATAGTGGAATTTGATAGCCTATCTTTAAGGGCTTAATGTCACTTATATTGCTTCTATTAATGCTAGGTTTCACTTTATTTTAGCCATCTATTTTGTTTTCATTTGTTCCAGTTTTGCCAAGCTTTACTTCTGTTTTTTTCCTCTTGGGTTAGAATTTATACATGCTATTTCTATTTTTTTACGTGGTTAGATTTGAAATTTTACCTTGCATGTAGAAAGTCAATATTTAAAGCTGTATAAATCAGTACAGAGACAGTTGTGCTATTATCCAATGTTTTCATTTTAATTTATAATCCTTCACTTTCTAGGTCAGTGACATTTTTTTAAGGTGAGATATTACTTAAATGCATAATGTGTCAGTACTGCACCTAGGAAAAAAAATAGGTGGATTAGTGGATTTTCAGTTCTCAAGAATTTGACTTGCTCTAAACTCAAAATAATGAAAACCAATTTCCTTTTTTAGATACATTAATAACTAACAAAGTCTTAAAGGAATGAAATGTTGGGAAAGCATTACCTTTCCAAACTCCAAAAATTATGAGACAAAGTAATAGGTGCCTGATTCATCCCAAATGAATTTTGTTTATGCAAGTTTTTTTTTTTGTTTATGCAAGTTTGTAATTTAAAATTTTTTGTTTTTACTTATTTTTTATTTTACTTATTTTAGAAAGAGGGAGGAAGGGTGTGTGAGTGAGGGTGAGGAGGAGCAGAGAGAGGGGGAGACTGAATCTCAAGCAGCCTCTGTGCTCAGCATGAGCTCGATGTGGGGCTTGATCTCACGACCCTGAGATCATGACCTAACCCTAAATCAAGAGTTGGACACTTAACTGACTGAGCCATACAGATGCCCCTGTAATTGTTTTAAATATAGAAGTTTTAACTTTTTAATATAAAAATTTCAAGCACATAGAAAAGTTGAAGGAATGATACAATGAACCACATATAGTCACCACCTAGATTTAATCATTACTAGAATTTTATAGATATTTTGACATTTCTCCCTAAATGTTTTTTTTATATAAGCACACACCCTTATTCCACCTAGTGCAATGAACACAAATCCTCTGATATTTAATATTCAGTCCATATGTCAAATTTCTACCCGTACAGTGGTTTTTCACAGTTTGTTCAAGGTTCACATTGCATTTCATAGTGGCATATAGGTCATAATTTTTTTAAGTTCACACTTTCGTTATAGGTATTTGGCTAAAAATTTTTTTTTCCTTGTGTAGATTTTCTCTTCATGTTCTCATTCTGAACTTATTTAGAATTCTCAAAATTTAGTTACCTCAGCCGCTTGGTAATTAGAATTGAGAGGACTTATTAGGCTGATAAGTGGTAACTGCGTTCTGTGCTGTTTGGTTTAAGGACAAAATCATTTTAAAAGCCTGCAAACTTAACTACTACTGAAAGAGGAATAAAGTGTTAAGTTCTATTAATTCACTCTTAGTTCAGTCAGTATAATGTTTTTTAATGTTTTTTTAATTTATTTTTGAGAGACAGAGACAGTGTGAGTAGGTGAGGGTCAGAGAGAGAGGGAGATACAGAATCTGAAGTAGGCTCCAGGCTCTGAGCTAGCTGTCAACACAGAGCTTGACGTGGGGCTCAAGTCCTTGAACCGTGAGATCGTGACCGGGGCCAAAGCTGGACGCTTAACCGATTGACCCACCCAGCCGCCCCAGTATGTGACTTTTTTTGAGGCGAAGTTCATGTAATATGAAACTGACCGTTTACTTTAATTTTTAATTTTATTTTTAATGATGCACCTTTTTTTTTTGTTTGTTTTTTGAGAGAAAGCTCCAATGGGGAAGGACAGAGAGAGAGAGAGGCACACACAGATGGGGAAAGGGCGGGCAGACACACACACACACCCAAGCAGGCTCCAGGCTCTGAGCTGTCAGCCCAACATGGTGCTTGAACTCCCGAACAGTGAGATCATGACATCCAAAGTTGGACACTTAACCAAATGAGCCACCCAGGCGCCCTGACCTTTTTAAATATATCACAATGTTGTGCTATTTCTTCTATCTAATTCCAAAACATTTTAGCACCTCCCAGAGAGATCCTGTACCCATTAAGCAGTCACTCCCCTATTTTCCCATCTGAGCTCCTGGCAACCAACAGCTAATCCAGTTTATGTCTTTTGATTGATCTGTTCTGGATATTTCTTATAATAGAATCATACCATGTATGACTTCTTGTGTCTGGATTCTTTCACTTAGTATAATGTTTTGGAGGGTCATCCATGTTGTAGAATATATCAGTACTTCATTTTGGTTTTTTGGCTGAATAATATTCCACTGTATATTCCACTGTAATGTTCATCCATTTATCCAGTGATGGACATTTTGATTGTTTCCACCTTTTGGCTATTGTGAAAGTGCTGCTGTGAACATTTATAGGGTACAGTTGTTTGAGTCCCTGCATTCAGTTCTCTTGAGTATATACCTAGGGGTGTAATTGGTGAGTATGTGGTAATTCTATATTTAACTTTTTGAGGAAACACCAAACTTTTTTTTTTTTAATTGTAAGTATAGTTGATGCACAATGATTAGTTTCAGGTATACAACATAGTGTTTGAAGAAGTTTATACATTATGCTATGCTCACCAGAGGTGTGGCTACCGTCCAGGACCATACAATGCTATTACAATATCATTGACTGTATTATTCATTCCATAACTGGAAGCCTGTATCTCCCACTCCCCTTCATCCATTGTGCCCATCCTCTCCCCTCTGGCAACCATCAGTTCTCCATACTTCTAAGTTTAATTCTGCTTTTAAAAATTTTTTAATTTTTATTTGTTTTTGAGAGAGAGACAGTATGAGGGGGGAAGGAGCAGAGAGAGAGGGAGATACAGAATCTGAAGCAGGCTCCAGGCTGTGAGCTGTAAGCACAGAGCCCAACATGGGGCTCAAGCTCATGAATGGTAAGATCATGACCTGAGCCGAAGTTGATTTTTGAGAGAGAAAGACAGAGCATGAGCAGGGGAGGGGCAGAGAGAGATGGGGGCACAATCTGAAGCAGGCTCCATGCTCTGAGCTGAGTGTCGGCATAGAGCCCAGTGCGGGTCTTGAACCCACAAACTGCGAGATCAGGATCTGAGCTGAAGTCCCTGACACTTCAGCAACTGAGTCACCCAGGCGCCCTTCATTCTGCTTTTTGTTTATTCTTTTTTAGATTCCATATGAGTGAAATCGTATGGTATTTGTGTTTCTCAATCTGACTCTTTTCACTTAGCACATAATACCCTCTAGGTCCATCCATGTTGTCACAAATGGCAAGATCGCATTCTTTTTTTTTTTTTTTTATGGCTGCATCATTTCATTGTATATGTACACCACAACTTTATCCATTGTATATTGATGGATACTTGGATTGCTTCCATATCTTAGCCACTGTATGCAATGTTGCAGTAAACACTGTGGTGCATATATCTTTTTAAATTAGTATTAATCATTTTATTTGAGTAAATAATCCAGTAAAATTATTGGATAATATTGTATCTCTATTTTCAATTTTTTGAGAAACCTCCATATTGTTTTCCACAGTGGCTGTACCAATTTACATTCTTCCAGCTGTGCACAAAGGTTCCTTTTTTCTCTCCATCCTCGCCAGCACTTATTTCTACCAATTTTGATACTACGCATTCTGACAGTTGTAAGGTGATAACTCATTGTGGTTTTGATTTGCTTTTGCCTGAAGATGAGTGATGTTGAGCATGTTTTCATGTGTCTGACGACCCTTTGTATGTCCATTCAGGTTCTCTGCTCATTTTTAACGGATTATTTGAGGTGTTGGGTTGTAGAAGTTCTATATTTATTTTGGATATTAATCCCTTATTGGATATATCATTTGCGAATATCTTCTTCCATCCAGTAGGTTTTCTTTTGGTTTTGTTGGATTTCCTTCACTGCACAAAAGTTTTTTATTTTGATACAGTCCCAGTTTATTTTTGCTTTTATTTTCTTTGCCTTAGAGGAGACATATCTAGATAATTGTTGCTACAGCTTATGTCAGAGAAATTACTACCTGTGTTCTCTTCTAGGAATTTTATGTTTTCAGGTCTTATTTTTAGGTCTTTAATGTATTTTGAGTTTTTCATGTATGGTTTTAGGAAGCCGTCCAGGGGCTCCTGGGTGTCTCAGTTGGTTAAGCATCTGAGTCAACTTTGGCTCAGGTCATGATCTCAGGGTTATGAATTTAAGCCCCACTTTGGGCTCCATGGTGACAGTTCAGGGCCTGCTTGGGATTTTCTCTCTCTTTTTCCCCCACTCTCTCTGCCTCTACCCTACGTGCTTGCTCAGTGTCTCAAAATACATAAACTTAAAAAAAAATTGGTCCAGTTTTATTCTTTTACATGTAGCTGTCCAGGTTGCTAGCACCACTTATTGAAGAGACTGTCTTAGATTCTTGCCTCCTTTTTCATAATTTAATTGACCATATAAATGTTAACTTCTGGGCTTTCCATTCTGTTCCATTGATCCATGTCTATTATTGGGCCAGTTTCATACTGTTTTGATTACTACAGCTTTGTAGTATAATCATGAAATCAGGGATTGTGATACATTCCCCCTCCACCCCCAAGCTCGCATTGCCTATTTGTGGTCTTTTGTGATTCCATACACATTTTAGTATTATTGTAGTTTTGTGAAAAATGTTGGAGGAATCACCAAACTTCTTACAGTGGCTGCGGCATTTTACATTTCTACCAGCAGTGTTGAAAGGGTTCTAATTTCTTCATATTTTTGCCTTTGTTTTTGTTCTTAATAGTCATCTTAGTAGTTGTGAAGTGGCATCCTATCCTAGTTTTGATTTACATTTCCCTGGTTACTAATGATGAACATCTTTTTTATGTATTCACTATCTGTTTGCATGTCTTCTTTGGAAAAAGTCTGTGTAACTTTAAAATTTTTATTTTTACTCACTTTTAAATTATTTTTAAGGTTGAGTTCTAAGAATTCTTTATATATTCTGGATACTTGACCTTTATCAGATGTATGATTTGTAAATTTTTTCTTCCATAATATGGGTTGATTTCATTGTCTTGATAGTGTCTCTTTTAGAAAAAAATTTAATTTTTATGAAGTCCAGCTCCTTTTTTGGATTGTTGTTGCTCGTACTTTTGGTATTGTAACTAAGAATCTATTGCCAAGTCCAGGGTCATGAAGATTGACCTATATGTTTTCTTCTTAAGAATTTTATGTTTTAGTTCTTAAGTTTATGTCTTTAACCCATTTTGAGTCAATTTTTGTATATGATCTAAATTAGGGGTTCAACATTTTTGATATGTGAATATCTAGTCCTAGTACCATTTTTAAAAAATATTTCTTTTTTTTAATTTTTTTTAACGTTTTATTTATTTTTGATATAGAGAGAGACAGAGCATGAGAAGGGGAGGGTCAGAGAGAGAAGGAGACACAGAACTGGAAGCAGGCTCCAGGCTCTGAGCTAGCTGTCAGCACAGAGCCCGACGTGGGGCTTGAACCCACGAACGTGAGATCTGACCTGAGCCAAAGTCAGAGGCTTAACCGACTGAGCCACTCAGGTGCCCCTAGTACCATTTGTTAAAGAGACTGTTTTTTTTTTTTTTTTTTTTTTTTTTTTTTTTTTTTATTGATTGGTGTTGGTGCTGCTGTCAGGTTCACTGACAAAGGATGAATGTGTCTATTTCTGGATTTTTTATTCCTTTAGTCTCTGTTTAGCCTTATACCAGTACCACCTTGTTTTGATTGCTGTAGTATAAATTTTCTCGAATGAAAAATTTCAAACACATACAAAAGTAGAATAATGAATCCACATGTGTCTGTCACTCAGTTTCAAATATTACAGATTCATGGATGATCTTGTTTCATCCATATTCTACCTACTCTTTCCCTCATCAGTTTGAAACAGCCTCAGACATTAAAAAATTTTTTTTTAATGTTTGTTTTTGAGAGAGAGAGACAGTACAAGCAGGGGAGGGGGGCAGAGAGAGAGGGAGACACAGAATCGAAGCAAGCTCCAGGCTCTGAGCTGTCAGCCCAGAGCCGGAAGCTTGGCTTGAACCCACAAACTAAACTGGGAGATTGTGACCTGAGCCGAAGTCAGATGCTTAACCAACTGAGCCACCCTGGTGCCCCAGCCTCAGACAGTTGTAAATAGTATTTCAGGAGGTTACATAATCAATTATAAGAAGGATTTACATCTTAAATTTTAAAGAGTGGTGCATTTTCATTCATCTGGAAAATTCACATACAGTAGAATCCTTGTCTTTGTTTAGACAAATGAAATGTCATTGTACTCTTCTCTCAGTGAGATTTTTTAACTGTTTGAATTTGTTTCAGAAAATTCAATTTGGAAGTTTTGTGATCAAAATAAAAATTCAGTAATTGTTAATAGTGGTAGTGTTTTTTATTAAAGCTGCTGTGATGAACCTGCCTTCCCAATTGTATGAAAGTTGTAGTTGTAGTTCCAGAATAGAGTTTTTTCTTTATTTAATAATGGCTATTTGGAATGTGTTAAATTTCCTGGTCATTATTTATTGTAGAAGGTAGTGAGGTGAATTGGGCCATAAAAAAAAGTTTAAAATGTTTTACATTTTAGTAGAGCAAGTAGTCTTATGTACAGATAATACAGTGAGGAGATGTAGAGAGATGTGGAGTTAACTATAGGCGTGGCACCCTTCAGATAGCAATTTTGCTTCTTTCAGATCCCTTTCTAATGAAAAGTTCCTTCAGAGCAGGACAGATTGGAAGGAACAGGAACGGTGGCCTGCTGTATATTTTGTCCTGAGGTACCAGGGTGGACGACCAAGAATATCCAAGATCTTCATTTGCTTTTCTATTGCCTAGAAATTCTGTACACAGGTGCAGCCAGCTCTTTCTTCTGATGGTGGTGTTCAGCAAGTTGGTTATTGAGAAGTACCCTCTCCTGAGAGTAGTTTCCTGCATAAAAATTTTATTAATATCTATTTGATTATGCTGAATATTACACTAAGGTATATTAGGTGGAAATAATACTTAAAAATTTTTCTTTTAGTGTTTATTTTTGAGAGAGCGAGCGAGTGAGCTGGGGACGGGCAGAGAGAGAGGGAGACAAGAGTCTGAAGTGGGCTCCAGGCTGTCAGCATAGAGCCCGATGCGGATGTGGGGCTCAAACTCATGAAATGTGAGATCATGATCTGCTGAGGTCGGATGCTTAACCAACTGAGCCACCGAGGGGTCCTGGTGGAAATATCTTTGACAGTGATTAAAGGACCAGAGTTACCTATACAGAATACAGACTACAGCTTCACTTTCAGTGAGTGCTGAAAATACTCAATTTGTTTATTTGTTTTAATGTGCTCAATTTAATCAGTTATTTTAGAGCATAGATTGTGTGGTTTCTTAAGATATTAATTCAGAATATTGGCCTAAGTTATCAGTAGTGTCTATACATATCTATGGGGGTAATACTAGGTATAAAACTTTTATTTCTTGTCAAAGTATGAGACCCAAAATACTCTTCTATCAAATAGTAAGAAAAAGAAGATATTTTACATTCAAATTTGTAGCATTGATGTCAAAGGTGATACTATTCTGTTGTCGATTCTAAATCAGTGCTTCTCAAACTTTAATGTTAATGTGATTCACCTGTGGATCTTGTTAAAAAGGAGATACTGATTTAATAACTTTGGGGTGGGACCTGAGATTTTGCATTTCTAACAAGGTGGTGATTTTGTTGCTGTTTATTCTGGATTAATTCTTTGAGTAGCAGGATGTAAACTGACCACTTTATTGTGAATATATTGACCCTTGCAATAGACTTCTTTTGAGTTCATCAAGGGTTCAGTTTTTCTAATAACTTTTTCAATTTGAGCTAATGATTTTAAACTTTGTATTGTAGCACCTTCTATGGGCAAAATGTTTACAAACTAAGTCTGCCCCTGATCTTTTTCATCAAAATTCAAGTGGAGGTTTGTAAACAAAAGCTTGGGTTGATAATTCTGTGGCAGTACAGTATGATAAGGTGGTCATCTGGATGGTTCACAACATGTTTATCTTAAATCTTTATTATCAAATTAAAATTAACAGGGGCACCTAGGTGTCCCAGTAGGTTGAGCATCTGACTTTGGTTCAAGTCATAATCTCAAGGTCCATGAGTTCGAACCCCACATTGGGCTCTGTGCTGACAGCTCAAAGCCTGGAGCTTGCTTTGGATTCTGTCTCCTCTCTCTGTACCTCCCCTGTGTGTGCTCTCTCTCTCTCTCTCTCTCTCTCTCTGTCTCTGATTTCCATTCCTGACTCCCCCACCTCCCTTCCCAAACCCCATTGAGAGTACTCACTCAAGTTTGGAAGAAAAATACCCTGGACTGATTTTATATTTGGACACATTGGAATCGATAATATGTATAAACTAGATTATATGTATTTTGGGGTCTTCAAGATGATGCTTGTATTTCCTCTTGTGTTTGTGGAAGGTAGTAAGATATGTTCTGTTTGCATTGCATTATACAATGAAAGTAGCATTTCATATTGTTTCATAACCCCTTTTTAAAGGTGTCAAACTTAGTTTATAAGGAAAGAGTAAGCTGGGAGGACTTCCCCCTCCCCAGATGTGAATAGACAGCTCTGAATTAATGGACTGTAGTACAGAAGATTGAACTCCATTCGGGGGAGTGAGCACTTTTGGGAGTCGGTAGTTGTGGCAGTGATAGGAGCTAGGATGATTGAGCTTTTCCTTCTTTAGTCTTATTTTTTCTCTTAGCATATGCAACTATTAATAAGGAGTACTGGGTAAGAAGAAATGGAGATTGGAGACATGCTAAAAGGCATCCTGTGGAGAATGCAGGGTTCTCTGTTTTCCTTACTGCTACTGGAGCTGCTAGGATAGAGTTAGGAGTAGGAGTGAGTATGGGATTCCTCCTTATGCTTTTTCTCTTATTGTTGATAAGAGTTTTGGGGAAATAAGCAGAAACCAAAGTAAAGTCTTGGTTGGGACTTTACCTGGAATGTCTGTATTTGATCTCTCTGTGGTCTGGACATTCTTATTAGGTTGGCAGTGAATATCTCAAAAGTCAGAAAATAGATGTTGCCAGGGAAGGTTATGGGTCCCAGCACTGTAGCATCATTTCTGCCATAGTCAGTTGATCAGTTACACAGTTCCATGTTAAAGGGAAGGTGATAGACCACTATCTCTCAGAGTGTCAAGAGAAATTTGGGGACAGGTTGTAAAACCTCCACAGGAAGTAGAGAGGCGCTGGAGAAAGGGGGTTGATAGGAGAAAGGCTTAGGAAGCTTGAAGATTTTGAATTGTGAAATAGATTGGCAAGAGTTGCATTTTCTACATACTTGTCTTAACTTTGCATTAGACTTTAGTGGAAAATGCCTGTCATTATTAAATGAAATTTGCCAAGTTTGGAACTGAGAGGAGAGCTGCACATAAGGTTAATTTTCCTCTTACTTTTTTTTCAGTAAACTGTTTTTGGATAGTGTTTTTTGTCTTTAAAGGTTTTACTATATTGATCTCAAAATAAAGTATGTCTTATTTTTATTTTTATATATGATTTTTATTTAATTCCAAAAAGCCAAATACCGAAGTTGAGTATATGTGCACACAATTAATAAATACCATGTTTTTATTTTTATTAAAATTTTTTTTAACATTTATTTATATTTGAGAGAGAGACAATGTGAGTGGGGGAGGGTCAGAGAGAGAGGGAGACACAGAATATGAAGGAGGCTCCAGGCTCCAAGCAGAGCTTGACACGGGGCTTGCACCCACGAACTGTGAGATCATGACCTGAGCTGAAGTCAGCTGCTTAACTGACTGAGCCACGCAGGCGCCCCTAAATACCATGTTTTTCAAAGATTCCTTTATTGTAATGTTATTTTAGTTATACATTATATAGTATTAATAGAAATTACAGTATTAGAAGATATTATAGCTTTATTCTTATTTTCAGAACTTACAAAAATGAGTAAATGATATATATTAGGTTTACATTCTTTTAACCATAACTGTTTAAACTGATAAATGCACTCTATAAGTTCTAAACTGTTAGAGTATTACTAGAAATTCAAGTGAACACCTTTTTCAAGGTATAATTGATAAAAAAAATTCATAGATTTCAAGTGGTGCAGTTGATAAGTTTTGATAAATGTGTGCAGTTGTGCATCCTTCACCACCATAAAGTTCCTTTATGACCCTTTGTAGGCAATACTTTTTCTGTACAACTAATTGGCTTTTGGCCAGAAATCACTAGTTTGTTTTTATTTTATTTTTGTCATTGTAGTTTTCCCTTTTCAAGAAACTCATAAAAAGTAGAATCATAGGGTTTGTAACCTTTATTGGTTGGCTGAGTTTTCACTTAATAGTTTTGAGATTATCCATGTCAGTGTATGTAACATAGATTCTTTTATCTATGAGTAGTAGTGTAATGTGTGGATAGATGATAATTTGTTTATAAATTATCTGGTAGATGGATATCTGGTAGAAGCATATATTTCCAGCTTCTTGTGATTATGAATAAAGCTGCTATGAATATTTGAGTATAAGTCTTTGTGTGGACATATGTTTTCATTTCTCTTAGGTAAATACCTAGGAGTGGGATTGCTGGGTCATATGGTAAGTGTGTATGTTTAACTTTAAGAAACTGCCAAACTGTCTTTTCCAAAGTGGCTGTGCTATGCATTCCCTCTAGGGATGTGTTCCAGTTGCTCCACATCCTCTCTGAACTCTTAGTATTATCAGTCCTTAATTTTAGTCATCCTGATGTCTGTGTAGTGGCATCTCATTGTGGCTTTAATTTATATTTTCTTACATTTGTGATATTGACCATCTTGTTATATGTTTGTCATTCTTGAATCTCATTTGGTTAAGTGTTTATTCATATCATTCACCCATTTTAAAAATAACATTGTTTACTATTGGGTTGTAGGAGTTTTTAATATCACAAATTCTTCATCAGGTATATGTATTGCAGAGAAACTTTACTCAGTCTGCCTTGCCTTTTTATTTTAACAGTGTTTGGTTTTTCACATTAAATAAACTTTGAAGGTAATTATAGACATGCATTTGTGAGAAACAATACAGAGAGATCCTTGTACCTTTTACTCAGTTTCCCCACCATGGTAACATCTTGTAAAATTATTCTGTACCACTACTTGGATTTTGACATAGATACAATTCACTGACCATATTCAGATTTGCCCAGTTTCATTTGTGTTTTTTTTAGTACTGTACAGTAATATCACTTGTGTAGATTTGTGTATTCACTACCATAATCAGATAGAACATCACTGTAGAAATCCCTCATGTTGTTCATGTGTGACCATATTCATCTCCTTCTTGTGCACCTCCCCTTCCTTGCCCATCCCTAACCCCAGGTAACCTTGAATCGGCTCTACATTTGTAAAATTTTTCTTTTCAAAATTTTTTTAAATGGAATCATGTATGTATGTAACCTTTGGGGATTGGCTTCTTTCCAGTCAGCCTAATTCTCTTGTGATTCATCCACTGGTTGCATGTATTCATAGTTCTTTCATATTATTGCTTAATAGTACTCTACGGAATGGGGATGAACCACAGTTTAAGTATTCACCCATTAAGGACAGTTGGGTTGTTTCCACTTTTTGGCTATTGCAAATGAAGCCACATTTGTGTACAAGTTTCTGCATGAGTTAAATTTTTATTGCTCAGGGATAAGTGTGCAAGAATACAATTGCTGGGTCAAATGGTAAGTACATTTTTAGTCTTCCAAGAACATGACAGATTGTATTTCAAAATGGCTATACTAGTGTACATTTCCACCAGCAATGCATAAGTTATCCAGATCCTGTACATCGTCACCAACATTGGTTATTACTGTTTTTTTTTGTGTGTGTGGGGAGAGCATTCTAATTGGTGTGTAGTGATATTCCCAAATGCCTAATGATGTAGAATATTCTTTATCTGCCATATGTAAATGCTCCTCAGTGAAATGTCTTCTTATGCCATTGTCCATTTTCTAATTTAGGTTATTTGGATTTTTACTGTTGAGTTCTTAGAGTTATTTATATGCTTTAGATACTAGTCCCTTTCAGATGTGGTTGGCAGATACTCTCTCCCTCTCTGTGGCTTGTTTTTTCATTCCCTTCATAAGGTCTTTTGCATAGCCAAAGTTTTTTAATTCTGATGGAGTCCAATTTATTTTGGATTGTATTTTTAATTTCAGGAAGTCTTAAAACCTGCTTAGTGCTAGATTCCAAGAAATTTTTTTTCTTGTAAAAGTTAAACTTTTGTCTTTTACATTTAGGTCTATCATGTATCTTAAGTTCATTTTTGTATAAGTAATGAGATTGGAATTCATTTTTTATGTGAGTAGACATCCGTTTGCCCCGCATCATTTGTTGAAAAGGCTGTCTTTCCTCTCTTGAATTACTTTTTGCACCTTTGTCAAAAATCAGTTGGCCATACTTCTGTAGGGGCTAATTTGAGATCCCCTTTTCTGTTGATACCTGTGTCTATCCATCTGCCAGAACCACAGTCTTGGTTATTCTAGCTATATATTTAGCCTCAAAATCTGTTAAAGTCATTAAAAAAATTTCTTTTTATGTTTGTTTATTTTGAGAGGGAGCACATGCAAAAGCAGAGGTGGGAGGGGAGAGAGAATGAGAATTTCAAGCAAGCTGTCAACATAGAGCCGGGCATGAGGCTCGATCTCAGGAACTGTGAGATCATGACCTGAGCTAAAATCAAGAGTTGGACGCTTAACCTACTGGACCACCCACATGCCCCTAAAGTCGTTTTTTAAGTCTTTTTCTAGAATGTTTTAGTTATTCTAGTTTTGTTTTTTTGTTTTTTTTTTTTGGTTTTCCATATACATTTTAGAATAGTCTTGTGTATATTGGCTATGTTCCAAGTATCTTGCTGGGATTTTTTTATTGGAGTTGCTTAAAATTGAATGCCATTTTTGGGGAGAATTGACATCTTTACTAGTTCATGAAAATGGTACATTTCCATTTTATTAAGGTTGTCTTGAATTTCTTTCATCAGCATTTTGTGATTTTTAGCATACAAATTCTATACATGTTTTGTTAGATCTATGAAATTCTCTTCAAATCTCTATGTATATAGTTAACACAATTTCTATTAAAATCCTAGAACGCAAGATATGAGAGACTATTGAATACTGAAAATGAACCGAGGGTTGAAGGGGGAGGGGGAAGGGGAAGGGGAAGGGAGGTGGTGGTAATGGAGGAGGGCACTTGTGGGGAAGAGGAATGGGTGTTGTATCGAAACCAGTTTGACAATGAACTATTAAACAAAACAAACCAAAACAAAACAACAAAACAAAATTCTAGCAAGAGGAGCGCCTGGGGGCTCAGTCAGTTGAGCATCCGACTTTGGCTCAGGTCATGATCTCATGGTTTGTGGGTTTGAGCCCTGCATCGGGCTCTGTGCTGACAGCTAGTTCAGAGCCTGGAGCCTGCTTCAGATTCTGTACCTCCCTCTCTCTTTGACCCTCCCCTGCTCGCACTCTCTCTGTCTCTCAAAAGTGAAAAAGCATTAAAAAATTCTAGGAAGATATTTTTGGTAATGTATACAAGATTATTCTAAAATATATTTGAAAAGTCAAAGTTAAGAATAGATAAAACAATTTTCATAATGAATAATAAGGGGAAGGAATCATTCCACCTGATTTTAAAACTTATTATGTAGCTCCATTAACCATGACAATGTCAGTACCAGAAGGAAGGAAACCTAGGTCAGTAAAGCAGAATAGAGGACTCAGAAATAGTTCTCTACAAGTACAGCTGAGTGATTTTTGGTGAAGGTGTAAAAGCAGTTCAGTGTAAGATGGATAGTGTAAAATGTTGCTGGCGCAGTTTAGTACCCATAGGCGAAAAAATATTAAAATGGATCATAGATTTAAATACAAAACATGAAAGCACCCAACTTTTAGGAGATAATATAGGTTTTATTTTCAAAGACATAGGGCATGATGAAACATTCTTAGTCATGACACCAAAAGCATGATTCATAAAATCTTGATAAAGAGTACCTCATGAAAATTAAATTCTTTTTTGCTTTAGTAAAAACGCTTTAAATGGATGAAAAAGTGAGTTACAGATTGGAAGAAAATATGTATAAACCATATTTGACCAATGATTCATAGAGAACATAAAGAGTTCTCAAAACTCAAGATTGTCAGCTCAATTAGAAAATGGGGAAACGATATGCACAGACATTTCACAGAATAATACTATGAATGGCAAATAAACACATGGAAAAGTGTGTAATTACCCTAGCCTTTAAGAAAATGCAAATGAAAAAACTATTATGGGGGTGCCTAGGTGGCTCAGCCAGTGAGCATCTAACTTCGGCTCAGGTCATGATCTCACATATGTTGGAGTCCTCCATCAGGCTCTATGCTAACAGCTTATAGCCTAGAACCTGCTTCTGGTTCTGTTTCTCCCTCTCTCTCTCTCTCTCTGCCCCTCCCCTGCTCATGCTTTGTCTCTCAAAAATAAATACATGTTAAAAAAATAAAAACTACAGTGATATCACCACTTATTTGTCTTAAAGGGAAAGTAGCCATAATTTCAAATACTGGTATGGAAAAAATGGTTATCTCCATATATTTCTGGTGTAAATATTAAATGGTAAACCCACTTTAGAAAATAGCTTGGCTGTTTTTAAAAATCTACACATAACAGTATTTTTTTTAATGTTTATTTTTGAGACAGAGAGTGCCAGTGGGGTGGAGAGAGAGGGAGATACAGACTCTAAAACAGGCTCCAGGCTCTGAGCTGTCAGCACAGAACCTGATGCGGAGCTCGAACCTACAAACCTGAGCCAGAGTCGGGCGCTTAACTGACTGAGCCACCCAGGCACCCCTACACATAACAGTATTTTTAATAGCTTTAAGACTATTAAGTCATAACTTTTGTATTGTCTTGATGGAAGAATGTGGCTTGTGAAAATATGAGTTGAGTATAATAGGAAATTGTTTTTTATTTCTGTAAATGGTAGTAAGTTTAGAATAAAGGATTGAGGGCTGTCACAGAAAACAATAAGACTGTTAATAGCTTTATTAAAGGAAAAAGTGGCTTGCGGAATGATATACCTATGGAAAAATTATTTTTACAGATTCCTTAAAGGTTTTAAAGTTTTTATTTATCAGCATGACTGGATTTTAGATTTGACTCTTAAGTTTATTGAAATCTTAAAGTGGTCGTTCATAGTGGGTAGGTATAAGAGTAGCACCGAAAATGTAGATAAAGTTTAAAATTTCAGCATAGGGGCACCTGGGTGGCTTATTTGGTTAAGCGTCCATCTGACTATTATTGATTTAGGTTCTGGTCGTGATCTCACAGTTTGTGAGATTAAGCCCCACACTGGGCTCTTTCTCTCTCAAAGTAAATAAACTTTAAAAAACTAACTTTAAAATATCAGCTTAAATCACTGATATTATATGTGTGTTGTTTTCGTGGCATTGTAATATGGTTGACTCTTTAGGACCTTTTCCAGAGTCTGGGGCAGCAAGTTCAGTACATATTGAAGGAACACTTAAGAAATCATTGTGATTAAGACTTAAGTTTTGTTGTTTGTCTCTAATCTGTTTTGTAGTTATGTTTGAATTTTTCAAATTTCAGAAACTTAATTATTTCCCATTTTAAAGGAAGGCAGCATAATTTTGGTCTCAGATTTGGGCTTGAGTTCCTGGCATATTACTTTCTAGCCTTTTGTAAATTCTTTTTATCATCTTTAACTTTAACTTCATAGAGTTGTTGTGAGGAGTAAGTGATATACAGTATGTCTAGCAGTTGATCAGCACAATGCTTTGTTTGATATATGATAAGCACTCAAAAAATTGTCAATCTTTTATAACTAGCCCAGAAGAAGTCTTTCAAACTCAACAGCATACAAATGTAGACCTATATACTGTTAATTCTGGAAATGATTGCTAATGAGTGGTCTGGAAATATGTCCAGTCACAAGCTATTCTGATGAGATGAATATAGTGCAGGTGAGAGTTGGCAAATTTTTGGAGGTGAGGTGAACAAGCTCCAATCATTAACCATCTTCCCGTCTCATGCTGTTTTTAGAAGCTGCTGTGGTATGAAAAACAGTGGCAGAGATGCCTTTGGAGATTGCTGGTTCACGTTTGGCCAGGCTTCAGTTTCTGTTACTTAATGAGACCTAAGGGTGATTCTTGATTCTTTCCCTTGTATCCAGTACATCCAGTTGGTCACTTACGTGCTACTGATTGATCCCCTCAGTATTTGTATTCTGTCATCTTGCTTGCCACTGCTGCAAGTCATGTGTTTATCATTTCTCATTATAATTAACTATAAAAGCTCCTACCAACTGGTCTTCCTGCTTCCTAACTAGTTGGGATTCTGCCCTACTACTCATACCAAAGGTAGCTTTCTAAAATGCAAATTTGACTGTGTAAGCAGAGTTAAGAGCTCTGACCATAGAATCAGAACTTTCCGAATCAAATCCCATCTCTGCCTTGTGTGATCCTAGGTTAAATTCTCTGTACCTTGTTTTCTACATTTATTAAAAAGAATATTCAGTTCAAACCCACAGTAACCTGGAAAGAGCTGAAGATACACTGCCAAGCTCCCACCCTATTACTGGGTCCCTTGATCTTGGGTTGGGTCAGGAAATCCATAACTTATGAAAAGCATCTCAACTGGTTCAGGTACACTTTTATGAGTCTTCCTAAGATACCATGCACTTTGTACTCCTTGTGTCTGATATGCACACCTGCTTTGTCCAGCTAACTCTTGTTCCTCTTTCAGTACTTGGTTCCAGGTCTGTCCTCTACCAGGAAGGGTCTGACTTTCTGATAGTGGATTTTTTGCTTTAGGAAGTCATCTTTAGTGTTCAGTGTTCTCTAATCTTCCTCAAAAACACTAAAATGTAGGACCCAAGGGAATATATTTCAATTCTAGATAACGATTATAAAAGCATAAATTTCTTCACTTTGTGGCACTTGGCAAATTCCTGGTTTACTGATTTGCTATCTGTCTCTTCTAAGATCCTTGGGGATAAATTTTATATCATTGGTATCTTATAAATCTTAAAATTATATTAAAGTTATTAATCTTAAAATCTAAAATTTATTCTTTTAGGAAATATTCTTTACTGAAATGAAACATCTTAAGGTTTGTAAAGTGGGAGTCATGTTGCATCAAGTCTTTGTTTTCTTAATGTATCATTTATTTGTATTCATCTACCTTTCATATTTGTACATCTTCGACCTTGGTTTTCTGTAGTTTTTAACTGAAACTTAGTTCGGTTTATTTCAATATTTGTAGGTGAGGACATTGTGCAATAGAACCAGAAATGAAACCACGAATGTAAAGGATTGTGAGATTGGTTCTGGGTTTTTGGATGTTTTTTTGTGTTTTATTTAGTGAATCATTCCAAATTCATTTAGATTTGGATAAGTGGTTGTCTTACTCAAGGTGTTCAAACTTTGTGCATCTTAGTTTTCCTGTTGGTAAAGTGAGACACTGAATGGTCTTAAAAGTTTCTTCCAGCTTTAAAATTTTTGCTATTTCAAGTAAAAATTGAGTAGGTGTTCAGATATTTAGGCGTTGCTATTAATAAAGTAATAAGACTCATTTTATCTTTTAAGCTCTCTCCATTTTATAAACAACTCCTTTAGGCACACATAAAAACTTTGTTATCAAGAAAAGTTAATTTCTTTCTCTTGTTTAACTAGGTTTTCCTGGACCATCTCATTATAGTTCTTTCTGATTTGAGTGTATTATTGAAATAGATTCAGGGAGGCTGATAAGTAGATATAATTCAAGTGTTGTCGTGAAAGAACTTGCCAAATGATTTTTCTCAATGGGCTGCTAATGCATGAGAAAAGTCAAAATGATAAATTTCTCTGTTAATGTGGTAGATTATTTTGCTCTCGAGTAACATTTAGGTCGTCTTTGTTTTCATTTAAGTGCCAAGGATGACATTGATCTTGATGCCTTGGCTGCAGAAATAGAAGGAGCTGGTGCTGCCAAGGAACAGGAACCTCAAAAGTCAAAGGGGAAAAAGAAAAAGGAGAAAAAAAGGCAAGACTTTGAGTAAGTATATTTTAAACATATTTGATTTTTATTAGTTTTGGTATTAGACTCACTTATTAAACTAATTTGGTGCCTCAAAATATATTTTAATTCTTTCTAGTGAAGATGATATCCTGAAAGAACTGGAAGAATTGTCTTGGGAAGCACAAGGCATCAAAACTGACAGAGAAAGTGCTGCAGTAAAGGTGAAAGACCATTGTTACCTATTCTGCATTCCTAGTGCCAGTTTTAGGGAGCTGCCTTTGGAAGCTTTTGAGCAGTATGAATATTTTAGTTAAAAGTTTCTATAGATTCTGATGCCAAAGGAGGAAAACAATTTTTAGTAAAGAAGTATGTTGTAAATCCTATCACAAATATAAAGACATTATTTGGGAATTGAAAGGTATTTTGTGGTATGTCCCTTGTTCATAAAATTGGTACATTTGGAGAGAAAATGTTTCTGATCTCTGTCTTCAGTGTTGTGTGTTTTTTCTTTATCATTCTTTGAATTTGGATAACCTCAAAGTATTTGGAAAGTGATAGACATTTTTTTCCATTCACTTTCCTTGTAGGCTTTCTGTGCCATTTGAAGAAGGTAGTAAATGTGAACTGATGATTAGTACTTGCCTCAGAGCACCTGGATTCTGAAATTTACAGTGAATGTGAAATGTGCCTGAGGCCTAGGCTAGAGGCTAGCTTCTGGTACTTAGTTGAATTTTATATTCTTGAAAAAAATGACCTTATTTTGAAGTTATTTTGAGAATTTTTTCTACGTATACTTAATAAAGTACATGATTGAGGAATCAGTTATTTTAAAACATAAAATATAACTGTTAAGTATTTTTAACAATGGAATTTTTTTAGCCAACAGAAAATAATGAAGAAGAACCCACCTCAAAACAAGATAAAAAAAAGAAAGGACAGAAGGGCAAAAAACAAAGTTTTGATGATAATGATAGTGAGGAATGGGAAGATAAAGATTCGAAATCAAAAAAGTCTGCAAAGCCAAAAGTGGAAATGTACTCTGGGAGTGACGATGATGATGGCGATTTTAATAAGCTTTCTAAAAAAGCTAAAGGGAAAGCTCAGAAATCAAATAAAAAAGGGGATGGCTCAGAAGATGAAGAAGGTAACACTAAGCGAATTAAAGAGCGTTCCAGAGTAAATTCTTCAGGTGAAAGTGGTGATGAATCGGATGAATTTTTGCAATCTAGAAAAGGACAGAAAAAGAATCAAAAAAATAAGCCAGGTCCTAATGTGGAGAGTGGGAATGAAGATGACGACTCCTCCTTCAAAATTAAGACAGTGGCCCAAAAGAAGGCAGAAAAGAAAGAACGGGAAAGAAAAAAGCGAGATGAAGAAAAAGCAAAACTGCGTAAGCTGAAAGAAAAAGAAGAGCTAGAGACTGGGAAAAAGGATCAGAGTAAACAGTCTCAAAAGAAATCTGAAGAAGAAGCTATAAAATCCAAAGTGACCCTTGATGTTGGAATGGTCCCTGCTTCTGAAGAGAAAGGAGAGACTGCCATGGCTGCTGAAGGTTGGTAAGATTATCAGAGAGAGGGCTGTAGGCCTGGATTCACAGTCTGAGTTTTGCCCCCAAAGTCATTTTTTTTTTTAAGTTTGTTTATTTTGAGAGAGAGATTGTGTGTGCACTCACCTGCGCACAAGCAGGGGAGAAGCAGAAGAGAGAGAGAATCCCAAGCAGGCTTTGTGCTATAAACGTGGAGCCCAACGCAGGGCTTGATCTCACTAATTGTGAGATGATGACCTAAGCCAAATGAAAATCAAGAGTTGGACACCTCATCAACTGAGCCATCCAGGTGCCCTAGGCATTTTGGTTTTTGTCCTTGGTTATAAAGGGACTTAAGTTTTTAGAAGCCTTTAAAATTTTTTAAAAATGTTTATTGATTTTTGTGACAGAGACATAGCGTGAGCAGGGGAGGGGCAGTGAGGGAGGGAGACACAGAATCTGAAGCAGGTCCCAGGCTCTGAGCTGTCAGCACAGAGCCTGACGCTGGGCTCGAACCCACGAACCATGAGATCATGATCTGAGCCAAAGTTGAACACTTAACCGACTGAACCACCCAGGTTAGAAGAAGCCTTTTAAAAATTACATCTAGGGACACATGTGTGGCTCTTTGGTTAAGCATACACCTATTGGTCATGAGGTCAAGCCCCATGTTGGTCTCCAAGCTGGGCATGAAGCCTACTTAAATAAATAAGTACTTTTGATTTTCATTGTTATACATTTATGTGTGTGTGTGTATGTATAGTATAAAATATCTAAAATGGTTTGTGTACAGACTAAGATTTTTATAGAATTTCACTGCAAAAAAGTTTTTCCTGCTGATACTAGAAGGTCCATAATGATAAATTTATTCCTTTTGATACCTCAGTGTCAGACAATAATGGAATTCTTTCCTGTTTTTTAAAAAACCAATTCAATCTATGAAATAGAAAAGCAAAAACATGCTAAAATTAGTTAACATTTTTAAAACAACAGTGAGCCAAGGTTTTTTTTTTTTTTTTTGCCAGAACCAATTAACGAAAAATAAGCTTTCTAGCTAGAATTCTTCTTTTTCAGAAGGAGAATAAAGATCAAATGATTCATACAGCTTTTTTTCCATACAGCTTTCTTTTTTTAAGGTTAGAAAGCTTTTAATGGAAAAATTGACATATCTTTTTTAGCCAAATTTGTATTATCTGGACATCTTTGAAGAGTAATACCACAAAAGTAGCTTCATAAACTTTTAATTCTTTAGCATAATGCTGTCGAGTTCTTGGAATATACTTACCTATGGTTTTATGTTTTATTTTCCTAATATCTCCTTAAGGTAAACATCATTCCTATCGCCCTCTTCTTTAAAGAAAATTTTGTTTTATGTTTTTATTTTATTTTGGGGTGAGAGAGAGGGAGACACAGAATCTGAGGCAGGCTCCAGGCTCTGAGCTGTCAGCACGGAGCCTGAGGTCGGGCTTGAACCCATGAACTATGAGATCATGACCTGAGCTGAAGTCAGATGCTTAACCAACTGAGCCATCCAGGTGCTACGAAACTAACTACTAAATTTAGGCAGGAATTCAGATACCTTGGATTAAGTGATACATTAGATACAGTGTATCTTCTTCCTGCTTGGGATCCTCCTGTCTTCTTGGATCCTCCAGGACAATTTAGAGCAACGCTAGCATTGTATGTAGACTTCTAAGAAGGCCAACCTGGTTGTTTGGCCCTGTTTTGTACCTCATGGTATGGCTAGAGACCCTACCTTGCCGCTGCTGCTCAGTATGGTCTTTGAATTCTGGGTATTGCTTATCACCGCTTTAGGAAACAATGTTTTAAAAAACACTTTGCCTCTGTTTTTTTTTGTTTGTTTGTTTTGTTTTTTGTTTGTTTGTTTTTGCTAGATGACAATGATGGAGACAAAAAGAAAAAAGAGAAGAAGAAAAAGAAAGGAGAAAAGGAAGAAAAAGAGAAGGAGAAGAAAAAAGGACCTAGCAAAGCCACAGTTAAAGCTATGCAAGAAGCTCTGGCTAAGCTTAAAGAAGAAGAAGAACGACAGAAGAGAGAAGAGGAGGAACGCATAAAACGACTTGAAGAGTTAGAAGCTAAACGTAAAGAAGAGGTATGTTTTCATGAAGTTGTTTTTAATTTAAAAGTCTCTGCTCTGTAAGGTATCGTTAACCTTATCTTAAAAATGTCTTAGTTGTATGGTAATCAATTACATTATTATTCTGATGTAAACAATAAGATGAAGCAGGATAGAAAATTCTTCAGATGCAGAAGTTGGGTATATATCCTTGCCAGTACTTAGTCTACTGATGTTAATTCATAATTATTATGTGCAACCGTTAAATTAGTTTCATTTGTGTCATCTGGGTGTCTCAGTTAAGCCTCTGACTCTTGATACCAGCTCAGGTCATTATCTCACGGTTTGTGGGTTTGAGCCCTGAATTGGGATTCTCTCTCTTCCTCTTTCTCTCTCCCCCTTCGTTTTAGTGCTCTCTCTCTCAAAAATAATTAAGTAAACATTTAAAAAATATATTTTTCATTTGGATATTCATAATGCAATATTTTGTATGCATTTCAAGAGCTTTGTTTGAATTTGTGTTCTTTACATTTAAATTTTATACTTAAGTCAATAGTTTTTGTCTGATACGTACTCTTTTGCAGGAAAGACTAGAACAAGAAAAGAGAGAAAGGAAAAAGCAAAAAGAAAAAGAAAGAAAAGAACGCTTGAAAAAAGAAGGGAAACTTTTAACTAAATCCCAGAGAGAAGCCAGAGCCAGAGCTGAAGCTACCCTTAAACTTCTACAAGCTCAGGGTAAGTAGTATTTTTAATTAACTGAACAGTCTAGATGCCTCTGTCATGCAGTTATATGTTTGTAATGTTCAAAAGAAGAGTAGAATTAAGTCAGAGAATTCTGTGAAAATGCTGTGGAAGAAGTCAAATAAAAATATAAAGAATAGGGACACATGGTTAGCTCATTAGGTAGTACTTGTATCTCTTGGTTTCAGGGGCATGAGTTCAAGCCCCATGTTGGGCATAGAGCTTACTTAAAAAAAAAAAAAACATCTAAAGAATAGGTTAAGATAATTACATTATTTAGGGAGGTGACTTCTATATGATGATGAAGATTTATATGTAAATGATAAAATGTCTATAAAGTTTTTTTGTCCCCCACAACAAAGAGAATACAGTAAAATGAATCACCAGTTATCTGTCACTCAGTTTCAATAATTGTCAGTATTTATGGTTCTTGTTTATCTCTCTCCACTGACTTTTTTTCTGGAGCATTTTAAAGTGAAATTAAAACACCATATTATTTTACTCCAATTTTACTTTAATATGTATCTCTAACAAGTAAGGTTTTTTTTTTTTTAACATTAAGTAAAGTTTGTATTACGTATAACAAAATTAATTTCTTGATAACCTCTGGTTTACTGTGTATAGTTTTCCCCTTGTCTCCACAGTATTTTTTATAATTTATTTGTTTAAATCAGGATCCGGATTAGATCCACACATTGCCTTTGATTGATGATTCCTCACTGATACTGTTATCCATCCTTGGTTTTGGTATGCCATTTATTAGTTGTAGATACTGGGTTATTCTTTAGAATTTTTCATTTCTGTATTTGTCTAGTTGCATTTTCCTGGTCTTGGCTAATATACTTCGCTGTTAAAATTTCTTGAATCTAGCAGCTTGGCTCTTCCAAGTGGTGCTATGTAGTTTCTGTTGCCCTGTGTCAGGAGGCCTATGATCTGGTTGTCTCACTTCTAGTGATGCCAAGATTATTGGGATTATTGGGGTTAGGTATTACCGAGTGATTATTGGCGTTAGGTATAGGCAGTTTTGTTCATTAATACAAGTAATCCAGTGATTTTTCACCTAATAATTTAATATCCAGTTGGTGATCATCGCCTGTATCAAGTATCTCATTAGGAATTGCAAAGTTACTCTGCAGTTATTGCAGATATTCTGTCATTCCTTTTGTGTTTATTAGCTATATTCTTTGTTTAAAGAAAAACTTGCTCTGAATTATAGTTTATGCAGGGAAGACAGGATAAATGCTTAATCATGTTTTCTTTATTAATCTTCAGAATAATAAATTGGTGTCTTAGCAACTTATAAAAGTGATCAGTGAGTGTAATTTTGTTTTTTAGCTCTGTATTGTTTTATTTTAATGGATTTTTATATAACATTTGTGTTTTTAATACTCAAATTGTGACATCTTTGGCCAACAGGACCTCATTTAGGTTGGTCCCTCTTATTTTTTTCCATTCAACTACAGTATTCTTTGACCTCTTCCTCACTTTCTAACACAACAAGGTATCTATAGTACATCGTACACATCTTATGCCCTAGACCTGGAATCACCTGTTTATACAAGGATCCCTAGTTTCTTTTAGTTTAGAGACCATAATTAGGACGGGTAATTATGTTTTTGACAGATAATATGATTTAAAATAGTTTCTCTGCTCCACTGAGTAGAATATATGGAGGTCTCTCTTAGTTTCTTGTTCTTACATTTCACAAAATTTTTATATGACAGTAATTTTGGTGCTTTTGCTATAATTACAGTAATAGGTACCATTTATTGTGTATTTATTGTGTAACTGATACTCTCATAAACCTTTGACATTGTCTCCTTCTCATAAGAACCTACTAGGTGTTTCCATTCCCATCATATAGTTGAGGAAATGGAGACTGTACATTTAAACAGAATGCCCAAGGTCATGGAGCTGAGATTTAAACTGATCTGTGTGACCACCTTTTTATTATGCATTATATGTTCAGCTGACAGCAGTAAATATACAGAAACATAGTGCTTGGATCAAAAAGTTTATTCTTAATTGGGGATGTAGTTTTTTTAAAGATGAAATTAGAGAACAAATATGAGTACAACTAGCACTGGTTTGACTGGTGATTATCTAGAAGGCTAAAAGCACTCATGAAGAAATTGGAATGGGACCAAGGAGGGAATAATTTGTCATTCTTAGAAATGTTTTATGGAGGGGTGCCTGGATGGCTCAGTCGGTTAAGCGTCCGACCTAGGCTCACGTCATGATCTCACAGTTTGTGGGTTCAAGCCCCACCTGGGATCTGTGCTGACAGCTCAGAGCCTGGAGCCTGTTTCAGATTCTATGTCTCCCTCTCTCTCTGCCCCTCCCCCACTGTTCTGTCTCTGTCTCAAAAGTAAAACAAAAAAATTATTTAAAAAAAAATGTTTTAGCAAAAAAAAAAAAAATTAAAAAAATGTTTTATGGAGTAGTTTGACTTGTACTTAATGAGATTAGATGAAAATTATAATGAGGTAGACACTGCCCCCAGTGTGGGGCTTGAACTCATGACCCTAAGATCAAGGGCCAGCCAAGCACCACACCCTGTAATTTAATCATTGGGACAGGTTTGGAGGAGATGGTCTCTCAAGTGGCACCTCTCCCCTTAGTCTCTTATTTTTCAATAGTGTTACTCAATATTTGCCTTCTTACTAATTCCCTATTGTTTATTGATAAAAATCCCAATCTTGTTAGCTTGATACTAAAGGCCATCCACAGTCTGTCTGTTCATTGAGTCATCTCATAAAAAGAAGTTACAGTATTTTGTTTCACCATATCTTTCAAAGCTTCCTTGTTGGGTAAAGATTAGGTACTACATTCATTACCTAGAATAATGTAAAACTTATTTATTGAGTCCAAAATGTGTTTGAGGGCATAGGTATCTGCACATGTTTTCAGGTAATTACTCTGAATTGTGTAGCAGATAGCATTTTCAGTCAGTTCTATAGCTTTTAGCCTAAGAAGTACCGATCATATAGCAAGTACTTTACAAATAATTTGAAATTAACTCCAGGCAAACAGTTTCTTTGAGCATTTGATTGTAATGTCTCAGTTTGCAAGGTGAATAGGAATATCTGAACACACACATGTTGGTGTTGACTACAAATATAATAGTTTATTAAACATTCCTTAACCAGAAGAATAGTCTATTGTTAAGTCTGCAGTGTTGTTGGACCACCCTTCAGATCATCTAACCTACAGTTTCCCTCCCAGGTCCCTGCTTTTACTTACTAGGTATAGGCTGCTGGGCAGGGAAATCTCTGGTCAATTGGATTAGCTCCACATTGTCAACTGGCTTAATCCTTTTACTTTAGTTTGTCTGTCTTAATCAGCCTGATAGCTCTGGTTTTATAATTCTGACCAATCTCATTACTCACATACATGCATGCAATTGTTCAGTACTTTAAAGTTAAGAACATTTTAAGTGCTTTCTTTCTGTTAATGACTTCATTCAAAACCCCACAATAAATAGTTTTTACTGTTGTCTTATAAAATTTCTGCCCTATGTAAGACAGTCAGTGATCCAGCAGTTGGTGAGGAACTTCTCTTATGAGTTTATTATAGGAATGGAGAGGAAGGATTGTAATAGAGAACCATTCCACATCTGGGATTTACTAGTAACTGTTGACTAATGAAGATGTATTCTCCTCAGATTCAGTAATATTACTTACAAATCAGATTTGCCATGTCTTAATTTGACAAAATTTGTTTGCTCCATTTAAGAGAAAACATGAAACCCTACAACTAATAGGTGAGATTAACAAGGTTATAGATAGGGCCAGTATGCAAATACCATGTATAGCTGTATGCTACCTATTAACAGCTGAAAATCCAAACAGTATTATTTACAGTAGCATCCCACCCCAAAATTAAATTGAAACAGTTATAATTCTAATATTTGTGGGGGCTGAAAACTGTAAAAGAAAAAAAAACACTGATGAAAATAATCACAGACCTTTGTAAATGGAGAAATGTTGCATTCATGGACAGGAAAACTCGCCATTGTTAAGCTAATCAGTTCTCCAAAATGATCTGTAGATTCAGTGTAATCTCAGTCAAACTTGCAGCAGGATATTTTGTGAATATCTGTAAGCTATTTCTAAAATGTGTATGAAAAGATGGAGTTAGAATGACTAAAATAATTTTGAAAAGAATATACTTGGAGGACTCAGAATACTGTACCTGATTTTGACTTACTGTAAAGCTGTACTTGATAGCTATAGCTGTCACTACAGTGTGATAATGGCAAAAGCAACAATAAAGACAAATAGATCAATAGAATAGTCAGTTTGTTTTTTTCGGTCATAGGTAAAAGGCAATTTAGTAAGTAAAATAGAGTGTTCGCAACAACTGATACTGGAACAATTTGGTATCCATATGCAAAAACAAAACCCCAAAAACCCAAAAGCCTAGTCCTAAATCCAATTATATAAAAATTAACACAGAAGAGGTCATAAATCTAAATATAGAATGTACAACTGTAAAACTTTAGGGGAAAACATTGTAGAAAGTCTTTGTGACCTTGTGTTAGTCATTAGCTTAACTTAAAAAGCATAAATTCGTAAAAGGAACAAATATGAGGAAGTCTAGTTAAAAATTTGTTTTGCAAAAGACACCGTTGAGAGAATTCAAAGACAATACCTCAAAATCACATATTTGACAAAGCATTAATATGAAGAACATTAGAAGATAACTCAGTATTCAACAAAAAAGCAACAACCCTATTTAAAAATGGGCAAAAGATTTGAACAGACAATTCAGGAAACTAAGCATGAAAAGAATGTTTAACATTAGTTAATATGGAAATTCAAATTAAGACCACAATGAGCTTTTACTATGTATCTGTTGAAATACTTATATTTAAAACATCTGTCTTTTTTTCTGGCAAGTATGCAGAGCAGTTGGAACTCACCTAGTTTACTGGTTGGAATGCAAAATTGTAAAGCCAATTTGGAAAACAGTTGCCAGTTTCTTACAAAATTAAATACATATTTACATAATGTCCCATCATTCCCACTTCAGAATATTTACCACAAAGAAATGTTCACATAAAAACCTGCATACAGATGTTTGTAGCAGCGTTATACTCATAATTGTCAAAAGCTGGAAACAAATGTCCAGTCATCTAAAAAATAATGGAACTGTAGTATATACTTACAATGGAATGCTACTCAGCAATAAAAAGAAATGAAGTATTAGTACACACAACAATGAGGATGACTCTAAAATCCATTATGATGACAACAGCCCAGACTGTAAGGTTTCATTTCTGTGATATTTTGGAAAAAGCAAATCTTTTGGGATGGAGAACAGATAGGTGGTTGCTAGGGGTTAAGGATGAAAGTAGGGTTTGACTACACAAAACAACTTAGGGTGATGGAATTGTTCTTTATCTTCATTGTGTTTAATAATTCTGCTCATCTGTCAAAAGTCACAGACTAGACACCAAGAAAGTAGAATTTTAGTGTATGTAAAGTTTAGAACACCTTATATAAAAGAGTTTTCCATGAATGTTCTTTTATATTCAAGGGCATATCTCTGGGGTGAATAAAATGTTACCTTTTCAAGTAGCATTTCTTAAATGATACATAAATAGCATAAATCTAAAGTTTACCATTCTTAACACTTAGGTGTTGAAGTGCCATCAAAAGACTCTTTGCCAAAGAAAAGGCCAATTTATGAAGATAAGAAGAAGAAAAAAACACTACAGCAGCTAGAAAATAAAGAAGGTTTGTATACAAAGTGACTTACGATTTAAAAATATTTGGTTTGCCTTTCTCCTATAACATTAAAAACAATGTCTTTTAAAGAAACCACAAATCAGAATTATATATTGACACAATTTCTTATACCTTGTTTCCTATTATTGTTCATCATTCTTAGTTGATTTAAATGACAGCTTAATGGAAAAGTGCTTTTGTTTGAAAAACCTAGATCATACCAAAGAACTATTAATTATCATTCCTGTTTTTCTTTGTTTCCTTCTTAACCTTTTGTAATTTTATATTCTATTCCTTGAGCAGAAATAAAATGTTTCCTGTGATATATATGATTGATATTTAAACATTTTCTAAACTTGGTAAAGAATTCAAGTTTGTACTACTGGTTTTTATTCAGTACTTAACAGAATATCCTAACAGAAACTGTGCACTGAAAAAGTATTGTTAACTTGGTTTCTGCCTTGTTTTCAGTATCTGAACCAATAGAATTAAGTGCTGCTATAGAAGTTGTAGAACAAGGAGCACCAGAAAAGGAAGAGACCCTACCTCCTGTTGAGCCAGGCCAGTAGAACTGACTGCTTCCTTTTAAATAGCATTGGTGTGTCAGAGTTGTCTTAGTCATAATGTGGGAAAACCAAATATCTGGCAGGATGGTCTTTTTCATACTTCTTTTCTCTAAACCATTCCTTCCCATTTCCATTTCGAAAAAATATAAGAGACTTGAATCAGTTTTGTTTTGTTTTGAATAATGTCAGTAAAATGTGGAGAGGAAAGAAGTTTTTAGCTTTTTGTCTGATATTTTCATTTATGGGTCAGAAATATTAGGGCGTGCTATGAAGACCTTAAACTCTTTAGTTAATCCTTTGGAAACAAATTGGTAGTATTTTAATGAGAACTTTTTAAGAGTCATACAAATTGGTGTTTTTAGACCTCCTTAGAGGTCAGCTATTTACTAAATCAGTAAGAGGATTCAGTTTATTCATTGTGTGTGTGTGTGTGTGTGTGTGTGTGTGTGTTGAGGTTGGAGAAAAACCTTTGGCAGTTTTTTTTCTTTAAAGATAAACATTGTTTTAATTCATTAGACTAGGTATTGGTAGAGCCAGAGGCTAGGTAAATGTACGGTAATGATATCAAGAGAATCTCCACACTTTAAAGGTTGGAGTGGGAATAAAAAACAAGAGAATGTCAATACTGAACCTGGTGAAAGATACCATTTCTGGTTCCTTTCCTTCTTTTCCCCTTCTGTTCTTAGTATAAAAGGGATCATTTACTTGGTACAACTCAGCCTAACATGACATTAGAGGAATTCAGGTTGATATGCTTAATAGCAGTCCATTATTTTAGGTGACATTTGTAGCAATAGGAAAATTGCTAATATAGAAGGATGTTTTGGGTACATGTACCTGACTCATTTCCTCTTCCTTAAGATGACTCAGCCACACTTGTTAAGTAATAATTATTAAGGGAAGCAAATACCATATGTCCTTTGATTGAGAATAGTTTTTGCTTTATTGGATTTCATAAAAAAGGTCTTGAATGTTGGGAATATTAAATCTTTAATTTGAAAGTATACCTTTCTGGATAATTTTGGATTGTCAGCAGATACTTTCAACTGGAGTAGAGGTGTAGCTTTGTACCTACAGCTATATAATTTAAGTAGTATTTATGTATATCTTCAGTGATTAAAGAAATAAAATAAGTGGTAAATTCTTAGGTATGAAGTAGAAGTTTGAAAGATCAAAATGAAGATGCAGTAAGTAGTCCCCTCTTATCTGCGAGGGATCTGCTCCAGGACACCCATTGGATGCCTGAAACTGCAGATAGTACTGAATTCTATATATATTTTTTCTCCTTTACATACATACCTGTGGTAGAGGTTAACTTATAAATTAGGCACAGTAAGAGATGAATAGCAACAAGTAATAACATGAACAATCAGAGCAATATACTGTAATGAAAGTTACATGAATGTAGTTTTTCTCTTTTAAAATATTGTACTGTATTCACTCTTCTTGTGATGAAATGATATGATAAAATACTCCTGTGATAGGATATAGGTACTGTAATGTAATGGTAGACTGCTGTTGACCTCCTGACCATATGTTAGAAGGAGGATTGTGTGCTTTCAGATCACAGCTCACTGTGGGTAACTGAAAATGCAGAAAGCAAGAGATTAGATAAGGTGGGGGGACTCTTGTGAATTTCATTTTTGCTCAAGAACTGAGGAGTATGATCATCTACCCTTTTCAAAATCCAACAAAACATTTAAGTGTCTGAGTTTCTAATAATTTAATTATGTCAAATATGAAATCTGGGTTAAGTGTAATTTCGTATATCCAAAATTCTAGGTAATTGTGCAGCATTGAAAACTATTGAAGAGTACTTCCAAAGATAATGAGGTTGTATATGTGCTTTTGCATAATTAAAGCATCTTTTCCACTTTTTTCTAAAAGCAATTCCCTATTTCTAGATGCTTTCTGTGTCTTTAATAGAAACCTTTATTTACAGAAGAGGAAGAAGAAACTGAAGATGCTGGATTGGATGATTGGGAAGCTATGGCCAGCGATGAGGAGAGAGAAAAAGGTAAATAACTCATAAGTACATATTGATAAATCTCGTGGTTATTAGAGGTGTGTATATTTGAAGGAATGGTTAGTCTTCTGATTATGAACATTGCTGAGAATAAAAATCAGTCTTGATTTCTCCATTGCCATGGTTCCCAAATTCTCATGTGGATCTTCATTTTATGAATAAATGGCTTTTTATAAGATCCTACAATTTAAAATGTATTTTTTTCAGGGGTACCTGGATGGCTCAGTTGGTTAAGTGTCCCAACTCTTGATTTTACCTCAGGTCATGTTCTCATAGTTTGTGAGTTCAAGCCCCACCTTGGGTGCCTACTTAGGATTCTCTCTCTCTCCCTCTGTCTCTGCCCCTCCCCTGTGTGCACATACTCTCTTTCAAAATAAACTTTAAAATATGTATACATACGAATTTTTTCCCAAATGATGTTAAAAATGGGATTAGGTTATTAAAGGTAGCCTATCAAAAGCCGCTTTAACTTAAAACATAATAGAAAGATAATGCAAGTAAATAATGCCTAATCAATGTGAGTAAACAACTTTTCTGGGTCATTATTTTCTGTTATTTATTACTGAAGTCTACTTTCTTTAGTTTTAATTTCCTGGTTTTTCCCCCGCTAACTTCTTAGGATGGATATTTGTTTTTTCCCTTAATATATGTGTGGTTTTTTGGGAAGTTTTTGTTTTAATTCCAGTTAGTTTACATACAGTGCTGTATTAGTTTCAGGTGTGTGATACAGTGTTTTGCAGTCCCATATATCACCTGGTGCTCATCATAACAAGTGCAGTCCTTAATCCCCACCATGTATTTAATCCTCCCTACTGGCCTCTGGTAACTGTCAGTTTGTTCTCTGTAGTTGAGAGTCTTTTTCTTGGTTTGTCTGTTTCTCTCTTTCATATGCCCTTTGCTCATCTTAAATTCCATGTATGAGTAAAATCGTATATTTGTTTTTCTATGATTGCTTTATTACGCTGTATGTTAGACCCTCTAGCTCCATCTATGTTGTTGTTGCAAAATGGCAAGACTTCATTCTTTGTGCCCAGTAGTTGATTATTGGATCATAAGTTAGTCTTTTTTTTTTTTTTTTTAAGGTAGTCTGTTTTTAACTTTTTGAGGAACCTCCATCTTGTTTTCCACAGTGGCTGCACCAGTGTGTATCCCCACCAACAGCACATGAGGATTCCTTTTTTTCCCCACATGCTGGCCAACACCTAAGACATATTTTTAAAACTAAAATTTTCTTTAAATGCTGCTTTGGCCAAATTTCCCAAGTTCTGATACTATTTTTTAATTTTCATTTTAATATATTTTACCTGACTTATAGGAGTGTAGGTTTTAATTTACAAAAGTGGGATTTTTCTGATTATTTTCTTACTGCTTCATTGAGATCACAGAACATAAATGGCTCTGTCTTTTGAAATATGTTGAGAGAGATGCCTGGGTCGCTCAGTAGGTTAAGTGTCTACTTTTGGCTCAGGTCATGATCTTGTAGTTGTGAGTTTGAGCCCTGCATTGGGCTTTGTGCTGATAGCTCAGAGCCTGGAGCCTGCTTTGGATTCTGTGTCTCCTTTCTTGGCCCCTTCCCCTCTCACATGCTCTTTCTCTCAAAAATAAATAAGTTTTTTAAAAAAATGGAAATATGTTGAGGATTAATTTACAACCTAACACATGGTTGATTATTGTAAATCTTTAATACGTGATTGGAAGGAGTTTATATTCTGCAGTACTTGTGTGCCTTGTTCTCTATAGAGTTACTCTTGAACAACATGGGTGTGAACTCCCAAGAGTTCACTCACATGCAAATTTTTTCAATAAATACAGTTCTATAAATATATTTCCCCTTAGATTTCATTCATTGTTATTTCTCTGGTTTAGTTTATTGTAAGAATATAGCATATAATACACATAGCACAGAAAATATGTGCTAATCAACTACGTTATTACTAAGGCTTACCATTAGTGGTAGGCTATTAGTAGTTAAGTTTTTGGGGAGTCAAAAGTTATATGTGGATTTTCGACTATGCAGGGCATCATCCTCTCTAACCTCCACAGTGTTCAAGGGTAAATTGTTTTTAATCAGATTTGCTCATTATTTTGTTGTTGTTGTTCATTATTTTTCTGGAGTGCCTTTTTTCTCTGTTATTGAGAGTGGTGGATTAAAATCTCCTGCCACAATTGTAAATTGTCTGTTTCTCTCTGAGTTCTGTTAATTTTGTTTAATATATTTTAGTGCTATATTATTAGGTGAGTACGCTAATTTTGTGATGAATTGATGCACTGATTTGTTATTCTATTATTTTTTATTTATATTTTATTTATTTCTAGTTATGCCTTTTGCCTTCAAGTATACTTTACGTGATATTACTATGGCTCTGCCAGCTTTGGTTAACATAATGTTTTTCTATTTTTATAACTTTTTCTGTCTCCTTAAATAGCACGTATTTGAGATATTTAAATCCAGTTTGTCAGTCTTTATATTTTACCCAGACCACTTAGCCCATTATATTTAACACTTGATACAATTATGAAGTGTATTTATTATCTTATTTAGTCATTATTCTTTTTTTTCTCCCTTCTAACCGTGTTTGGGACTGGGGTTTTTTGTTTGCTTTGTTTTGTTTTTAATTACATATTTTCCTCCTTGCATGAGCTTGGAAGTTGTATACTTTCCCACTTTTAGTGATTACTCTAGGATAAAAATATGGTTTTTTAACAAAGATATTTGAACTATTAGTGTTTAATGTTACTCTCTTTCCAGACAGTGCAAAGACCATGGAATGCTTGAACATCTATCCACTTCTCAATTTATATATCATCATTCTCATTTATTTTGATTCTGTTTTAAATCCCATAATAGCTTCTTACATTTACTCATATTGTAAGCTTTTTGTTTAATTCCTTTTTGCATCTCTGACCTTCCATTTGAGATCATTTCTTCTTGCCTGAAGGACACCTTTTAGAATTTTCTTTAGTATGAATCTGTTAGTGAGGCATTTGATTTTTGCTTTTCTAAAAATACCACTATCTCATCTTAATTCTTGAAGGGTATATTTATTGAGTGAGGAACTCTGTTGAAATTCTCTTTAACATTTTAAAGATACTATTCCCTTGTGTTCGCTTTCATTGTTTCTGTTGAGAAGTCAAATATCAGCCTAACGTTTTCATATATCTTTGACTTTGAGCAGTTTTATTATGATGTGGCCAGGATGAATTTCCTTTTATTTATTCTGCCTTTAGAGCTTTATCAATGTATAGTTTTGTGTTTTTATCCATTTTACAGTGTTGTGAACCGTTATTTCTTAGGGATTCTAGTTATGCCTACGTTATACCTTCCTGTTATATCAATGTATCAGCTTTTCTGTTTTTCACTTAATTGAATCTCTGTGGTTCTTCCTAGATTGTTTCTTCTGATCTGTCTTCTGGTTCACTTAATTTTCTCTTCAGCTGTTTCTCCTCTCCTGTTAAACCCATCTGTTGGATTCCTAGTTTTGTCTCCAGTGTTTTCTAATTCTAGATATTCCATTTAACTATTTTTTATAGTTATTTACTTTTCTAAAATTTTAAATATTATCTTTTGCTCCCTGGCATTAGAAACATAGTCATTTTTAAATTTTGGTTTATAACCTCAATGTATAGACATTTTGTGGGTTTCTGTATGCTGGCTTCCATCATGTGATTTGTTTTTTTATGTGACTCATTATTTTCATATATTGGGCTGGATATTATACATGTAAAACTGTAGAAATAATTTGAGATCAAGGATGGCATTTTCATTCTCCAGAGAAAAATGTGTGTATAATCCATCAGGAGTTTGAATGAACTAGCAATATGGAATCATCTCATTCCAAATTTAGAATTGGTAAAATCTGGAGGTGATTGGCCAGTAACAGGGAGGTCTTGTTTATTTTCTGTTCGTTCTAACTGCTAGGGTGCAGTTCTCCAGGATTTTACTCCACAATAAAGAATGGTCCACCATACCCCTCTGAGTCCTAGCCTTTCATCTTCTCTAGAATCAGCAAATAACCATTGCTTCCCTTCCTTTGTGTGAAGATCAAGTGCAGAATTAGCAAATGACTCCAAGGGAGAGAAATTCTAAACATTGTGTTCCCCTCACTGTGTTCCTTTTCTGTCTTTAGGTAGGTTGTCTTAGTAATATATTAGGTTTTTACTGTTAAATGGCAGTCTTCATTGTAGCATGTTGACCAACACTTTGCTTTTATGATGCATGAAAACAATTTAGCATTAATGTTTTATATTGTTATTGCCTTACTTAGTGCACCCTTAGTAGTATTTCCCCGTAATCTTGGTAGAAATCTCCATTTTTAACTTTCATTTATTTTAAAATCTTTTTACTAAAAGAGGAAAACACGGTGCATATAGAAGTAAAAGAAAACCCTGAAGAGGAGGAGGAGGAGGAAGAGGAAGAGAGTGAAGAGGAAGAGAGTGAAGAGGAAGAGGAAGAGGAAGGAGAAAGTGAAGGCAGTGAAGGTGAAGAAGAAGATGAAAAGGTGTCAGATGAGAAAGAAGCGGGAAAAATGTTAGATAAAAAATCAAGCAAAGAAATGAGTTCAGAATCTGAATACGACTCTGATGATGATCGAACTAAAGAAGAAAGGGCTTATGACAAAGCCAAAAGGAGAATTGAGGTATTTATTTTCCTGTTTCTCGTTACTCCTTTCTTCCCCACTCCTCTGGGATCATTAGAACTGTTCTCTGACCTAAAGACAACATAGTACTGGCATGAGAACAGACAATACAGGCGAAGAATCAGAACTGAAAGCCCAAGTATAAACCCTCATATTTCTGACCTTTGATCTGTTAAAGATGCCAAAGCAATTCAGTGGGAAAAGGATACCTTTCTCAACCAATGATGCTAGTTAAAGTAATAAAAAAGAAAAAAGGGTTTAGTTTCTGACCCCATATCATGCATAGAAGTTATTTTAAAATAGATCAGAGATAGAGTTAAAGATGTGAGAAACTAAAGGTATAAATTTAGAAAAAAAGCAGAACAAAATATTTATGACCTTAGGTTAGACAACAGGTCTTTGACACTGATTTAACCCAACGACCTTACTCCCTCATCTAAGTCCTACTGCTTCATTGTTTATTTCTTGCTTTCTCCAAATTTTGATGTGCTCTTTGAGTGATGGTTTATAGTTCTGCAGAGATACTCTGAGAATATACCCTCTAGTCATACACACTAAACTAGTGTTTGCCTTGAGTCAGTCACTGTGAGGCATCTGATCACTTTAGTTGTTTAAATCTGGTGGGTTAATGAGGCATCTTTCTATTTAGTTAAGTGTACATACCTAGCAGACTTACTATATTTTTCCCGTGTAACGCAGTAGACGAGAGTTTTCTTGAATTTGGTCAGCTTAGTATAGGTACTGCAATAAAAACTAGTTTGCTTGAGGATGCTATACTATTTTAAAATAGCTAATTTTAGCTTTTCTTTTTAAAAAGCAGTGCCTGGATGATTCAGTTGGTTGAGTGGCCAACTCTTGATTTTGGCTCAGGTCGTGATTCCAGTGTTGTGGGATCAAGTCCTATGTCAAGACTGTGTTGAGCATGGAGCCTGTTTTAGATTCTCTCTGTCTCTACAATAATATATGTATTATTTCATTTATAATCCTAATTTTTCAATTTTTTATTTTAATAACCTGTATATCAGTGTTTGCCTCATTCTTCTGTAAAGTCTACAAAGAGATACATTTTCAGAATTTCTTCAGAAGGTCTATTGTTATAAGTTGGGATTTCTCACCCTTTCACTGTTGACAGTTTTAGGCCATATAATACTGTTATGGAGGACAGTCGTCTTCATTTAGGATGTTAAACAGCATCCCTGCCCTCCACCAACTATATACCAATGCCATTCCCTTCCCTTTCTCATTATAACTGCTGCTTCCCACAGCACCTACTCATGCCAGCCAGCTCCCTTGCTGTATACCCATTTGTTAGAGACCGTTCTTAAATGTGGTCATTTAAAAACAATGAGTATAAAACAGAAAGTCAAAGTTTCCCCATTATCTCACTTCCTGGACTTGTTCATAGTTCTGTACATGAGCTTCAAGTTTTTAAAAATATTTAATTAAAACTAAGGGGCACCTGTTTGGCTTAGTTGGATAAGTATCTGACTCTTGATTTCAGCTTGAGTCATGATCTCCCATTTCGTGAGATTTAGCCCCGCATGGGCTGCCTGCTGACAGCGTGGGGCCTGCTTAGGATTCTCTCTCTCTCCCTCCCTCCCTCCCTCCCTCCTTCTCTCAGCCCCTCCCCGACTTGTTCTGTCTCTCTCCAAACAATAAACATTAAAAAAAAAACAAAGTTAGGTAATTCATTTTGTAGATACATATTCTTTTTCTCACATAATATGCTATGGACCTCTTAGCACAATAGTTTTTTTAAAGCAGCTTTGTTGAGATATCTACATACGAAAGAATTGATCCATTTTAAGTGTATAATTCAGTGACAGTTTGTAAATTAGAGTTGTGTATCCATTGTCACAACTCAACTTTAGAATATTTGCATCACCCCAGGAAGATTTCTTCTAAAAATTTGCATTATTCTCTATTCCTAGTGGTATATAATATAGCAGTTCCTGTGCCCACCCTCCCAGTCCCCCCATCTACCATTTTGCTTTCCATGGTTTTAGCTACCTGTAGTAAACTGTATTCTGAAAGCAGATGATCCTTCTTCTGATGTATTGTCAGAAGGTCAGTAGTGGCCTAACATTATGTCATTCACTTCATTTCATCTCATTACATAGGAATTTCATAATCTCAAATCATCATCATCACATCATAAGAAAGGTGAGTGCAGTATAATAAAATATTTTGAGAGAGACCATATGTACATAATTTTTATTGCAGTATATTGTTATCCTTGTTGTGTTTTATTACTAGTTATTGTTAATCTTTTACTGTGCTTCATTTACAAATTTTTCATCGATAACGTATAGAAAAAATATTTAGGGTTTGGTACTATCTGCAGTATCAGGCATCTACTAAGAGTCTTGGAATGTATCACCACCTCTTAGATAAGGAGGAGCTTTTGTAAATGCAGTCATATAATATGTGGCCTTTTGTTTCTGGCTTGTTTCACTTACCCTGTGTATCTGTGTGGTAGCTGTATCAGAATTTTGTTCATAATTATTGCCCAATGTTTTGTGGTATAAATATACCATATATTATTACTATCTATTCACTAAAGGACATTTGAGTTGTTGCTCCCACTTTTTGGCTATTATGAATAGTGCTGTTATATACATTTGTATATGAATCTTTGTATGGAGATGAGTTTTCATTTGGGGAGGAGGTATTCCTAAGAGTGAAATTGCTGGATAATATGGTAAATTTGTGTTTTACTTTTCCAGAAACACACTTTTCCAAAGTGGTTGCACAATTATAGATTCCAACCAGTTAAGGGATCTGTATCCTCACTAATTCTTAAACATTTGTCTTTTCAATTATAGCTATTCTAGCAGATATGAAATAGTATAGCTTATTGTGGTTTTAATTTGCATTTCTCTGATGTTGAACATTTCTCACTTTGCTTATTGGTCCGTCCTGTATCTTCATTGGTGAAACGTGTATTCAAATTTTTGTCCATTTTTTTAATTTGTCTTTTTGAGTTGTAAGGGTTCTTTTAGTTTTTTAAAGTTTCTTTTGAAGTGAGTAAACTTTAAATTTTGTTAACAGAAGTTTATCAAAATTTGCTTTTATAGAGCATGCTTCTAGTATTGGACTAAAGAAAAATTTGTCTAACCTAATGTCATGAATATTTTGTCCTGTTTTTTTCCTTAAATTTATACCTTTGGTTTCTTCTATCTTGAGCTCTCTGTGATCTTAAAAAAATTTTTTTTTTTTTAACATTTATACATTTTTGAGAGACACAGTGTGAGTGGGAGAGGGTCAGAGAGAGAGGGAGAGCGAGTGCACGAGAGCGCATCTAAAGCAGGCTCCACGCTCTGAGCTGTCAGCACAAAGCGAGATGTAGGGCATGAATTCACAGACTGCAAGATCATGACCCTCATGAGCCAAAGTCGAGTGCTTAACTGAGCTACCCAGGTGCCCCTCTCTGTTCTAAGATAACTTTTATGCATGATGTGGGGTCAGAGACTGCTGACTACCCCATGATGTGGGGTCAGTTCATTTTTTATTAATTTAACTAGCATCATTGGTTGATAAAGCTATCCTTTTCCCAGTGAATTGCTTTGGCATCTGACAAAGGTCAGCAATATGAGGGTTTATTGTGGACTTTCTGTTTCATTTACCTGTATTATCTGTTCTTATGCTACTACTACACTGTCTTGATTACTATAGTTTTATAGTAACTTTTGAGATACAGAAATGTAAAGCTTTCATCATTATTTCTTTTCAAGATTGTTTTGGCTATTATAGGTCATTTGCTATTCCATATATATTTTATGCTCAGCTTGTCAGTTTCTGCAGCCAGCTTGCTCAGAGATTGCTGGAGATTGTGTTGAATCTATAGATCAATTTTAGGGAGAATTATCATCTATTTAATAATATAGAAATAGGCTGATTCTCCTCATTCATTTGGATCTTTTACAATTTCTTCCAGGAGTGTCTTGTAGTTTTCATAGTTTAAGATTTGTAATTCTTTTAAATTTATTACCAGGTATTTTACTGTTTTTGTTACTATTGCAAATGGGATCACAATTAAAAATTTTTTTTTCATTTCTACTATAAAGAAATCGAGTTGAGGGGCACCTGGGTGGCTTAGTCTGTGAAGCATCTGACTTCAGCTCAGGTCAGGATCTCCCTGTTTGTGGGTTTGAGCCCCGTGTCAGGCTTTGTGCTGACATCTCAGAGCCTGGAGCCTGCTTTGGATTCTGTGTCTCCCTCTCTCTCTCTGTCCCTCCCCTGCTCATGCTCTGTCTCTCTTCTTTCTCAAAAATAAATCTTAAAAAAAAGGGGGGGGAGAAACACAGTTGAGTCTTATATATTGATCTTGTGTCCTGTAACTGTACTGAAATATTCTAATAATTTTTATTCTCATAATTTTTTATTCTCATAATTTTTTATTCTAATAATTTTTCACAGAATCCTTAGAATTTTCTGTAATCAGTGTTATGTTCTCTATCAGTGACAGTTTTAATCCTTACTTTCCAGTCTCATTGCTGCTTATTTCTTTTTCTTGACTGATTTCCCTGGTTAGAACAATACATAATTGAAGTGGTAAGAACAGGCACACTTGCCTTATTTTTATTCTTTGTGGAGAAAGCCTTCAGATTTTCACCATTAACTGAGATGTTAATAGTGCCCTTTATAGGTTTGAGGAACTTCCTTTCTTTTCCTAATTTGTGAGAGTTTATATCATAAATGGAGATGGGTACTTTTTCTATGATATTATTTTTTTCTTTTTTGTATTATATTGGTATTCAAATATTAAGCTAACACTTGCATTACTAGAATATATCCCAGTTGATCCTGGTATATAATCCTTTTTATATGTTACTAGGTTTGGCAATATTTTGCTGAGGTTTTTGTGATCTATACTCATAAGTGATGTTGATCAGTAACTTTCTTTTCTTATGTGTTTGTCTGGTGTTGGTGTCAATTTAAAATTAGCTTCCTAGGATTAGTCAGGAAGTCTTCCTTCCCTTTTTTTCTGCAAGAGTTTGTGAAACATTGTTTTTTCTGTTTTAAATGTTTGGCAAAATTTACTAACATAAAGCTTTTTTCTGTGGGGAGATTTATAAATTTCTAATTCAATTTTTGTTATCTCTTTGTCACATTTTCTTTTTCTTAAGTCATCCTCAATAATTTTTGTCTTTCTAATAACTATTGTGTTTTATCTAGATTGTGAGCATGAAGTTGTTCATTGTATCTTTTTATAGTTTTTTAAATATCTGTAAAGTTAGTGGCATCTCTTCTTTGGATTCTGATTTTTGTGACCTGTGCCTCTCCCTCCACGCCATCCGTCATGGTCAATCTAGTGAAAGGTTTCCATCTTTTTGACCTTCTCAAAGATCCCATTTTTGGTTTCATAGATTTTTTCCCTCTATTTTTGTTTTCCCTTTAATTGATATTTACTCTTTTTTATTTAGTTTGGGTTTAGTTTCCTCCTCTGTTGCTAATTTCTTAAGGTGATTGATTTGAGACCTTTCTCTGCTATCATATAGGCATTTATAGTTCCAGATTTCCCTCTACAAATTGGTTTAACTGTCCCACAGATTTTGATATGTTGTTTTTGTTTTCATGCTGCTCAAAATATTTTCTAGTTCCCCTTACTATTTCTTCCTTGACTCGTGTTATTTAAAAGTACATTGTCATGCTTTACAAATATTTTGGGATTTTCTTATTTTCCTTCTGTTAATTCTAAATTGTGACCACTGTGTTCAGAGAACATACTTTGTATGGTTTCTGTTACTTTAAAATAATTAAACTTTTTTTATTCCCTAGCATATGGCCTCTTCTGAGGATTTCTTATGTACCTAGGAAGAACATGGATCTGCTAGTGGTGGGTCTGGTGTTCATTAGGTTAATTTGGTCTATAGTGTTTATATTCTCAGTATACTTGCTCATTTTACATTTAGTTTTTTTTAATCCATTATTGAATGTGGGCTGTTGAAGTTTCCAAATTTATTGTTGAATTGATATATTTAAACCCCAGTCCTATCACTTTTTTCTTGGGGCTCTGTTAAGTATGTGTATATTGATACTTGTCATGTCTTCCTCAGGATACAGATATGCCTCCTTTGTAATAACATTTTTTGTTGTATATTGATAGAACCACTCTATTTTTCTTACAGTTACCAGTAATGTCTTTTTCAGTTTTATTGCTTTCAGTCTATTTGTGTCTTTGAATCTAAAAGTATATGTCTTGTTGACAGCATGTAGTTGAATCTTGCTATTTTATTCCAGTTATACAGTGTCTCTTTAGGTGTATTTAAGATATTTACATTTAGAGTTACTATGGATATGGTTGGGTTTTCTTCTCCCATTTTGCTACGTGTTTTCTACACATTGTAGATCTTTTTGTGCCTTTTAAAAAAAGTTTCTTCATGGTTGCTCTGAGTATTATAATATGCATCTTAAACTCATTATCTACTTCAGATTGTTAATAGCTTAATTGTAGTAAATACTTTGTTCCAGTGTAGATCTATTTCTTACCCCTTCCTTTATATTACTGTTGTTACATATATAATGTTTTATAAGTGTTATAAACCCCGTAGAGCAGTGGTGTTAATTGATGTTTTTTTTTTTTTTGATCTGATATCTGTGAAAGGAATTAAGAAAGAAAAATATATTTATAGATTCTCTAAGTATTAACATTTGGGGTATTTCTCAGTTCATTCTGTGGATTTAAATTTCTGTCTGGTGTCCTTATTTGCTACAGTATAACTCCAGTCCTTCCCTCATTGCCTTTGTACTCTTTTTACTGTTTATTGCATTTTTATGTATAGTAAGCTCAACCCTACAGTTTTAGAATCGTTATTTTGTAAAGTTTTCTTTTTAAATCAGTTAAGAGAGGGGTGCCGGGGTGGCTCAGTTGGTTAACCATCTGACTTCGGGTCAGGTCATGATCTTGTGGTTTGTGAATTTGAGCCCTGCATTGGGCTCTGTGTTGACAGCCTGGAGCCTGCTTTGGATTCTGTGACTCCCTCTCTGTCCCTCCCCTGCTCGTACTCTGTCTCTCTCTCAAAGGCTTTTCACCTTTTTTTTTTAAAGTTTATTATTTGGAGAGAGAGAGAGAACAGCCTGGGGAGGGGCAGAGAAAAGAGAGGGAGAGAGAATCCCTCTGCCAGCACAGAGGCTCAAACTCACAAATACTGACATCATGATCTGAGCCAAAATCTAGAGTTGGATATTTAGCCTACTGAGCTACCCAGTAGTCGCCCCAAGGTTTCTGACATTCTGTAGACCACTTTTTCTTTTTATAGGTCACATTTTCCTGTTTCTTTGTATGTCTTGTAATTTTTTTGTTTATATGTAGACATTTTAGAGAATATATTATAGCAAGTCCAAATTCTTTTAGCTCCTTACAAATGTGGTGGTTTTGGCTATTTTTGTTTATTTGGTCCTTGAGTCATGTGGATTTCTTCTGTAGTATGATGCTGATGATGTTTCTTCTTGAGTTTTTATATGTTTTTGGTATGTTTTTTAAGTCTGGCTTCTTAGGGCTTGGACCTGGGTTGCAAATCTTAGTGATCAGCAAAGTGACTTATCTATGATTGTGATTAACCCCTGGAGCTAGTAAAGATTCCACCATATCCTAGTGCATCTGGCATTTTACTAGTCTACTCTTTATGTACTCTTGTTGAGCCAGGAATGGGTAATTTACTGAGGACCTGTCTGGTTTCTTCTGACAGTCCTCTGTAGGAACACCATTTTCTAGAGTAACAGTGATAAGTAGGATCTTATCAGTGCCTACTTTGGCTTTCTTGTTCGCTACACTCCTCTTAAATTTCTGATGGATCGTCCAGGTTATCACTTACCCTACCAGTATTGAGTTGTGATTTTAGCCCTTTCTCTTTTTTTGCCATTGAGATCTTTCCTGTTTTAGACCGTGCTTTAAGAAATGAAACCCCTGCTTCTCTGTCTCATACCTCTTTCTACCCCATGTAGCTGTGGGAGTGTAGGGAGTATGATGGAGCAACACCAGTCTAAAACTTCACAGGCTTATGTTACTCTCACAGGTGGGCAGTGGATTTTCTTGAATTAATGTTTTCTCAGTTCGTTATGTTGCAGTGGTTGTTGTTGCCCTTGGTAGGTTTCTAGACTCAGTGGTTGCTATTTTGATTATTTTGTTCAGTTTTGTTTCCTTGTTGGGGAGAGGATTTGCTGAGCCCTTCATTTCATCATTGAAGTCCTACCTCAGTACCTTTACTGCTACAAATTCATTTTGTAGAAAAATCCTAATTAGTCTGCTTGAGCTGCCAGAACAAAATTCCTCAGACTCAGTGCCTTAAACAACAGAAATTTATTTCCTGATGGTTCTTAAGGCTAAAAGTTCAAGATTAAAGAATCAGCAGGGTTATTTTCTGGTGAGGGTTCTCTTTTTGGTTTGCAGAGGCTGCCTTCTCAGTCCTCATATGGCCTTTACCCTGTGCATGCTGAAGGAGAGATTTTTTATTTCTCTTTTTAAGGACCCCTGTCCTATTGGATTATGGCCCCACACATGAGTTCATAAAACTTTAATTACCACATTAAAAACCCTGTCTCCAAATACAGTCACATTAGGAGTTAGGGATTCAGTGTATGAATTTGGAAGAAATGCAGTTCAGTCCATAACAGATTTCATGGTTTCAAAACCTCACCACATAGAGTTTTCTAAAATCCGTAGCAGACTTTCAAAATAAGAATCTCCATTGTGGATAGGAGTCTCTAAATGATTCTGTGCAACCAGTAAGTTTCAGCCTTGGGTTTGAGGAAATATTCATTAAGAAATGCCCCACTACAGATAATTAAGTGGTTACTTATTTTCACTGTTATAAAACAATACTGCAGTGAACAAACACTGTTGTACACATGCATTTCTATATTCTTACATCATTGTTTCAGGACAGATACTTTGAGGCAGAATTTCTGAGTTAAAAGTCTAAACTACCTTGCCTTTTAGAAAATTGTAATGCTACACCAAATGTGGGAGAAAAAGGCAAATTTAAAACCACAACAAATCCTAACTAAGGTCATGATGCCTGCATTTGAGTCCAGTAGAGCGTAAGGTTCTTGTATATGACTCCTGGTTAGTAAATACATCTGATTTTTGATGTTCCCAAATGTTTTTTTTATTCCATTTTCTGTAGACAGATCCAGTGTCTAGTGGTAGAAAGGAAAGTAAATAATTTTTACAAAAATGGTTTTTTAAATTACATCAAAATTTTGATGGAAGTTTTATCTCCTTTAAATGCCAGCTTTACTATACATGAAAAATTGTCATTTCAAAGAGCTGCTCGCATGTGTGTTTTTGTTCTGGGATGAAGTAGTTAGGTAAATCCTACAAGAGAAACATGATTCAAGGACATACTTGTCATGTGTAATCAGTGGTATCTTAAGGTAGGAAATGTCATTGGATGTTTTAGGCTGAGGATTAAATCCTCTCTCAATTGAAACTTTTTTTTTTTAAGGTTATTTTAACTTGAGAGACAGAGATAAGAGCACACCCCCAGGTGGGGGAGGGTCAGAGAGAGAGAGGGAGACAGAATCCCAAACAGGCTCCATGCTTTTAGCACAGAGCCTGCTGTGGGGCTTGAACTCACAAACCTGAACTGAAGTCAAGAGTTCATATGCTTAACCAACTTAGCTACCCAGGTGCCCCTTAATTGAAAGGTTTTATAGTATTTGTACACTATCAGACTTTTCAAATAAATTGCTTTAAAATATTTATAGTTTTGAAGTTCTAATGAAATTATTTGAAAGAGTATATATCCCTTCTTTTACATAAACCCCCACGTAAGTTAGAGGTTGTACTGTATAGTAAGTATGACAGAAGATCAATTTCTTATATTCCATTAAATAAGCAATGTCCAAAAGTGTTCAGAAAGTTGGAGCCAAAAATTTTACATGATTTTTACTCCTACTTAGTAATGTTGCTCTGAAATCTATGTTAGCAGGTTTCTCTTTGTCCAAGGTACTGTAAGGGGAATTAGATTGTAAAGTTTACATTGAGACTGTAGTTGCATATAGTTAAATCAACAAAGAACTTGGATGAAGTTTCTGGCATTCTCTTGATAGGGCAACATAGTTAAGAACGATGACAGTCAAGGTTTGAAATAATAATTTTGTGATTTTTTTTTTTCATTCCTAGAAACGGCGACTTGAACATAGTAAAAATGTAGATACAGAAAAGCTGAGAGCTCCTGTTATTTGTGTACTTGGACATGTGGATACAGGGAAAACAAAAATTCTAGATAAAGTAAGAAAATATTATCATTGATACAACTTAAGTAAGTGAATGATACCTTATAAAAAGCTAATAGAAACCATAGCACATATAGGCAGTTCCGTTAAATAGTTTGCTTATTGCTTTTGCTTCTTTTTATATTTTGAAATACAAATCTGAATCTGCTGTCTTATCCCAGCTTCGTCACACACATGTACAAGATGGTGAAGCAGGTGGCATTACGCAACAAATTGGGGCCACCAATGTTCCTCTTGAAGCTATTAATGAACAGACTAAGATGATTAAAAATGTAAGTACACTGTATTTTGCATGTTTTTATCTTTAACAAAAGTTCAAATATGGAAAAAAGAACAGTATAAAGACCCATATGGGCACATTCATAATTAACACTTGTACCACTTTGTTCTATTTTGCTTCAACTCTTTCCTCCACCCCCAGAAGAAAACATTAGCTATATAAGAGCCCTCAAGGTTCATTTCCTTTCCTCTTGCTGCCAGAGGCAATCACTGATTTGAAGTTAGAGTATGTTTCTCTACATGTTTTAACATTTTACCATTGATCTCCGTGTTTAAAAACAATTTCCTCCTCCACACTTTTTTCCTATCAAATTGATTGGATTTTCTTTGTCCCCCTTATATTCTGTACTTTGGAGATATCCAGCTTATTTATCCAAAATATAACACAATAAAGAAAACCACATAAGATTAAGGTAAAGCTTAATGAATCCTTATAAAACAAAAGCTTTGTGTCACCCATGTTAGGAGACAGAACCTTGGCAATTACCTCCGAAGACCTCTGTTATGTCCCTTTCCAATCAAAATACTCTTATACTCAGGAAGAACTTTTAAAGTGATCTCTCCCTTTTAATGTGTTACAGATTGCAAAATGTTGCTTTTCCATGCCCATTATCTGTGTTTGTTTATTGGATTACTTCTTTAAAAAAGCTGCCTGGTTTCCTGTTTGGTTACTCAGGATAATATGTATAGTGAAGGCAGAGTACATGCCTGATCCTTTATCTTATTTACCTGCTTTTAACATAAAGAATGATTAGTTTTGTTTGGTTTTGTATAGCTATAAACTCATGGATTTAAACATATTTACTGTGTTTTAATTCATTTATTCTTTTGGTGAGATAGTCTCATCTTCATCCACTTATTGGCTACTTTTTTATTCACTTTTAATAGTGTTTGGTTGCATCCACATCTGTCTGGTGTAGCAGAATCTTCTAGGCTCATTTTCTTAACGTATCGTGCTCCAAGTATTGGACCTGGGCCTTGTTTAAAAAAAAAAAAAAAATTCCCTAATTCCATTATCATAGAGCAGGTGAAAAAGGTAAATTTGGAACTGAGAAGTAATAGAATCGATAGCTGACACGTATCATATGCTAGTGTCTCTATTATTTCATCTTAGTTTTGTATATAGAAAGGGTCTACAAATTTGTCTCCAGTTTGGGGTGGGGGGACGATTTGAGACTGTGCTTTTATGAAGCTTGTTTTTCTGGTAGAGTGCTAAGGAAAGAATGATGGGAATAATATTCTTTGAGTTCCTGAATATTGCATACTTTGACCTTTATCCTGGAAAGTCCATTGGCTCTATATAAAATATTTGATCTACATTTTCTTTCCTTAAATATCTTAAATGTTACTCTACTTTCTTCTCATATAAATTACTGCCTTTCAAGTTTGACCACCGGATAATTTTCATCCTTTATAAGTAATGTGACCTTTCTGCATCTTGGTGTTGATTGTTCTGGGTCAGTTTTCCGGTTATGTGGAAATTTTCCAGTTTCATTTCAGTATGCAGTTTAAAATACTTTTAAGACCATTTTCTTGAATTACAGTTTTTTTAAATTCATAATTTAGAATTTATTTGGTGTTTCTATGTTAGTCATTGGGGATTTTTTTAATAGCTCATTCTTCTAGTTGCCAGAACTTGAAATCTGATTTTATTTTAGAACGCAAAGAGCATGATTTTTATTAGGCTTATATTAAAGTTCTTAGGATAACATTTATATGACAATTATAATTATATTGTTTGTATTCCAGACACTGAGGTAGAAATAATTATTGTGCCCAGTGAATGTTGATTTACGATCACCAGGATGCAAATATGAGAGGTTTTACATTTAAATCATTTTGATGTAGATCAGGAGATAAAAAATCTTTGATGATTGACAAAAAGTATAAACAACTAAAGAAAATTTTGTGTGTGCATGAGAGAGTGATTTGTTGGTCAGTGCCACTCTTTATGTTAAAGGAGAATGTGCATATCAGGCATGTTGTAATTTTTTCCCATTCATTACTGAACTTTAAAATGTATTTTAGGATATTTTTCAAAGTTTAGAATTGCTTTAAAGTTGTAATAGAGGTTCTGTTTGAAGAATATATCTTCTTGCATGTCACCTTTTTATGATTATTATTTACTAATAATCTCAAAATTTTTTGTGACCTTAACAAAGAATGTTTTCTCCTTCCATTTTTTCCCCCTGCAAACTCCTTTTGATAGTAATGAAAATACTGTTGTGCTTTGCTGGTTTACTCACTGTTTTAAAAACCATTTATTTAAAAAAGGAAGTGGTGATATTTTTGTGTCTATGGCAGAATGTTTGTTTTTATAAAGAAACTTTATAAAGTTCAGCTTCCTTAAGCTCTCCGCTTTTCCTCACCTTTTCTAGTTTGATAGAGAGAATGTACGAATTCCAGGAATGCTGATTATCGATACTCCCGGGCATGAGTCTTTCAGGTAAGAGCAACTAGAAACCAGTCTGCTTGAAACTATTAAGTCTAAAAGTTCAGTGAGTGAGACATCTGATTGATCAACGTTTGGGTTGTATTTTAGGTATGTAGTCCCACTTCTGAACCTCATCTGTGCCTTACCTAATAAATAGTAATTTATTTGGATAGTTATATTTTATGGAGATCTTTTCTACTTTGAAAGACCAAATCCTAACACACATTTGGTCTGTCTCCTGTGAAACCCATGATGAGTGGAATTTGTCCTGTTGCCTCTTGTCCATATTCCTTAGCACAAAAAACTTGGTCAGCACAATTTGCAGAAATATTGGAGTAACTTCTGGAACTCATTCCAGCTTATGTCAGTTCGTTGTGTCAGATAAGCATTGGCAAGTTAAGGGCTAATGGCCCTTGACTGTAATGCATACACTTCATTTTGTTTTTTGTGTAGATTTTACAAAGAAAAATTTGTTTCATTAAGTAAAATAGTAATTTTAAGATTGCTGTTTATTCATCTTTTCCCTCTTTTCACCAGTAATCTGAGAAACAGAGGAAGCTCTCTTTGTGATATTGCCATTTTAGTCGTTGATATTATGCATGGTTTGGAACCCCAAACAATTGAATCTATTAACCTTCTGAAATCTAAAAAGTGTCCCTTCATTGTTGCACTCAATAAGGTAAGCTTCCCTGAAAAATTAAATGTGAAAACATGCTTTTTAAAATTTTTGTGATTAAACAAATGTGCCATAGAATAACTTTCATATAAGAATATGTACTTATGCCAAGTTAAATGTATTTTGGCAGAATTATATACATATGTAGCCACTACCATCAGAACATAGACCATCTCCATATTCCCCAAATGTTCGCTCGTCTTCTTTTACAGAAAACCCCCTTGTCAAGCCGAAACACTGATCTTCCCGTCCGATCAGTTTATAAAACAGACTATTTCGTATTAATGGAATTACCCAGTGTGTAATCTTTTGAGTCTGGCATTTTCCACACTCTTGTTATTTTGCATTTATCCATGTTGTTGCATATACCATTGGTGATTCCTTTTCACTGATGAGTAATAATTTCATTATCTAAATAATACCACACCTCATCCATTTATACACCGAAGAATACTTGCATTGATTCCACTTCTGGGTTATTAATGAAGGAGCTCTGAACATTTCCATATGTCTTTCGGTTGAAATTTCTTTTGATTAATATAGAATAAATATTTAAAAAACTGCTGGTTCAAGTGGTATGTTTATATGTTCCACTTAATGAGAAAATGACATTTTCCCAAAAAGAGATTGTACCACTTAAGAATTTTAGGATTTCAGTTTTCCACATGCTTGCCAACACTTGTTCTACCTACAGCCATTGTAATAAGTGTGTAATGCTAAATTGTTTTGGTTTAATTGCATTTCTTTGATGACTAATGGCACCAAAAATCTTATGTGTTTATTTGCCGTCTCTATGTGAAGGAACTATTTTTAAATCTTTGTTCATTTATTAGATTGTCTTATTGTTGAATTTTTAGAGTTCTTTATTATTGATGTAAGTCCTTTGTCAGTTATATGTATTGTAGTATGTTCTTGTAATCTAGGACTTGGTTTTTCATTTTCATGATGATGTGTTTTGAAAAGCAAAAATTCCTAATTTTGGTGAAGTCTGGTGTGTGAGAATTCTTTTTATAATTTGTGTTTCTTACGTTCTCTAGAAGTAATCTTTAACCACACCAAATTTATGAAAAAAATTTTAAGTGTTTCTAGATAGTTAACATTTAGGTCTCTGATTATTTTTAGTTAATTTTTGTACATAGTATAATTTAAGGATCAGGGTTCACTTTTTTCTACATGAATATCCAGTTCAAAACCTTTTTTAAGAAAGATTATACTTTGTGTTTTTCTTTTTATGATGTATAGTTGACACAATGTTACATTAGTTTCAGGTGTACGAAATAATGGTTATTACATTCTACATGTTTTGCTGTGCTCACAAATGGAGCTACCTTTCACTATATAAACCTATTATAGTAGTATCAACTGTATTCCTATGATGAACCTGACATTCTTGTGATTTATACATTCTGTAACTGGAATCCTATATCTCCTGTTCCCCTTCACCCATTTTACCCATGCCGCCTCCTCCTTGCCAATCTCTGACAATCACATTGTTATGTTTGTGGGTCTCTTTCTACTTTTTGGTTGTTTGCTTTTTTCTTTTTTTTTCTTTTTCTTTTTAGATTCCATATATAAGAAATCATGGTATTTGTCTTTCTGTGTCAGGCTTATTTCACTTAGCATAATATCCTTTGGGTTCATCCATGTTTTAAATGGCAAGATGTCATTCATTTTTATGGTGTGTGTGTGTGTGTGTGTGTGTGTGTGTGTGTGTGTGTGTGTGTGTACATGTACATACCACATCTTTATCCATTTAACTATCATTGAACGCTCTGATTGCTTCCATATCTTGGATATTGTAAATACTGCAACAAGCATGGGGTGCATCTATATTTTTATATTAGTGTTTTCATTTTCTTTGGGTAAATATTCAGTAGTGAATTTGCTGGATCATAATGGTATTTCCATTTTTAATTTTTTGAGGAATTTCCATACTGATTTTCCACATTGGATGCACCAGTTTACATTCCCACCAGCAGTACAGGAGGTTTCCCTTTTCTATGCATCCTCACTGATACTAGCTATTTATTGTCTCTTTGATACTAGCCATTCTGACTCTGTAGTAAGGTGATACCTCATTGTGGTTTTGTGTGTGTTTCCCTGATGATTAATGATGTTGAGCATCTTTTCATGTGTCTCTTGACCATCTGGATGTCTTCTGGTTGGAAAAATGTCTATTGAGGTTGTCTGCCCATTTTTATTTTGGATTATTCGTGTTTGGAGATACAGCATTATAGATGTTCTTTATATATGTTTGATTTAACTCTATTGGCTATATCATTTGCAAATACCTTCTCTCATCCAATAGGTTGCTTTTTTGTGTGTTGAACTTTTTGAACCTGTACAAAAGGTTTTCATTTTGGTTTAGTCCCAGTCTTTTATTTTTTTCCCTTGTCTTTGAAGACCTATATAGAAAAATGTTGCTACAGGTGATGTCAGAGAGATTACTGCCTTTGTTCTCTTCTAGTTTTGTGGTTTTAGGTCTTACATTTAGATCTTTAATACATTTTAGGTTTAATTTTGTGTATGGTGTTAGAAAGTGGTCCAGATTTTCCTGGTGATGAAACTTGCTGTATTTCTTATTTTTGTTTACTAAACAAAACTATTTTAGAATTCCAACAACATACACGAATAGTCCTAGGATAATTCTAGGATCTCATCTTTTGCAAATAAATGGCTGGTTCTCAGGATCTGGTTTAGAGGATGATGGGCAGCGTGTTACCCCAGAAGTTTCTAGTTTAAGAAGAGCTATAGTTAGGGGCGCCTAGATGGCTCGGTTCGTTAAGCATCTGACTTTGGCTCAGGTCATTATCTCACAGTTTGCCTGAGCTTGGCATCAGGCTCTGTGCCCTAAGCCTGGAGCCTGCTTCAGATTCTGTGTCTCCCTCTGGCTCTCTGCCCCTCCTCCACTCATGCTCGCGCGTGCGCTCGCTCTCTCTCTCTCTCTCTCTTTCTCTCTCTCAAAAGTAAACAAACATTTAAAAAAAGGGGGGTGGGGCACCTGGGTGGCTCAGTTGGCTAAGTGGCCGACTTTGGCTCAGGTCATGACCTCGTGATCTGTGAGTTTGAGTCCTGCATGGGGCTCTGTGCTGACAGCTCAGAGCCTGGAGCCTGCTTCATATTCTGTCTCCCTCTCTCTCTGCCCCTCCCCCGTTCATGCCGTGTCTTTGTCTTTCAAAATAAATAAATGTTAAAAAAATATTTTTTTAATTAAAGAATAAAAATAAAATTAAAAAATGGGCTCCAGTTAGCTGGTTATATGGGCTTTTTGGTAAAATATTTGAGTAATTCACAATCTTCATACTACATATAATATACTAATTAAGTTCCTGAGCATTCTGAATGTTTTCAAGATGTTTCTTACGAGAAATTTTTGTCCAGATTGATAGATTGTATGATTGGAAAAAGAGCCCTGACTCTGATGTGGCTGCTACTTTAAAGAAGCAGAAAAAGAATACAAAAGATGAATTTGAGGAGCGAGCAAAGGCTGTTATTGTAGAATTTGCACAGCAGGTAAGAAAACTCCCCCTTCTTAATGAAGAGCCTATATTGTAGAATCTTTTTCCTTTTATGTTGTCCTTATAATAAAGCCAGCATTTTCATTAACACTGGTTCTGTTTCCCCATCAGTGGCTAGTAATGATCTTCATTCTTTTCCCTCATCCCTTTTTCTTTTTAAGTTAGAAAGCTGATATTTCAAAGATCTGTCTTTTGTAAAGTCTGAATGTTTAAATTTTAAAAATAAAGTTGATTGGGAAAGCAACTACTTTTCTGTGATATACCTAACAGGTTATACAGGGTCATCAGTGTTTTTGAGGAGTTTCAGAAAGACGAGCCATTTGCTTATCTATTGTCTAGTCAGTCATGCTGTTCTGGATACTTCCTTCCAGTTTGGCCTTTTGTAATGATTTTGCTTTTTATGTCTGTAGGGTTTGAATGCAGCTTTGTTTTATGAGAACAAGGATCCGCGTACTTTTGTGTCCTTGGTACCTACCTCTGCACATACTGGTGATGGCATGGGAAGTTTGATCTGCCTTCTTGTCGAGTTAACTCAGACCATGTTGAGCAAGAGACTTGCACATTGTGAGGAGCTGAGAGCACAGGTTATGGAGGTAATGATCAGCTTTTCAGTTTATTTTCCCTTTTGTTTTTAACATTGAGGTCTTGGGTGCGGATGTTTCCTGCTCTAGATTCAGTCAGCACAGTGCAGCATATCCCTTTGCAATTTGCCTCTTAGGTTAAGGCTCTCCCAGGAATGGGCACCACCATAGATGTGATACTGATCAACGGGCGTTTGAAGGAAGGAGATACAATTATTGTTCCTGGAGTAGAAGGGCCCATTGTAACTCAGATTCGAGGCCTCCTGTTACCTCCTCCTATGAAGGAATTACGAGTGAAGGTAAGCGTGGGTGGTAAGTGTTGACACATGGAGACATGTACGGTGTGTGTAAGTTCTCCTGAGGTCACTTCCTCACTTCGAGAGTTGCTTGGCTTAATATGCCCTTGCTCCTCGTCTTATCTTAAATGCCTTTATACAGGAAGGATCATCTGTCAGAGTGGAGATGTGTGCAGTTTATTTACCACTTAAGCTCTCCATGAAAACTGAAGTGTATTATTTTGGTTCTACACTGCTCAGTAGTTTCTTATTAACATTTTTAATTGTGAAAAAACATAAATATAGAAAAATTACACAAAGTATAGAAGACAAGTTTAACAAATTTTTAGGAAGCAGACAAACAGATAAAGAATCAGAACACTGCTGACATCCCGGAAGCCTGTGTGCTTCTTACTGATGTTAGCTCACTCCCCTCCTCTTCACATTCCTAAATATTAAGTGCTTCTATTTTTACTATAGTAATTAATATCTTTTTAAAAAATAATACCTGAGTGTGTGCTTCTCAAAAATCGATATGGATTTTATATACACGGCATCGTTTTCCGTTCCTTTGTATCTGGCTTCTTTTGGTCAAAAAGTACTTTTAAGATTTATACATGTTGCTGCATATAGCTGCTGTTGTTAGTATTGTACTGAATGAATGCATCATGGTTTATGTGTTCTGTTGATGGAAAGTATAGGCTATCTCCAGTTTGAAAAGTTTTGTTATTACTAGCAGTGTCATTGCTACGAATATTCTTGTATTGTCTCTTGGTGTAGTTGCACAAGTTTTTCCAGGGTATATGCCTAGGAGTCAATTGCTGAGTCCTCCAGTTTTACTGGATAAGGCCATGTTGTTGTCTAGAGTGAGTCTAACAAGTTCTACTTTCAACTGCAGTATATTAGAATTTTCATTATGTCACATCTTGTCAGCTCTTTGACAAGATGCTGTCAGATTTAAAAAATTTTCCTATCCTGTAGCTCATGTTTATTAGCCATTTAAATCACTCCTTTGTGAAATGTCCCTGTGTTTCAACATTGTCTGTCTGTATTACATTGACATGGGTGTTGTCTGTGTAGTCAGGATACTATCTGTTAGTGGCTTATATGTATCGCTGCATCTTCTACTCTGTGACTTGTCTTTTTACCTTTTTGTGGAATCTTACAAAACAACAGTTTTTAAATTTTGATTTTGAATTTATCAATCCTTAATGTTTATTGCTGTTTATGTCTAAGAAAAATTTCCCTGCCCCAAGGTCATGAAAATACTGTCTCTCATATCATCTCCTGCTTTTAACCATTTTGAAATAAATGTGAACAAATGTTTTGATCTCTGTAGAACCAGTATGAAAAGCATAAAGAAGTAGAAGCAGCTCAGGGGGTAAAGATTCTTGGAAAAGACCTAGAGAAGACATTGGCTGGTTTACCCCTCCTGGTGGCTTATAAAGAAGATGAGATCCCAGTTCTTAAAGTAAGTTACCTTTTTTTTGTTTTTGTTTTTAATCCTCCCAAGAGTTTGCTGGTGTATCAACATGCTGGTAATAATGAATGAAGCGGGCCCTTTGTCTTTGTGAAGCCTGACCTGGTGGCTCATAGCAAACAGTTGATGCTTTTAGATTACTTCAGTTTGTACAGCCCTGTGAATGAGCATAAGTAATATCATGGAGGCTAGAATTTTAAGATGCACATTTTATTTAAATAAAAAATAAAACAAAAGCTAGAGGCCATTCATGTTTTTAGATATCAGAATATGCAGGGGCGCCTTGGTGGCTTAGTCAGTTGAGCATCCAGCTCTAGATTTGGGGTCAAGTCATTATCTTGTGGTTCACAAGTTTGAGCCCTTCGTTGGGCTCAGCACTGACAATGCAGAGCCTGCTTGGTAGTGCGCCTCCCTCCCCCTCTCCCATACGGTCTTTCAAAAATAACTAAATAAACTTTATATATTAGAATATTCAGACAGAACTTAAGAAAATCTTGAAGTTGTCTTAAAGCTTGTCTGCCTGTGTGAAGGAGCAGATGTCCACTGGAGTCCAGTATAGTCCCACAGAGTCAAACTTGAGTTTATGTACTCGCTTGCCAGAGAGAAGATGGCACTGTTCCGAGCACACGGCTCATCTAGTATGCTGAGACCACTGTTACCTCTTCAGGCAGCACTGGGTCACCTCCATCAAGGATCTGGCCACTTAGGGCCCGTGAGAACAGGGCAGGCATCCCTCTTTGGCCAGTCCCAACTATGTCGTGGACTGCTGCATAGCTGCTGTAGTTATTTCTGGGGAAAATGTCTTCATCCCTAAGGGAGCAGTGACTGAGGAAAAGGAAGCTGAGGTTAGGGGATTTCAGTTAAGGCTTAAGGCAGTCAAGGAGACCCTTTAGGCTAACCCAACACATTACACTTATGTAATGCTTTTTAACTTTGAAAAGATTCTGATGCTCACCCATCTACCTTACTTGCCAAGTAGAACAGAGGTTAAATAGATCTCGACATTAGTAAATCTATGACAGGTGAAGTGTGGGACACATTTCCTATACGGGTCCCAAATCCCCTCCATTCCACTACAGGTTCTGCTCTGCCTTACTTTTTCTTAGACTTGCTTTCATATTTTCAGGTGAATCCTTAATTTAAAAGAGAAACAGAGTCTAATTGGAAGCTGCTGATGGTAGAGATGTATTTACAACCTGTCAAATCTAATTTCTTTTCAAGGATGAGTTGATCCATGAGTTGAAGCAGACGCTAAATGCTATCAAGTTGGAAGAAAAAGGAGTCTATGTCCAGGCATCTACACTGGGATCTTTGGAAGCTCTACTTGAATTCTTGAAAACATCAGAAGTGCCCGTAAGTAATCCTGCCTGACTCTACGGGAGTCTGTGGTAGTCATGGTTTGTAGTGCTGTTTTTGTTTTGTTTTTTTACCTGACACAGGCTGTTAAGCTCAGAAACTCCCTTTCTACAGTATGCAGGAATTAACATTGGTCCAGTCCATAAAAAAGATGTTATGAAGGCTTCAGTGATGTTGGAACATGATCCTCAGTAAGTAATTTCTCTTCTGCTGTGAAGGCTTTCATATTGCCTATTTTCTTCAACCTGTCCTTTGTGACATACTCTGTGTTTCACCAAATGATCTTTATTGTGTTTGCACCTTTCAGGTATGCAGCGATTTTGGCCTTTGATGTGAGGATTGAACGGGATGCACAAGAAATGGCTGATAGTTTAGGAGTTAGAATTTTTAGTGCAGAAATTATTTATCATTTATTTGATGCCTTTACAAAATATAGACAAGACTACAAGAAACAGAAACAAGAAGAATTTAAGTAAGTTGGTGATTTTACTTTGGGTGTTTGAATTGCCAAATACAGGTCTCTCCCACCATCTGAAAGTAGAGCATTCCTGTGAAACCTTCTGTAAGCCAAAATGGCATATAGTGAAGAAGCAGTTACCATTAATTTATGTGGAAAATTAAAAAAAAATTTTTAATGTTTTTATTTTTGAGAGAGAGACAACGTGAGCAGGGCAGGGTCAGAGAGGGAGGGAGACACAGAATCTGAAGACAGGCTCCAGCCTCTGAGATAACTAGCTGACAGCAGAGTCTGAAGTGGGGCTTGAACCCACGAACTGTGAGATCATGACCTGAACTGAAGTTGGAAGCTTAACCGACTGAGCCACCCAGGTGCCCCTATATGGAAAGTTTTTTGAGCACTCCCTTCTGATGATACCTTAGGACAGGTCTTGATAACAGATAAGATGGAAATAAAGTGCAGATGTTCACAGACATCACTCACAGCCCTGACGGCATGATGCTGAGATGTTGAGTGTGCTTCTTGGGATGAAGAAGTTTGGTGGGGCCACTCTGGGGTGCCCACCGCCTCTTAAAGGTTCATGCAAAACAAATGCCAAACAGTTTCCCTTTTCACCTTTTTCCATAAAAGCAAAAATCTTCCTCAGCAGGGACTAACATCGGTCTTTATAAAAGCAAAGTGGTGTCATGGACTTTCAAAGTGTAGGGGATACTTGTATCAAAATGGTGTGTGGACAGGGGAAGCATGGCATTTGCTCACCTAGAAGAGGCTGCATCCTGAAACGATGTTATAAACCATAAATTCTGCCCACCTGAAGCATTCCAGCAGTCTGTGTAGCCTTTCCTTTAATTTTTTAATTGGTAGGTCGGAGTCTCCTTAACTGACTAGGCAGTTGCTAAAATTATCTTGTTGGAGTTCCTTATCTGGGATTACATGGAAGGAACAAAATTAGAACGTGGGAGGTGAGGACATGAAATGAGGCACGGTATTCCATGGGAGGAGAACGTGTTCCTTCAGCAGACCTCACAGCTTGCCCGGTGTAGGTGGCATTGCTGCAGGTGATTGATGAGTTAGCAGTGACCTTGACCAGGTTCCCTCTTGCAGCTCAGGGGAGACAGGCAATGAACCCACGAGAAGTAGGGTAAAGTGCTGAACAGCAGAACAGAGCAGGGAAGGCCTAAATCAGGAGGAAGAGCCATGACCAGCGGTGTGGTTGGGGACAGCTTCTCTCCGTAGGGTAAGCGGAGATCTGAAGGGAATGACGTGAGCCTCCTGGACACACAGGGAGTTGTCTAAGCAGAAGGGTGGCACTGGGAGGCAGCCACATTGAATCTGACAGAGAACGGGAGATGAGGTCAGAGAAGTGGTGGGACTCTGTAGGCCCCGTGGAGGATTTTAAGGAGGCAGCGAGGAGGCTTTTCAGTCTCCCAGTATTCCAGGCAAAACCTGAGGATGGCTCAGACCAGAGGGAGTGAAGACTCAATTTGGGGTACACACTCACTGCCAGGTGAGTATTGGGATTTAGATTGAGACATGTTCCCTTGAAATCATGAAGCCAGAAATGAAAAGACTTTGGTTAAAAATACTAGCTACATACTGTTAAAGCAGTTGAAGCTCATGCTTGATAAGTGGCCTCTTTTGGATCACCTGACTTGGGCACATGGTAGAGAGGTGGCTGGTTTGATGCCTGTGTGGTCCCCAGAGCTGACTGCCTGTGGGGTCCTGTCGAGGTTCTCCTCTCCATCTGAATTTTGGGGCAGGGACTTCACGTGCTCCTGTGATGCAGCTTCTTCAAGACTTGGGAAGTGACAGCACGGAGGGAGGGGATGGGAGGGGATGGCAAGGGGACGACGCACCCAGGACGGGAGCTGGACCATAGTGGACACCGCCAAGGTCCTTCTGCAGCGTCCTTCCTGCTCTTCTGGCACCACCTGGGAGTGCTGCTTTTATCCAACAGAGGAAGCCTCATATTTGTATTTGTTAAGAGTTTAGATTTTTGTCAACTTCAAAAAAATTTTTTTTTCTTTTAGGCACATAGCAGTATTTCCCTGCAAGATAAAAATCCTCCCCCAGTATATTTTTAATTCTCGAGACCCAATAGTGATGGGAGTGACTGTGGAAGCCGGTCAGGTGAAACAGGGGACGCCCATGTGTGTCCCTAGCAAAAATGTAAGTTCTCGTTATACTTTCAAATCATGTGTGGTTTCTTAAAAGCAGTAAAATGGGAAGGCCAGGGGAGGTGACAACAAGCAGAAGAGCTTGTGATTTATCCCTCAACTACGAGTGTTCCTTAATCAGTGTTAATTCTTAGCACCAGGTATCTTGGTGCTTTAGCAAATGAAAATTGCAAGGTACTTTGACTTACTGCCCTTTTGAAATTTTTTTTGAAGTTTCACGCCTGGGGGAAAGGAAAGGATAGGGTAACTAACACCCATATTTCTTTCCTCTAAATTAGCATCATACCTAAGAAAAATTAGCAATAACTCAACAGTCCTCATTTGCATTTCACCAGTTGTCCTGAGTGCCTTTTTCCATTGTTGAGAGAGTAAAAAGCATGAGTCAGGGAGGAGTGGGGAGAGAGAATCCCAAACAGTGTCCTTCCATCCTCAGAGAGCCCAGTGTGGGCTTGATCTCACGAACCATGCAATCATGGCCTGAGCTGAAATCAAGAAATAGACACTTGACTGACTGAGCCACCCAGGTGCCCTGTCCCAAGTGTTTTGAATAATGCCATCTGCTGACCTCCAGGATTCCTTCAAAGTACACTGCGTTTGGTTATTATGGGTTCTAGTCCCAGTAGAAACAGCCCCCCATTCTTTCGGAGAGCCTAGTTCTTTTGCCGCTCATTTCTCAACTTGAATTTGTCTGTTTCCCCCTCATGAGAACAGATACTGCGTGCACAGATGCTCCCATGTGCCTCAAGCCTCACAGCACAGGCTTCCTTACTGTGGCAATGCCATCTTCATTTACTGAGTAAAGTACTTTGGCTGAGGATGGCCATTAGACGCACATCTTTCTACCTTTGTAATTAAGTAACCTCTGGGGTTTGAGTACCTGTGAATATTGTTTCAACAACGTTTATTCCTGTAGATTTAGTAATTGGTTTGTAAAACTGTGAGCTTTTCATTAAGTACTTTATACACAATTAGCTTTTTAAAAAATTTGATGTTCTAATCCATTACCAATATTTTTGATGCCCCCATTTGTCCATTCTGGTCAATGGGAGCCCATTCAAGCTAGCTACTGCAGACCACACTGGACACAGAACTCTTGAAGCATTTTCTTCCTTTCTGGTGCAGTCAGATGCTCTAGGCTCATCGAGTACTTGCCCTGCCCCAGACCTGATTCCTTTAGTGGGAGACGGCACTTAGAAGTCTTCTGAGCACTAGGACTTGCTGATTTTATGCCAGTTCAGTGGACTGAGGTAGACATTTATTTGCAGTGATTACCTCCTGTGTGGCTTTGGCCTCACCAAACTCCTTAGTCTCCTCTGTCTCTTCCTAAGCAGGCAGCAGAATGGTTTTCTCCTGAACTGTAACTGAAATCAGGTTGTTCACAGCTCTCCTCCTTGGAATGAAATGCCAAGCTTGAACCTCAGCCTACACGTCCCACAAGACGTATCCCTGCTGCTGCTCTGACATAATCCCTTTGCTCACCATACTGACCACTCCAAACTCCTTCCTGATTCAGAAGTTTCAGGCTTGCCAGTTCTCTCTCATATGGCATTTGTTAGGAGGCCACTTTTCCAGTTGTCTATAAAGCATATGAATGATCTCCCTTTGTCCCTATGGCTGTCCTGTGAAGGGCACGGGCGGGGGGTCATCCCTGGTTTACCAGTGAAACACAGTGTGATGAGGGGTAAGGGGTCACAGAGCCAAAGATTTTAAACTGGCTCTTGCTCCAGTTTGCATTTCAGCTGTCCAGATTGCAGTGCCTGTGACTGGCAGGATTCCTCTGCTTACATCGCAGTTCTTATTTTACAGTTTATTGACATTGGAATAGTAACGAGTATTGAAATAAACCATAAACAAGTGGATGTTGCAAAAAAAGGACAGGAAGTCTGTGTCAAAATAGAACCTATCCCTGGTGAATCTCCCAAAATGTATGGAAGACATTTTGAAGCTACAGACATTCTTGTCAGTAAGGTAAGTTTCATAGAAGTGGCCCATTTTAGAGAAAGTGGGGGTGAACTCTTCTCTGGTTACCTTTACACAGTAGCTCTGAGGGCTGGAAGTTTGAACTTTTATAGTCCTACAGGACTGGACTCTTCATCGGGGCATGAGCTATAATGTGGCCTTCTCAATTGTTAGTGACTGCTAGGACTTCCCCAAAACTTACTACTCTGAAAGGCAGGCAGGTACGGCATTTGTTATTTTGGCTGCGGAGTAGCTGGTGTCAGCCTTTGGACATGTGCTTTTTTTTGGGCATGCGGTGGTTGCACACTGTTGACCCTATTTATGCCTCTGACTTGCAGATCAGCCGGCAGTCCATCGATGCCCTCAAAGACTGGTTCAGAGATGAGATGCAGAAGAGTGATTGGCAGCTTATTGTGGAGCTGAAGAAAGTATTTGAAATCATCTAATTTTTTCACATGGGGCAGGAATTGGACCTAATATGTCATAATACCACCAACAAAACAAGACAAAAAAATGGAACGATGTACCTGGACACTGCTGAACTTAAGTATGGAAGGAAAAAAATAGGTGTATAAAATGTTTTCCATGAGAAACCAAGAAACTTACACTGGTTTGACAGTGGTCGATTACATGTCCCCACAGTTCCAACGTGCCTGTTCACCTGCCCACTCCTTTCCCCAACCTTCTCTACTGGCTGCTGTTTTAAAGTTTGCCCTAACCCAAATTTGGATTTTTATTACAGATCTAAAGCTCTTTCGATTTTATACTGATTAAAATCAGTACTGCAGTATTTGATTAACCAAGCTTCTGCAGATTTTGTGATTCTTGGGGCTCTTTTGATGTAAGAAATACTTTATTTATGCATATCCTTCCCACAGTGATTTCCCCCCCGCAGCATTCTTCTGCCATATGCCCTTAGGGATTTTTTAAAATAGAAAACTAGGCACTCTGCTATTTCCTTATCTGCTTTGTGTGAAACCATGGTGTAAAGCCTGGCTGGCTGCTATTTACTGCTTGTGTAGTTCTAAGAGTCCACTGTAATCAGCACAATTCTGAACTACCAATAAAGAAAACAAGACATCCACCAGTGAGCTCCGTTAGGCTTCCATGCTAGCATAGCTTCTCTCCATGAGTGAGTCATCAGCTTCGGTGTACTACCTTTGTGTACCAGCACATGCCAACATTAGGATTTTCTAAGATACACTAGAACCAAGATTGATATATAAAAATTCTATGATGCATACATTTCCTGATGTAACAATTAGAAGCACTAAGCCCAAATAGTTCCCTTCCTAAGTTGTTACACAGATACCATGAGTTGTTCTTCTCAGTTACTGAAGTCCACATGAAGATCTATTCCCCATGAGGAGAAATCTGTTTGTATGAGATTAATTCTTCTAACAGATCTCTAGTATCTGATACCTATTTATATAAAGAGCACAGTGTTACAGTCAGTGTGGGGTGTGTGTTTAATGTTCCCAAGTGTTCACTGGCATAGATTTACAAACTATTTTTGAAGTATTACAGCATAACAACCATAGCATAAAAAAATACTTTATATACATTTGAAAATCTATAATTCTTCAATACTACTGAACTATTCTTCAATACTACAATTTCTCTAGGGATGGAGACACCACCGAGCCATCTGTGGGACCTAATTTTCCCAGGAAAAACAATTTAATTATGTGTGTGTTCTAATTTAAAATATGTAAATCCCTCCACTTGGAAGAAGTAAAGAAGGTTTTTCTTTTTTTTTTTAACATGCTCCTGTGTTCATGCTTGGGGACAAAAAGTGATTAAGATTATTTAGAGGCTTTACCCAGAACAAGTAGAGTCCCAGTCTGGGACCTCTCGGGAATTTCAAAGCTTAGCACAGCGCCTCTAACAGTCCTGATTGTAGGGTTCTCAGCCTTTAAATACAATATTTGCTGCCTAAAGGATTCACAAAAAGGAGCCTGTACAAAATATACATACAGTTCTTTATTAAACAACTGTAAACACTTCACTGTAAAAATCCATAAAACTTTATAAACAAACATTTTTGTAAATAGAATCTATGCTACAGTAAAAGAACACAATTATTTACATGCAATACTGACAAATTTGGCACTTATTGAAAAGAAATGTACAAAACACTTGCTTAAAAAGAAATTTAAAATTATAAAAACTCAGAGCATTACTATCATGCACTTTGCAAATACCTCACAAGCACTTATGGCACAGCTAGCGGAGAGCACCCGGCTCCCTGGTAATCTTTATGTTACTTTTAATGTGCTTCCGTAAGTCTGTTGTAAAACCACCTGAACATTGTCAAGAATAAAGTCAAATGCCATATTCCAAACCGATTCCACCGACTGCTGCATCAACCTAAAGGTGGGTTAAGAAAAAACTTTAAGTAAAAAGAATGACTCCTCCTCCCAAGAATCAGTTTAACATCTCCTTTGGGTTTTAAACATTTTTAGGTAAGAATCAACTTTGGCCCAAACCCTAGAAGACTTCAAAGTAATTAGTATATGGTCTTAAACTATATGAATCTTCAATCTTCTGGCAGTTGTTTGGAATTCAAAATAAAGGTTACCCTCTTTTCACTAACTCTTTAGTTAACTGATTGCCCTCAAGTGTCTGTGCCTCTGTGTGAGATGCCCCATTTTGTCCTCTGGATAAAAGTTTTGAATAATTACCTTTTCATGTACTTTATGACTAGATCCAGTTTCTCCAAATCTTTTTCCTCTATTAGGTCAGTACAGTATTTCACAACTTGCAGAATGTCTTCCTCCATTGGATCTAGAGAGGGGAAAAAACTCCAGTAAGGACCAGCCTCTTTGCACGAAGGAGAACTGGGTATCTACAACCACCCCCGACTTCCATCCATCCAACCAGTGGTCTCTAGTATGGAGCGTTTCAAAGGTTAGAAGGTGGCTGACTTTGGCCTACCAGATTTAGAAAAAGTTCTACTTATACAGTTGAGTCTGTTCATGTTCTAAAATCTTAGAATCATTACCTCTCAGTCTGTGGCCGTCACGCCAGTCAAGCCCACCTGAAATGGTAGTTATCCACTCTTTGAGCAAGGTCTTTACGTCACTGAATTCGACAGCTCCTGCTAGGTTGGGTGCCGGGGGTCTCACATGGCCAGACGGCTCAGGCTGCAAACCAGAAGGGCCTGGCACACCTGAAGTAGAAGCAGAGAGTTCTCCCTGTTAAGAAAACAAATGACAAAAAGTGCTATATTTACATAATACCAAGCACATTAATATGATAAAAGGTCAAAGTTTAAAAAATAAGAAAAGTATTACCAGACGTTTCTCAGAAGCAAGACCTTCAGGTTTCAGAAACCCATCAATTAACTTCTGGGGAGTCGCACAGGCCCCTGGCAGAGTTTTCACAGGACTATTAAGCAACTTGTTTTTCAAAGGACTCTGAATCTTTTTGGGGGAACTGGCAGGATTTTTTTTCTTGTTTCGTTTCTTTTCTTTCACTGCTGCTGGTTTTAGCTGATGTAACTGATTCTTTGGCACTAAAAGAGGATGAACATGGTATCTTCAACAAAGTATGTCTATAGCTGCTGCCTGTGCGCACGCACACACACACCAACACAGCCCTCTTACCAATGGAAGCAGTAGCCTGATCAGAGCACACCCACTACCTGTGCCCCCTTTGGGGCACAGCTTATCTATAAAGGGGAGACCATAAAGATTAGAAGAAAACCCAACAGTTCAGGCATTGTTGGAATGCATGTTCAGAACCCTTCATTCAGATTTTGTTTCAGTTTTAAACCTACACTCTGATCAGTCTTGACCTAGTCAAAAGATTTTTGGTAGTAGTTCAGACTTAAATTCATTCATTCATTGTATTCATTTAGGAGTGTGAGCGTGCAGGGAGACAGAACCTAAGCAGGCTCCATACTCCGCACAGAGCCACTGATGTGCCACTGATGCAGCACTCGGTCCCACAACCCTAACATCATGATCTGAGCTGAAATCCAGAGTTAGATTCTCAACCAAATGAGCCACTCAGGTGCCCCCAGACTGCTTTTAAAGTAAAGCTATTTAAGTCAGTTACAGACAAAACTCCAACTAGGACTAGGACAACACTTACCTGTACCGTATATTTGCTCTGCTCCAATACAAAGAGCTCTTAACATGATTAGCAGCTAGATGCTGGCCATTATCTACTACAATAATCATACCCCACCAAAGACCTCATTTCTCTCATCTTCAGTTGTGTTACATGTCCTTTCCCACGCTTACCAGATGCAGCAGCCGGCTGCTGGTGAGCGGCATTCTCTCCCTGCCTTTGTCTTTGATCATATGCTGCCTTCAGCTCCTTCTGAAGCTCCGCAGGAAGGGCAGCAAACACCTCAGGGTCCACCTAGTGGAAGGTTCAAAGTCAAACCTGAATTGATTCCCTATTTTTTCAAAAAACAGAGATTGTTTTCAACTCCTGCTTTTCTGAACTTTAATGAATTCTTAATAGATCCTCAGTATTAAAGCCCATTAAATCTTCACAAGGGTTTAGGATGAGAATAAGAAAATTCTGAGAATGGACTTAAAACACACCCCCAAACCACTACAGAACCACCAGGGCAAGAAGCACCACTAGAAAATGAGAAGCTGGGGCGCCTGGGTGGCTCAGTCCGTTGAGCTTCTGACTCTTGATTTCAGCTTAGGTCATGATCTCACAGGATGTGAGATCAAGCCCTGTGTTGGGCTCAGCACTGACAGCACAGAGTCTGCTTGGGATTTGCTCCCTCCCTCTCTGGGCCCCTCCCTTGCTTGCACAAACTCTCTCTCAAATGAACTTAAAAAAAAAACACCACCACCACCCAGAAGCAAACCCAAGAAAATGGGCTTATGTGGAGTATTTTCTTTTAAAAAAAAAAAACACCAAACCACCAAACTTCGATGGTCTCTAGTCTATGATTATACATCTCCACCTAGTCATTTTTTTTTTAAATGTAAATGAAGGAGGGGCAGAGAGAGAGGGGGACAGAGGATCTGAAGCAGGCTCTGCCTTGACCGCAAAGAGGCCAACACAGGGCTCAAACTCATGAACTATGAGCTGAAGTTGGACCCTCAACTGACACCCAGCCACCCAGGTGCCTTGCCTTCACCTGGTTATTTAAAATGTGGCCCAGTGGTCTTCCCTAGCCAAGAAAATAGGAACATCCATTCTGGATGGAAATTTGAAGCACCTATATACCATCTCTTCCTCCTCCTCCTTTCTGTGTCCTTTGGGTGATGTAGAAATGAGTCTGTCCCTTGGACCCCAATGGATATGTTGTAAGATACCATGAGTTTAGGGTCCAAAGGAAAAGACAAAATGAGATCTGCCCTGAGCTGGCATAGGATGGGAGAGCATATGTAGGGTGGAAGGTCTCTAACTTACCTGTGAAAACGCCGGCAGGGCTATGACATTAATTCCTGCATCACTGTTAGATTCTTGAAGGTCTGGTATTTGTAACAAAACTGTCCCAACAGGTTGTGGCAAAATTCCTGTATTACAGCCATTTACTGGCTCTTTCTTTTTGTCGCCATGCAGCTCTCCTTGCTGAACAGCACATACTTGCTCTACTTGTTCCCGGAGATCAGGTGGAAGTGCTTCTAGAACAGACTGATCGAGCTATAAAATACCCCATGAGTCTGAAGTTAAAGCATGCTCAGTGGTGCGAATGTTAATGTATCACTTTAATTTCAATTTGATCATCTCAGATAATGAACATGAGGTATAGAGAAGCAGGCTAGGAAAGGCACAGTTTTTGGAATGCCTCTGGCCTTTTGCCTTTAGGGCCTCAGTAGTAATGTGGAGTCTGAAGAGACTATTGTACAACTACAGGTGGTACCACTGATCAGGCAAGTCCAAATATACTCCTTGTATCTGTACTGCAATGGCGCAGAGCCTTTGTTACACTTGGATCTCAGACTCCACCAAGGGCAGGGACAATGCCTATGGGGTATGTCAAATTTTTGGAATGGGACAATGGAGTCCCGGGTCAGAACTTCACCTTTCAGATGACTATCCGCCCCCTAAATACAAAATACTTCTGGTTCTGACAACAGCAAGTTAGAAAAAAGGGATTCTAGAAACTAACCTTTCTTTGGCTTACATACCAGAATCGTCTGCCCACTGGTGCACTTCCATTTAGAAATGAAATCCCATAAGCTGGGTAGGCCAATCTACTTTGCCAAGAACAACTATTTTTGGATAACTCGCCAGCAACTGCGACCTACTGCCAGCTGATTACAGCTGTCCCTTTCCCAGACTCACAGCTGGCGTATGTTTCCTTCAGCCTCCTACTGCTCAGTGAAGCAGAGAAACGGACTTTCCCCAATATATACTGAAGTGCTATCTTAACCTTCCAAGGAGCAAAAATTCCAACAGCATTCCACATTTACAGCCCACACCAATGGAATTACTAGCTTACGTTAGGAGAATCATTCACTCTGCACAAAGAACAGTCTGCAAATGCTGCAAGAAAAACCTTGGATGTGGACCCCTGCCGATGATCACAGAGTGATACTGCTGAATCGAGTGGAGTCCCTGTGATTACCGCTGCTACAAAGAGGTACAGTGGGTACTGATGGCATGTTCTCCGTGTTCTACAACTTGCAAGAATTGCAGATCTTTCAAAAGCACCACCTTTCACCTTACCTGACAACTATCCCATATGGATTTCAAAACCCCATGACCCATCCCTGACCTACCTTGACAAGTAGCCCTCTCCCCTTTTCGGCTAAGCCATTAACTAAAAATGTCATCCCTGCTTTAAAACTGCTTTGGCACTAACATCACACTCAGAACTATAAAAATATACCTGTGAAGGTGACGGAACCTCTATACTCAGGTTAAGTCTTGATTTTAAACTGATGGGAGCATGCAGACCATTCCATTTCCCCGAAGACTCAGATTTGCTAGTAACAGGATTGACACTCGATGTCAGATGTGTAGAAAAAGATGGCAAGAGAGTGCAATTTCTAGAGGCAGATGATATTTCCAGATCCATAGCAGCCAGAAATACTGAAAGTATAGAAAACATGTAAAGTAGCTTCTTCATACCATTGTGGACGGGATGACATGGATTACTTTAATCCATTTTAAGTAAAACAAACCTATATTATTGATTCATCATAATCCAGAATGTCCCTTTGTTTCTTAAAAAGTCACAGAGCCATGCCAGACAACTGTTGTTATTAACTTAGCCTTCCTAAGAATCAAAGCGGCATCAGAGCAAGAACCACACTGATGACCACTGACCTTCCTTGTGCTCTTCTTCAGTGGATTTCTTTGCTTTCTGAACTTGGAAAAGATCCAGGACAGAGTGTGACCCACCAGGAAGAACTGACGGACGACTGGGGCATGCAGAAGGGTCTGAGTTGGTCGGAACCAACTGATTCACGTGAATCCCAACCTATAACCAGAGTTGAAAATGTGTTTCCAGGAAAGCTAAAGCAAGAGTATGAATTCAACTAAGAAAAATTCTCAGCTATTCCTTTTTAAGAAGATCTTCTGGATCTATTTCTAAGATAAAAGATTAAATGAAAGTATTCAAACAGCCTTCTACATGATCTATTAAACTATCTATATGAGCTAGAAGCAGTTATTCACCTCAATCTTGGAGTATCCACTTCTAGACAAATATACTGTAACCACTTCAAAATCAAAAAATCCAAAAAAGTGTAATACTACGTCCCACTGAGGTTCTAATCAACTAAATTTTTTTTAAGATTAAAAAAAAAAATCCTATAGGGGACAGTCTACTTGGCAACCCTACTTCATTAATCATTTTTCTGTTTAAAATGAAGAACTTTGCAAACTCATGGGTCTGGGGGGTGGGATGAGCAGTGCTCTGGGTGCACCCTGGGCTCTAGAACCCTAAGCCCTCCCACACCACCACCACGCCTTCCTGTGATGGTTTTGGTCATGTCTGGCTTAGTAATTCTTGAATACTTCCACCAATACCCACACCAAAAACTGCTTTTCACTCACATATGTGAGCACACATACAACGGAACCTACAAAGGTTAATCCTTAAGAAAATTAAGGTTTTTACATTTTTTTAATATCCTCTCATCTATCCATCCCAAAGGCATGTTTGTGGTGGTAAATTCTCCCTTCCAGAGCATCAACAGACAATGGAATACATTTTGGATTAAAAGGGACCACAGTCCCATCTACTTCTAGGGGAATGAGAACTGGAAGCAGGATAATGTATGTAAAATAAGCCCTTGATTAATTGAAAGACACTACAAAAATCCAAGATACAAAATTATTCTAGGCAGACAACAAAGAGTTTTCAGAACATATTTGACTCTTCTCTGAAAAATGACAAGATCAGGTCGGATGAGAAAGTCCAGAGTTTTTCAGTTTCTATTCTCCTGGTATTATATCAAAGGAGCTGAAAATCTGCTCTTAAACCTACTACCCACTGCCATGACCATTCTCAGATCAAGCCTTAAATGAGAAAAACATTACAGAAAGTCAAAATTTTAAAATGTTATACACTTACCCCTCTCATATCCGATATATTTAGTTTCATTGTGTGAAACATGTTTAGTGTAGCTTTTCCAATTATCTTTGCACTATCTGTTGCCTGGTCGAGAGTTATGGTCCTGGAAGTAAAAGAATTAACTTTAACAGAACAAAAGCTACATTCCGTACATATTCACTAGTACCTCACCAGTACGGAACAGTTTAAAGAGATGCAGGAAAGTTGTAAAGAAAGTGACAAAAAAGTTTGAATAATTAAGCACTGAAGATAAACCTTAAAAATGAACCTGAGAGTCCTCCTTCAAGGAAGCCAGTAATACTGACAGCCGGTGTAACCATACAGAACCCTGGGACTTTGAGATACAGGCTAATGAAGACCTGGCCAACTAAAAATAAACTGGAAAACACTTTTTAAAAAGATGTAATTTAGTTAACACATATATAAATACAAACATTATGTTGCAACTAAAGCATGAATATAAATACGAAGTTTTAGATTCCAAGAAGTTTTAGGTTCCAAGACTATCTATGTTGAGGTACAAAAGAAAGATAAACCCCCTGTGCTACAGTTCTTGACTCTATTTTTATTATGTCTGAAGTAAAGCCACTACATAATCCAACATGGGAATATGTGCATGACAGTTCTTTCTCAGAGGCTCTAGAAATCAATAAAGAAATGCATGAACAGCAATGACAAAGGAAACATGGTGGCATCCTGTCTAAAATCCAGCAGGACCAGAACGAACAACTTTAGATCTTTAAGAACTCCAGAAGGACAGAAGACAGCATTATTAGGTGCTAAAAACTATTTTTATTACATTTATTTTCTCAGTACCATAAGGACATTATGTACATCCATGAAAGGTACTAGTTTTTTAAGGAAAATATTTCCATTGATTTGATACCTTAATTACATTTATTTCACACAAATAAATACAGAAGAACTTAAAAGATTTTCAGTAGACCATGGTAGTTTAAACCAAGGTTTATATATTTCCAGAACACCACTAAATTGTCTTGAAATGCCTTTAAATAATATAAACTCCTAAAAAACAGAAATGGGAGAGGAGATAAGCGCAGAGGACAAATGTTAACCGTAATTCAAAATACTGAAAGCACCTATCAGTAAGTAGTAAATTACCAAATATGCCTGCTAATAAATGCCTAAAGCAAGACAACTTTAGATAAGTCAACTTATGCTGCAGAACCTCAGAAACACTCGGTCAAGTACCAATGAAAGGGCTGAAAAGGGACAGAGGGTGTGCACGTACACCACACCCACAGATCGCTCCTCTGTGGGGACTTCCTACAGGCTGATGTCGATGCTGAGAGCCCGGGGACACCATGCATGGCCAAAAGGAGAGGGAGGCACCTTGCTCAAAAGCAGCACACACTCTTCCCACCCAGACTGCCTACGGAGGACCCCGAATGCTGGCTGCCATCTGCACGTGTGCTCACCACTGTAGACAGGAGACGGGAGGATTTCATGGGGTGTGAAGTCAGATGGATAGTTGGAGAAAAGCTCCAATATAAAAGCAGTCAAAACTGAAAGGAGGAATTGGAGAGACAAATCACAAAGAGAATAGAAGAGTATTTTTTAAATGTTTTATTTTTATTTTTGAGAGAGAGACAGACAGACAGCATGAGTGGGGGGCGGGGTGGGGGGGGGACGACAAAGAATGTGAAGCAGGCTCCAGGTTCTGAACTAGCTGTCAGCACAGAGCCGGAAGTGGGGCTCAAACCCACAAACCATGAGATCATGACCTGAGCCAAAGTCGGAAGCTTAACTGACCCGAGCCACCCAGGCGCTCTGAGAATAAAATATTTAAGAGATAAGAGATAATAGTGCATCTGTGAAATAACAGATGCTATAAATATTTAAACATCCAAAGAATTTTAAAAAAATACTCAGAAGTTTAAAATGTTGCTAGAAATAATAAGTTAATACTGAGAAAAGTACCTGGAACAAGGATAAAGACCAAATAAAATGTCAGAACCCGAGTAAAAGAGAAAATCTGTAAAATTCCAGAAAGAACAGATCTGTAAAGAATAGGCAATCAGAACAACACTGGGCTTATCCAAAGTAATCATGATAAAAAAGAGGACAATGGAATCTTCAAATGAGTAATTTCTAAGTACAAGTTACAACTTATAAGTCAATAAAACTACTGAGCACAAGATGAGGATAGACATGTTCAAAAACAATTTACACCCACGAACTCTTTCTCAATAGATATGAGGAAGAGGAGACCAAGGATCCCACAGAGATCGGAGGACACCCCATGACTCCCACTTTGCAGTAGGTCTTAAACTAACCCAGACTGCATTCATGCTGGAGGGCCCCAAGAAAAAAGGTCAGACCAGCTAACTGACTGGTGGACTGAAACACATGAAGAGGGAATTTGGGGATAAACTCAGTGGCCAATTCACAAAAAAGGGAATGAGGTCACAGTGGACTGTATGATCATCCACAGCGTACACATGGCCACAATAACAACACTGTCAGGGGCAAAGGAAAGTACACGGGAAACAGCAATAGGCAATGGAAGAGAAGGAGTGCAAGGGACTGTGTGTGCATACAATTCAAATTAAAAACATATATACGCCAATGAACTCCAAGGGGGAAAAATGTCTTTGCCCAAAAGAAAACTTAGTAGAAAACTTTTCCTCCATGATAATCAAGCCACAGATCTCAACGTACATTAATATGGCTCTTTGACATAGATGCATGACATTTAAAATGCGTCCTTTCTCTTACAGTATTATAACCTATCAGAGTCTGCGAGGCACAGGATTGCCATGTAGCTTTTGATCAGGGCCCCTTACAAGAGGTAACAGGATCACGGACTGTGGAGCATCACTGCTTAACTCAGCGCGACACGACTTCGGTGGGGACACAGAAGGCGCCCACAGCCTGTTTCTGTAAAGAGAGAGCAGATCGCCTGTGCTTTGTGGTCCCTCTCACATAGTCTTCAACGTTTACAAACTTTCATAGAAGAATCATTCTTGGCTCACAAAGACCCAAGGACGGATATGGCCCACAGGAATTAGAGGAAATACAGAGTCAGTGTTAAAATATTTCATAATCCTTCACTTAAAGCCTTCCTCAGGCAATTATATGACCACCAAAATGTTAAGTTTAAGTTAATGGCTTATAACTGATCTGCATGTTGCATTTATAAAATTTATTAAAAAATTTTTTAATTTTATACATTTTTAAATTTATTAAAAAATTTTTAAAAATTTATAAAAAACATCTGCATGTATTTATAAAATTCTAGTTGTTCTGATTCATCATGTGTTCTTTTTCATGTATCATCTCATCCAAAGTCAGTATTTTCAGGGCACAGCAAAATGTATGCTTTACTACCAGCTTTACACAACAGGTTTACTCTCTATTTTTGAGAGAGAGCGCGAGAGCGAGCCAGCGTGTGAGCAGGGGAGGGGCAGAGAGAGAGGGAGATGCAGAATCCGAAGCAGGCGCAGGCTCTGAGCTGTCAGCACAGAGCCTGACGCAGGGCTCAAACTCACAAACCATGAGATCATGACCTGAGCTGAAGTTGAATGCTTAGACTGAGCCAGCCACTCAGGCGCCCCTACACAGTAGGTTCTGAGCAGTCCTGGGGCACTAAGAGTCCTCATCTTGTTAGAGACAAACACTGAAGTATCCGTGGGAGAGATGAGAAGGTACAGGAGAGTCACTTCAAAACCCCCGGGGGAAGCAGGGGAAGGACGGGGTCAGAGGGGCTGGCGGCAGCAGCTGGAACCGGGTAATAGGTTCACAACAGTTCTATTACTTCTACTTTTAAATATGTTTAAAGTTTTCATCATAAAACATTTTAAGTTCAGGACAAAATGGAACAAATACCAACAACAGCAAGCAGATATGTGCTTACAAAAAAAGGCTGAATGTTGTCCTTCAACTGGGGGGTGTGGCGGGGGCGGTATAGTATAATTAGTCCTAGTTTTTTTTTAATGTTATAATTACATTTTTGGAGTACCTGGATTCTCCAGAAAGGATTAAACAAAGGCTGATTTGCTTACTAAGATTAGACAGAGTGAGCCCCCAGGTCCTGCTGATGCACCAAAATATACAACGCTAAGTCAGCAGAAGACATTTCAAAGGGCAGACAGGACAAAAGGATACTCTACTGCCAGTTCTCTTTCCAAAGAGAAATTATTTAGTTTTTGGATGATCCTTTCCATGCACCTTATACAAACCAAGTTCTAGGTTACATTCCCAGAAAAGGTATTAATAAACTCGATCTGATTTTCCCATAGAAATGATGAGGAAAAAGACCATGATTGCACAGTTGAGGGCCTCATAACCAGCTTGTTAATGAAACGACCACTAACACCGTATTCAGCTAACACGGCTGCATCACAACGTTTATTAAAACAGGCCAAACGCAGGGGCGCCCGGGCGGCTCAGTCAAGCATCCAACTCTCGGTTTTGGCTCCGGTCACGATCTCACGGTGTGCGTTCCAGCTCTGCGTCAAGCTCTGTGCTGACGGTGCGGGGCCTGCTTGGGATTCTCCCTTTGTCTCTCTCCCTCTGCTACTGCCCCGCTCATGCTCGCTCGCTCTCAAAATAATAAAAAATAGGTAAATATAATAAAGATTACCAACTACATGAAAAGGTATTTTGTAAACATGCTGTTTAAAGTGTAATTTCTAATCCCTGTTTTCCTGGTGAACAAATGTGTGAGTGACAGAGCTGGACGCCGCCGGCACACGCGGGCGGTCCTCTGTGACCCAGCAACCCGACCACACAGCAGATGCAGCGTCCACGGCTGGCAAGAACGAACCCTTAACTCAACTAAACAGGTTTTTTCTAACACAATTCCTTATGCGTGGCTCTCAGGCCCAGAAGTCTCAGAGCTTTTTGGTTGACCTGACAGATGAACCCAATAGTGTACCATGTGTTCTAAGATGGCAGCACACAAAATCCCATATTTTCATATTTCTCACCAACTTCACATGAAGTTTTATGTCAGCGGCCCTCACATTTAATAAAAGGGTGTTTTAAATGCTTTCTACCGGTTTTCAGAGACTACAATAATCATTTCAGGAACAGGAACTACACTTCCCTAAATAAAGCAAATGTCTCATTAAAATCGTTTCTAAATCACTGTACTGACCCCTCCCCTCCAGGGCCCTGTCACCACTCACAGCCGTCACCACAGTGGCACGCCTCAGCCTTTCCCTGCGCTGTCCGTGCACCGAAGCTGGGCACACAGGCTCGCGCGGCCAGCCGGACCCAGCGCAGGGACACAGCTGCAACGGCCTTGGGCCGAGGCCGGCGCTGCCGCGCGCCACATATCCTCAGAGTTCAGGGATCGGTAGTCACACCCTTCCTCGGTTTTCTTCACTTTCTATTAATTGTATGACCTGCGCCAAAATATCAATTATCCAAACTCCTTTAAAGATAAGCTTACCTGGTGATGTTATCACAAATCCCATGGCCTCCGAATTTTGCAGTTTCCACAGGGGCCCCAGGCTTCCGTACCATGATTTTGAGCGTCAGGCGTTTACCCTTCATGCCAGCAGCCTCAAGTCGTCGCTGAATTTCTTCTGAGAGATTCAGAAGAAAAGCTTCTGCTTCTTTTGGCTATGGAGAGACAAACAGAAGATCTCCTATGTTATTTTCCTACATACCAAACAATTCTCAAATGTTTTCACTTTCAAAACCAAACATACATACTATTTATATTCAGCTAAGTGTCTATTAAAACCAAACATTCTGCAAGCCACGGAAATAGCAAGAGTGTAAAGTCTTCACTTCAAGCATCAAGAGTCTATGGTCTTAGCTGGGAGAGAGGAGACTAAGTGAAAAGACAGAGTAAATAAATGGATAAAACTCATTCAGTACCTGGGTAAACCTTATTCCATAGTTGATCTCAGCTGAAATAGATTTTCTTTCCTTTTCAGTTCGAACTGGTCTATCATCCAAACCACGGCAGAACCTATAAAGCATCTGACCTGTTTTAGGACCAAACTCTTTTTGGAGTTTTGCCATGGTCATATACTGCAAGTCTCCACAAGTTTTAATTCCCAAAGATGTCAACTTGGATTCCATCGAACGTCCAACTCCTAGAAAAGGAGATATGTATACTTCTTTAATACTGCACATAACCATTAAAAACAGTTCAGCAATGTGAAAGAACTATTTTTCACCCAAAAACCAGTTTCAAATAATTTCCCTTAAAATTTTTAAGTGACAAAGATTAAAGAATTTTTTAGTGCAAATGCTAGTAAATGTATTTCTAGAATCTACTTCTCAATCTTAGCTCCACATATAGGTGAACCTTCTCAAAAACGTGTAACTAGGTAAGTTCTCAAAAGAATGCCGTCTTTATTACGGAGTAATATTAAGACTTCTATCTTATCACGGAATCAACCTGTTTAAACAGGTCTATAGTATGACCTACAGACCTGTGAGGGACTCACGGATGTTAGGAATTCTATGATTTCAGAGACGGCCAAACCTCACAACCTTCAGCATCACTTTCTATGAATGTAAACTAAAACGAGAACTCACGAGTCCAAACCTAAAAACATTATTGCTGTCATACTGGACAAAGTGATCTGGGGGTAAAGGTTCGTCCCTAAGCAAAGTTGGCAGTGAGGACAAGATAGATTTCTTTTATCAACAGAGAGGATCTCCCTGAAAAGGACTCAGCCTTCCTGCATGTGGCACGGTCCCTGTGTCCTTCTCTTCCAAATGCAAGGTTTGAGCCTCACCTGGAGGATGCTGAGGAGTTCTGTCACTCTCAATTTGCTCAAAATCTTAACAAAGGTACACCTATCTAGGAGAGATATTTAAGAATAACCTAGAGAAACTAAAATTCTTATCACAATGGTCTCTGCATCATCAAATCAGTAATTCCCACCAATGAGGAAAAGACTGTTTCTGGTCTTCTGTAGGAGCTCAGCGGAGAGCTCAGAGTAAAGGCTGCTGTCCTCTGCTCCTCACTTGAGTCTCATTCTTCCAGTGGCTATTCTGTCAGTGGTCTTCAGCAGAAGGACAAACGGTCTAGTCCAGGCTTTGCCAGGAGAACCTCTCTGAAGCAGCTACCAGGGTTAGGAGGCTACCAACTTTACAAGAGATCTATGGCCGTGGAGGTGGGAAAAGTTATTCCCCCTTGTAGTTAGATGAAAGGTGTTAAGAGTGCTGCTTCCCATCTGTGCCATTTTAAAGTTCAAGTAAGAACACAGAACAAGAAGGAATACCAGAGTCAGCTTTAACAACAACAAAATCTGCCAGAGGAATACCATTTACAAAAAGGTGAAACACTAAGTGAAACCTATCTTAGAATTCTGCATGATGGGGAGGAGAAACCCAAGGTAAGAAACAAATCAGACCCTAGACTGGTCAAAGTCAGACATGACACACTATTCATGTTCAAGAAAGGCTTTTGTCTCTACTTTTCTTTCCCACTGCTGCCCTACTCTCAAAATGTGACCATATTTCCCTTAGAGATCTGGAGAGTTGTTGATATGTTCTGATTTATAAAATCAGCAAGAGGCAATAATTCTGGATTAATTCTGTGTGTGCTGGGGTGGGGTAGCAGGAAAACCTACTGTTTCTGTATCTTCAATACAGCGGAACAGATTAGCTAGTAGGTACAAAAGAAAGGCTATCATTTTAAACATCACCAAATTAAACACCATCAACCTAATCTAAGTAAACTGTCCCTCTGGGGAGAAACAAAACACGCTGTCTGGCCCTGGAGTTGAGTGGGAGGGGGAAGCCTGCGGGGGCAGCAGCCCACCTCTAACCCGTACCATACTGAGCGGGGAGAAAAAGGTAATCAGCGCTAAAACCCTAAGAGGTTTGCTAGTTTAACTGACTGCATCATGTTTAAGTATTTGTAAGGAAAGGAGGCACCTCTAAGCACAAAGTAATAGAGTCTTGAGGCTCAAACTGAATGCAGCCATCTAGAAAGGAAAGTGAAAGAAAATATGCTAGCCTAGAACCAAGTGAGGAGAGAAGAGAAAAAAGAAAAAAGAAAAAAAAAAAAATAAAAGAGATGTGGAAGCTCCCATTCCAGCCACTGGGACAAGGATTTGGTGTCTGTCCTTGAAGGGGAACTATTATTCTAGATTAAAAATAGCCAGTAAGGTCTCTTCCCCTGGTACCCACACTTGCAGTATATAGTGACACAGAAGAATAAAGTTTCAAAGAATAAAGTTTTCACCATCTAAGTTAACACTGTTCAGTAGAACTTTCTGTGATGATGAACATGTTCTTTGTGCTGTCCAATCGAGTAGGCACTTGCCACGTGTGGCTATCGAGCACTGAAATGTGGCTAGTGCAGATGAGGAACTGAATTTTATTTGACTGTAAGTAAACTTTAAATTTTCCTAGCTTCATATGGTTGCTGGTTCCTGTATCAGCGCAGCGCAGATCTTTATGTACACCTACATGTTCCTGGAGTTTCCATGAGAACAGCAGGAAGAGATGGCAACTGCACACTGGGCGCCCAAACCCAGGTGCAGCAGGTGCTTCAATTAAGGGTAGACACGTAAGGTGAAGAGCCTTGCAAAGATCCAAAGAACTCAGAGCAGTGGTCACTGTATTTAAATAACTGCTGCGGACAACCCTTTCTTTAAAAAAAACAGATCTCATTAGGTAATTTATTAGTGTAACATATAATCATTATTCTGTAGAGTCCCCTAAAACACTGAAGTGTGTTTTCTCCTCCTTAGGTAGCTACAAGAACTGTATATATGGTCCTACACAACTGTGTGTCACGTACACATTGAAGGGCGCAGAGGGTCAAAATGAGCTGCAGGGGACGGCGGGGGAGGTGTGTTCATTCATCCCCCCCGCCCCCGAGTTTCATCTGGCTGATGGCCAGAGAGCAGAATCTCCTCCCTGCACATTCTACAAGGTGTTAATAGGCACCATCTATTTATCTTCAAGTATCTTTGGGAAATGACTACTTCTTAACAAAAATAAGTAGGTGACTGCAACAATTCTCAACTTTTACTATGTGCGCCTCCACCAGGGATGATTCCCACACACGTGGTATCTTTTTTAAAGGAATACCCTATATTCTGTGGAGCACACTTTGGGAAAAGAGGATTATAATGCCATCTTCAAGACAGGCATAGCAATAGCAAAGAGTGACATTTTGCATGCCTGAAATGTTCTAAATTTATCTGATTAAGAATTTGGGAATTTGGTAAAAGTCGATCATATGGAAATCACATGAAGAATTCTGGGTGGATACAACCTGGTTTTGAAGAGAGGGGCCACTTGGGAAGAGGCTTACCAGAGGGAGCCAATCTTGCCACCCCTCACTAGATTTTGGATATCCCTTAGGAAATTCAATGCTGTGTGTAAGAATTCGACCAGGACATGAAACTTCAAAACCTTGCCTTTCAAGAACTAAAGTTCCTCTAGCCAGGAAATAAATGACAGCGAAAGGGAAGATTACCAGGTTCAGGAACTAAAAACTCTATTTCTTGTAAAAACAAACAAACAAAAGAAAACCAAAAAACAAACAAATAACCCCCAACCAAACCAACAAAAATAATTCAGTTTAAAGATGGTATGATAGTCTGAACTGTGTCTCCTCCTGACAATACCTCAGAATGTTAACTATAATTAGAGACAGGGCCTTGAAAGAGGTAATTACAGTAATGAGGTTGTATACAAGTGAGTCCTAATCCATATGACTGGTGTCCCTGTAAGAAAAGGTTAGGACACAGATGCACAAAGAAAAAAGATCACATGACAACACAGGGAGAAAACAGTCAATCTACAAGCCAAGGAGAGAGGCCTCAGAAGAAGCCATGCTGCTGACTACTGAATCTTGGACTTTTGGCCCCCAGAATCCTGAGAAAGTAAGTTTCCGTTACTTGAGCCATGCAGTCTGTGGCATTCTGGTATGGCGGCCTTAGCAAACTAACAAAGATGGCTAATATAAAAAGCTTGAATTCCTATTTTCTTTAAAGTAGGGTTTACGCCCGGCATGGAGCCTAACAAAGGGCTTGAACTCAAGACCCTGAGATCAAGACCTGAGCTGAGATCAAGAGTCTGACACTTAACCAAATGAGGCACCCAGTTGCCCTTAGAGACACTGCTTAGAAAAAGGTATCTCCTGGGGTGCCTCAGTGGCTTAGCATCTGACTCTTAATTTCGGCTCAGGTCATCATCTTGCGGTTCGGTTTTGAGCCCCACTTTTGGGTTCTGTGCGGACACTGTGGGGCCTACGTGGGATTCTCTCTCTCCCCCTCGCTCTGCCCTTCCCCCATGTGCATTCTCTCTCTCCCCCTCAAAATAAAAACTTAAAAAAAAGGTATCTACCATAGCCAGCAAATCTAAGTATTTAATAATTATGAAATGAACTGCCCTACAGATACAAAAAAATTACATCTATTCCAGGCCTCAAAAGGGCAACTGTTTTCCAGTTATAATTAGTGATATTTGAGGATTTCTCTATGGAACGATTTTTACATGCTAGGTTTGTTGGTCACATAGTAACCACACAAAAATCTAAAATAACTACATAACCTGGACCTGAGCAGAGAAAAGTAGAGATGGACATTTTGTTTCTGAGTTAACAAAACATAACACTTGGTCTTTAGGTTTTACTCTTCCTAATATGATTCATACATTTTCTACTTTTAAAGCTATTTGCCTACTAAACTCAGAAACCTGTCACAAGCGCAGCAGTATAATTTTATAAATAGGGGAATCAATTCTCAAAACTTTGTATTTGGCTTAGAAGTACACAATTTCAATTTTGATTTATCTAAAGGGCCAAATGTCAATTTCATCATATTTAAAATGACTTCTTAGAATTCCCTGATCTTGTCACCTGAGAAATATTTAACATAAAAGATGTGAGAAACAGAAGTAAAATATAACATGCAGGTCCTGATAAGCACTACTCATTGCAGAATTTCAAATTCTATTTTTCATGGCACCCAATCATGGATAAAAAAAATTAATCGGGTTTTGGAAAAGAGTTATAAAACTATGAAAAGCACTAATAAATGTTTACAATAAATGAAAGTCAAAAAGCACAGATCTGTATTTACCTGGCAGATTACTAACTAGCTGACCTCTGATAAAATCATCTACTTCTTCTGGTTTTAGGTGGTACTGGCCATCCGGTTTTGCTTTTCTAGTTGCCATTCTGGCAAGAAGGATATTAGAACCTATAAAGTTAAAAAAAAAAAAAAGGTGTTCAAGAAATATTCATCACAATAATTTTTCAATTTCTTAAAAAAGACATCTACAGACAGGTTACCTATCCAGTTTCTTCCAAAAACAATAAAAAATAATTTTCACTTCTGATCATTTCAAATACAATACTGGCAGAAATTTGTTAAGTATGAAAGATCATAATCCGCATGGTTACTAGATAGTTTTCCCTTTGTTCCCAATTGAGTGTCATTTCAACACCTCCTACCCTGGTAAAGGAACAGAAAAAATAGTCCTAATCTTATGACTGGAAGTTTACAGGCACTGAACACAATGATTAGAAATTAGATCATCCCACCAACGAATGCGTCCAGGCTCGGGAGGGAAATAAAGCCAAAGAATGCTATCGGATGGGGGCGGGGGGGGGGGGCAAGGAACCCGAAATTTCACTGTATAATCAGAACACGCACAGTAGAAATTGAGGATATGAGCATCTTAAAAACAAAGACAGATAGTTGACAGTGAGGTCCCAGGTATGGTGTGGACATGGAGAAGTAAAGCAGAGGAAAAGGCTACCAGGGACAGAGACGGGGTCAGGGGTCTATGAGAGGAGGGTGTCAGGAAAATTGCTATGTGAGTAATAAAATCTCCATATTCATGGAAGACATAAAAAGGACACGCCTTGGTCTTATAGAAGACTTATGTAACATCTACGTGTTTTCCTAGGGCAGATATGATGTAGATATTCATGAAGAGAAAAAGTTCTGTAAAGTCACAACAAAATGATAAAAGTGGTGAGTTGTGGAGAGGCAAAGGGGGCTAAAGAATGGAAATACTACGCAGGATTTTAGTTTTATTTATGTGTTTAAACTTAAAAGAATGTACTATACTCATACTGTCACACCTGTAAATTAGAAAGAAGTACAAGTTAAAACAAACAACAAAACCCGTACTGGAATACAGAAAATAAGCCCTAAATGAACGCTGACAAGGATCTGTAGAGCTGATAACAGGAAGAATGCTATGAATGTATTAATTATGTTTTTAATTTTCTGTATCTTACAATACCATGTTTTGACATCTTAAAAATCTTACTGGCGAGGGAGAGGGCTAGCTGGTTCCCAAGGCTGGCAAACAGCTCCCCTGATCAACACTTCTCATATGCAAGCCAGCCACCCCCAACCATCTTCTTATCAAGTTCACACACAAAAACAGGATTTTCCTGCCCTAAACCATCCCAGGGCCAAGGTATCAGGCAACCAGAGCTCCCTTATAGCCCTAAGACCACAGGATTATCTACACTAGCCTTTCCAAAGCTGTTTGCTCTGTGCAGCTTTTCCCATAGAAACCCCAATACAGGCTCTGACCTAGGATTCCCTCTCACTCCTGCTTCTGCCTCCTGACCAAAACTGGAGGCTTCCCCATGAGGCCCTGTGTGGTGTGGCATGCCCTCTCCTCCTCTCAAGAAGTGTTAGGAAATAAAAACCTTTCCACAGCATTGGCTGCTCTGGGTCATCACTCAGTTCTCCCCATAAACTAAAGTCCCAAGGGTACAAATGAGACAGGGAACTTCAGATGAAGGATTTCTGAATGAGAATGGAAGAGTGGTGGTTGGAAGCAAGTGACAAGCCACCTCCCAAACCTGGGACACAGAGGACTTGAGAGAATCCCAGTGAAGAGGTATCGTGGCAAGAGCTGCTGAGCATGTTCAGAGAGGAGGAGGGACTCGGAGCAGTTGAGGTACGACAAAGGGAGTTCCAGAGGGCACAGCGGAGGAAACCAAGCGCAAGAATTAGAGGTACAACAGACAAGGGGTGGGGAGAGATGGGGCAATCACTGAGGGCACTGGTTGAGGAGGACTTCGGGAAGTGGGAGTGAGGACAGGACTGGTGGAGCACTCTAGGACGCTGGAGTTCAGAAAGTACCTGCGTTACAAGATTCATTAACACTTAACTCCAAATCCACCCCCAGCTCCCCATCACACTGCTTTGAATAAGGCTTCAGTTCACTTTAAAAGAGTATGTTTATGGAAGCACCTGGGTGGCTCAGTTAGTTAAGTATCCAAATTAGGGCTCAGGTCATGAGCTCACAAATTCATGGGTTTGAGCCCCGCATCAGACTCTGTTCTGACAACTCAGAGCCTGGAGTCTGCTTCGGATCCTGTGTCTCCCACTCTCTCTGCCTTTCCCCAACTTGTGGTCTGTTCTCTCTCTCAAAATTAAATAAACATTAAAAAAAAAATTTTTAAAGAGTACGTTTACAAATATTGAATTCAATTCTCCCTATTTTTTAAAAACTAAAATATTCCAACCTGTTTATCCAAAAGATATCATTATCAATCATTGACTTGCATTTCCAACCCTTTTATCTCACATATTACACAAATATGAGTGATGCTAAGAATGGTTTTTACAAGTCAGAGGCCTATGTCGTATAGTTTAAAAAAAAAAACCCTCACTCCTAAAAATTAAATGATACTCAACCATCACAAAGCTATACTTTGAGTAAAATAAATCAGACGAGGTAAGTTGGATACTAACCAATTCCAACAGAGGCAGCACATTTAGTCTGGTCTTTGATTTCCATGCGGACAGCATTTGCGAATTCATCAGGAGTAAGTCTGGTCTCTGCAAGGATCTCAGTGATGTCCACCAGAGCTTCGTCACAGCTCACAGCTTCGATGTTATGTGTGTAGCTATCAACAGCAGAGCACAGGCGGTGAGCCGCAGCCGCAGCCTGCCATCTAGCAGACACTAACACTGCAAAGTCCAGCCTTCCTATGGCACCTTCTTCACATTTCAAGATTTAAAATGCTAAAAAGTATTAGCATTTTAATTAAACTGGCCCAAGTGCCATTAGTCACCTTTTAACTGTAAAACTAATTAATCAGTATTTTCTCATTTTCCATACTAACTACCAAAATTACAATAGAAATTATCATTCTAGTTTCTCTATACTGAAAAGCTCTCAACAGCTGAAAATTAGTGGGTGAATTAGAACTGTCACAACATTTAATATAAAAACTTTAGATTTTTATGGTTACCAAAATCCCAAACAGACATAAAAATTCACCAATCAAATTAAGTAATTGATGATTTCCTAAACAAAAATACCACACTTAAAGAGCTTTCAGTGTAGCAGACCTAGGATACAGGATATAAAGGCCAATCACTCCGAATACCTCTCTGATAGGACACTGACAACATTCCTTGAATGTGGAAATACTTAGGGTTTTGGGTATCATCTATGCACACAAAGGCCTTATTTTAATTAACTAGCGAAGAGGAAAAGGAAGAGCAGAGTTGTCATGTGGCTCCAAAGCTAATTAAATATGTGGCCCTCAAATGGAAGGCAACCGGAAAGGCCTCAAGGTCAAAAATTTGTCCTCAATAATCTACATGGTAGGGGCACCTGGGTTGCTCAGTCGGTTGAGAGTCTGACTTTGGCTCAGGTCATGATCTCATGGTTCATGGGTTTGAGCCCTCCGTCAGGTTTGAGCCTGTCTTCAGATTCTGTGTCTCCCCCCGTTTCTGCCCCTTCTATAATCATGTTCTGTCTCTGTCTCTCAATGACAAACAAACATTCAAAAAAAAATTTTTTTTAATGTATACTATGTCTCATCTCACCTACATCTTATTGCAGGTTACAAATCAGGTTAATGAATATCTGTATTCATTTAAGAAATGAGTGTTTTCTTTACACTTAAGTAAAGGTAACGGCAGAAGGGTGCACCTGATATGAGGAACTTTGCTTCAGAGTGAAAGCTAACCTGAAGCACAGAATATGAAGTTGAGGCAGGATTTCCAAAGAGTGGGAGAATAACGCTGTGATTTTTTTTTTTCCCCGAAAGCAAAGCCACATGTCACTGACAATGTCTCCACAAACTAAAACGATCTCAGGACTAGTATGTGTCCTGGCTCTCAAATCCTCCTGATCAGAGATTCAGGCTGATAGTTGCTTGAATGCACTGACACTCAAAACACAGTTGTACTGCTGCCCAACTCAGTCATCTGTTCTCAGCCCTTGTTTGGATGCTTCTATTGACCTCAGCTCTGGAACAGGATTTAAAAAGCACATTTTCCACTTGGTAACACCAACATTCCCGTATGTGGGATCTTAAGGACAGCTGTGATTATAAATGGCTTATCACTCAGCACTCAGACCTACACACTGGTGCCAGATAACATCATCTGTTCCTTTTATCTTCTTTCTCTCTTGATCAGAGATCTGTAGGACCAGCAGCATCAACAGCTGTTTGTATTTGATAATAAATAGATATTCAAAATAATGCATAAGAAAGGAAAGGAAGGGGTGAAGACAGGTGCAAGAAGTATCTCTTAAAACATTAATACACTTTAAAGGTCGACAGCCCCTGGCCTACTGTCCAGATAGTTTTGGTGATATTTAATGGAATACAGCCATCCTCATTCACTAGTACTTCTATCTGTGGCTGCTTTCACAGCTGAGCAGCTGGAACACAGACCTTATTCTAGCCCTTTATGAAAAACACACGCCGACTCCTGCTTCAGAGCATACATGGCCTGCCATATATTTATTTTAAATTTTGAATTTTAATTAATATAAAATATACCTATGCTATAAATAAAAATTAACCTCCTTTTCTCAAGCCAACTAATCAACCACCCTGAGACTACACTAAAAACTAACTTAAAATCTAGCTTTTGGCGTACCTAATAATTTTAGAAGATAAATGATCTTAGAGTCTCCACTTGCTAACCCATTTTTCTAATTATAAACAAAACTGTAGGGGTGCCTGGGTGGCTCAGTCGGTTAAGCCTCCGACTTCGGCTCAGGTCAGATCTCACATTCGTGGGTTCGAGTCCCGCATCAGGCTCTGTGCTGACAGCTAGCTCAGAGCCTGGAGCCTGCTTCCAGTTCTGTGTCTCCTTCTCTCTCTCCCCCTCCCCCTCTCATGCTCTGTCTCTCTCTGTATCAAAAATAAATAAAACATTAAAAAAAAACTGTAACTCAAATGTAATAAAAGAAAATTGCCAGGTTAAAAAATGTCAATCTTTCATTTGTATGGGTTCCATGGGAAGAAAACAAGAGCCATTGAACTACAGTTATGCAGGCAGAGAACCCATTCACACCTACATCAGGAAGCACCTGAACAGTCTGAGCAGTGCAAGCATGTCCCTTAAGACCGAGCTACTGATTACTGGAACTGCTGAGGAAAGGGACACTGAAAGAGGGAAGAATCTAGCAAATATGACCCTGCCAACCCTAAAAAAGCCAGACTTCATTATTAGATATAAGAAGTAAAAGAACAGACATGAAAGGGACTGAGGGAGAGGCTGTACCTTGCCAAGGTTTCATACATTGTTCGTGCCACTTCCTTATATGCGTGAAAATCGTACGGAACAGCTTGAAGACTAGGACAAAGTTGTTTAGCCTGCCCAAAAAACATCCCGTTCTTAATGCCAACTTGTCTAGAGAAAAAATAAAACACAACAAACGTTATACTAGTAATAACTTTCAAATGCAAAATCAAATATCAAATGTTGACAGTATGTCCCCATGCCAGTAATAAATACTTTTCGTTTAACTCAATTCTCATTAGGGATAAACAACAAGCATTAAGAAAACTTCAAGTCTGTTTCCCCCCCAAAGGAAAAATGCACAATTGTCTGATTGGTGTAAATGATGTGTAGATGTGCCAAAATGTTATTAAAAGACCAGGTTTGGCTCTTGTCTGTATCCGCAGATTTCTCCTAAGACTCAGACCTCTGGCCCCTTTGCAGAGATGCCAGCATGCCATATGCTGGTGATATCACAACCACCACAGAGCAGGAATGTGCTGTCAAAAAGAGGTTTTCTTCCCCTAACACATGGCACGGTTTGGCCAGGGTTCAGCCCCCAAAGACAAAGAATATAAACGAAAGAACTACACAAAACAGTGCTATGTGACAAACAGACAAAATGTACTCATCCTATTACCACCCAATTCCCAATTGACCAATTCCATGCTCCTGAAGTGGCTCCACAGTGGTTGAGATGCCAACAGCATTGTATATGGTAGGACATCACTCTGGGCAGGAGCCAGGGTTCCAGAACTTTGAGGGACCTAATTGAAAATGGTAAATTTTAAATCTTTTGCGTGTCTCAATGCCCCACATTACCTTTGATATTTGGAGCATTCAGCACAAAACTATAATTATGGAATTATATATAATTAGTAAAATTCCATTTTACCATGCTGTAATGAAATCAAGAAAAAATACTAAAATAAAAATACAAGCAAAATAATGAGCAGTTTCACCAGATTAAAAAACAGTTATTCTATACATTCATTCAATAAATATTTACTAAGTGCTTACTCAGTAAGGTAGTGTGCCCTGTTTTGAGAAACAATATACAAACACTAGGCTTCAGTTGCTCAGAGATCTTTGACCCTCCCCATCTCACACAACCACTGAGAGCCAAGGAGGAAAAGAATCCTCCAAGTTACTCAGAGGTAAATACAAAATCATATGCATTTCTGATGGACACAAAAACAGTAATAAGTTATCTGACTTCAAAGCTCCCAGCAGATGAGAAATATCTAATAGGAAGGAAAAATAACAGTAAAAGAAGTGCTGACTGACAAACAGCATGGCAAAGAAAACTTTTTCACTCATTCAACAAAAATTTATGTCTGAGGTATTTTGTGAGGTGGTAGGTAAAAGACGGTGAACAAAACAGACCCCATGATGTTCACAAGGATTACCCTACACTCACCCAGAAAAGGATAAATTATAGTCAATGGACCTTATTTAGTAAAGCAGGGAAGTTTATATATGTATATAAAACATATACATATATACATAATAGTTTTGAAATCTATATACAAATACATACAGTTTAAGACATTCTCAATAATGCTACATGTGTAGGTTCAGCATGAAAAAGCTAAGCTTACAAATTAATTATTCACTCTTGACAGAATGTATCACATATACTGTATTCTTATATTTACAATAATTGCATTTTCCTATTTTTTCACTTATTCAAAAATTTTCAGGGATGCATTACTTATTAGCAAAACATAAGACATCTATTTATGTCCTCGTGCACACATACATCTTGGAGAGAAATGTTTAGGAGCCACTAAACACTAAGGAAGTCACAAACAAAAACGGAAAACCTAAGAGGGTTCCCATTAACTAAGGGAAGGAAGCAAAATACTCTTGAGTTGGTAGTTGGGAAAAGAGGATTTGTTTCATATAAAATAAATGAATAAATGCAAACACAAACCTTCTAAAGTGACCCTTCACTACAATGGCTTATCTGTTCCTGTCACCTAGATCCCACAGAAGATAAACTACCCGTACTTCATCAGTGTGTGCTGCAGAAATAGTTTATTCTCAGGTTTACACCCACCTGTATGTCACTGCCCATTAAATATGCCCATAGGTATCGATATCACTAATTAAGAACAGTAAAGCACCCTTACAAAAGTGCATGAAAACAGATTTAAAAATGACTGACCAAAAAAAAAGGTGATTCTAAGATATTTGTGTATCATTTCCTATTCATCTACATATCTACCTTCTCACATATGAAGCTTGCTCTTCCTAATAAGTATGAGTAAAACTACTAACAGTAGTGCATATTCTAGCCTGTGTATATGCATCCTACCTTTGCATGATTCCTACCATTCCAGGTGCACATACCACCCTTTCCTGAACCCATTATTAGGCTGTGTCTATTGGAAATTCACCAATGGATAAAACTGAGATGACCATCCCTACAATCCAGTCCCTATTCCAACCCCAGAAACATTTCTCTGATGCAAATGTGAATATACATATTTTTAACAAATCTTCTCACCTAAGGAAAATATAATAATTAGACAAGAAAAGGGTATCCAAGAATTGTTTTCTAGAGACTTTCATTATCAATGGCTTTCTACAAAAGGAAAATTACAAGAGAGAAAACACCACTGCTGTAGGGTTTTCCCCCCAACTTATGCTCAAACTCATTTTCATCACTTGTGTATCTCCTTAAAACAAACAACTGCCACCTCACTGACTTGCTGCATAGTATTTAGACAATATTATTGTCACACCAATTATTCTGTAATACATTCAGCTTGACAATCACTATCTCTGATGTAATATGACTGCAACATCCAAACACCAAAAGCATCCTAGAGCTTCTAGGGCTTCTACAGCTGTGGCTACGTGAGTCCAAGGCCACCAGGAAGAGGAAACGCTTACTTCTGAGGCAGCCTTGCTACCCGCTGCCGGCACTCAGCTTGGAGATGTTGAATGAAAAGAGACACCTTCAGAGGCATTACAGAGAGGGTGGGGCTTTCATTTCATCCCAGGCAGAACTCCAACCCTGAGAGAGCACTCCTGAGCTTCACTATGCCCTCCGCCCGGGAACACAGCTGTCCAGCCACCAGAAGAAGACAAGGCGTCATTCAATAACTCTGGGGGAAAAAGGCTAGCCTTACTGAGCAAAACACAAAATCAGCTCTAAACTGCCTGGGTTAATAAAAATATAATAATCCAGAATGCATTTATATGACTTATTTTTATTAAAGTAAGTTTTCAACTCTTGGGCTACATTATCAACGAACAATGAAAAAGGTTAAAATGTAATTCTGTCGATTAGAAAGGCAAAGTCAGTCTAGGAGTAAAAGTTTCTCATGTCATAATTGGGAAGTAATTTAAAATATTTTACAGTTATGTATGTTTGATTACAAAGTTTTCTTAAATACCTTTTTATAAAATAATTGGCAAGATTTTAAACTATTTCAGTTAGATGATGTTGAAATCTCTTTTGTTCGTATTAGACTTGCTTGAACAACCCAAACTTTTAATTAGGACTAAAAAAATATTTCATCAAATCATTATACTATACACCCGGAAACTAATATAATGTTACATGTCAATTATATTTCAATAAAAAAGAAAAGTATGAATGAAAAGCCATTGGTAAAAAAAGACTGAAAAATATAACTAATGTAGGACTCTTTGTTTAAATTATTTAATTTATTAAAGTATTTATCACTAAATACTTTAACACTTGCCAACAATGTGTGAATGTTATAAAGGTAAAAAGTGTCAGTTCAGTTATCAGGAAAGAAAAAAATAGAGACTGCTCTTTCAAATTAATCAATTCATTATTACTCCTAGTTTTAAATGATTCTTTTAAGTGTGAGGACACATACATGTCTGTTTCCTCTTGTACTAAAACAGCCCATTGTAATGAGAGTTTAAGATTACTGTAAGATCAAGACCAACACACAAAGTTGGTACTAATGAATTGACAACAGTCTGCAGTTTTAAGTGAGGGGATTACTGAGCATGCCAATATGGAATTATTTACTTGTAATTTAATAGACGATCAAGTTTTAACAAAAGGTGTAAAGAAATATAAATTGAAATTTATACTAAAAATATTTCAATTTATATTTAACTTTATATTAAAAAATTTAAAGAAAATACTATGTATTAGAAGGGTTAAACTGTAAGGGATTTTTCTTAAAAAAGAAGTGGTCAGACTAGATGAATAGTAAAAAATATCCAATTCTTTAATTCCATGCTTCAAAAGACAATGGTTTGAAAGTGACAATGTCCAATTTCTTTTGGTTTCCACTGTAGTACCTACCGATTCATCAGGAAAGTAAGGTATTTATTTGAAGTTATCTAGCATTTGTAAAAGGAAAAAATAAACTGGAGGGATTAAGCCTTGAAATATTTCTTCCCGTAACATGTAATATAGACCTGAATGGCACGTCTGAATCCAATTCAAAAGAGTCTGTAAAAATGATTAACTATCTGTAAGTATTATAACAGACTTAATTTCCACATACCTGGCTTCGTAACTACAAGAGGCAATTTCAGCCTTTGACAAAACAGAATCAATCCCATTTGCTTGTGCAGAATCTTGGTTCTCCCACACTGATGAATCAGGTATCTCTGCTTTAAAAATAACAAAATTTAACGATTATACATTGGAAACTCATTTTCCTTAACTTTCATTCAAGAAATGTATTTTCCATTCTTTTCAGAAACAAATGTTTAATAAATTCCAAATATAGTTATATCCATTGGTATTGGTCTCCTTACTTAATAAAAGAAATCTTACAGCTCTAAAATGGTTTGCTTCCATTATATGCTTCACCAGCAGTCAGAAAAAATGCATAATAAATTCAAAGTGTTCATTTTAGTAAAGATTTTTTGGTTTTTAGTTTTTTTCTTTTACACAATGTATCAAAAGATAAGTATAAAATATCCCTTCAACAGTCTCTTGAGATGAAAAGGATGAAGAGTTATCAGGAAGATGAATCCCTCTTTTAGCCTTGAAAGGATTATACAGCTCTCGGTAATGGGAAACTTAAGTTACTGGAAAATACACATTTCTCTGAATGTTCTTTGCTATTTCCTAAATAAACTACCTCCAAAACTTAAAGCTACTGAACAACATGCTCAACAAACACCAATTTCCTGTAAGTCATTCGATCCAACTCAGTAGGTCGCATACCATAAAGAGGTTTCATTCTAAATTTAAGGTTTTTCTTTTGAACACATATCAGGTAAAAAAGAGCTTCACAACACTGCCCCCCTTTCAGTAAATTCTACTTAATGGTTTAACAATGCATGTTCAATTAAAAACATTGAGGCGTGATCAGAATACCAACTGCTTTACAGAATGTAGCTCTAGCCTAAATAGTATCACGCACTAGTATCTCTTAATACCCAAACCCAATTTACAGCTTCACACAAGATTATAAAAGCACATGTTGGAGAGTACTGCCTGCCCACCACTTTATTTCCTTCAGCATCTTTAGCTTCACTAGTAATTGAAAAGGCAACTTCAGTTCTTGGTCTCTCGGGATATTAAATTCCAAGACTATGATGCTTTAAAAACATATATTCCTGAAACACAATCTCAGACATAGTTCTAATAGTATGAACAAAAATACCATTAGTTAGTAAAACAAGCCCAAGATATACCACTTTAATTAATTTTAGACAAACCTATTTTGAGTACAATATAACTAGCAAACCCAGGATTTCTCTTCTGCTTATTTTAGAGACACAACTTTCCATAACAAAATCATCTAAGTTAAAGCACCACCAGAAACACATGGCAAAGTGTCTGGCTTTGTGGGCTAAAATAACTCTTCCTGATTTGATTCCAAAAACTGGCAACATCTTTTACCAAACTATGCAACCCATATAAGTATTTCTGGATTCTGGCACCCATACACACAAAGCATAAATGCAAATCAAACTGAAAGGACCGGTATCTTAATGGACTCAAATCTCACTTGGCTCAAAAATTAAAACAGCAGAGTAAAAAATTCAAGCTATGATTTCTGATATTTTATGATAAACATATGCTATACTATGACAAATTAAAAACAGAAAGAGTAGACTTCCCTGTTTTCTGAAGCATCTCAGAAGGCTAAATATTATCAGCTTTCACAGTCCATTATTCTAAGCTGAAAATCTTTAGGAAATTTCAGGATTGTCAGTATCACAGTTCAAAAGAGGCTGTTAATGAACCAAACAACAACAAAGAGAGTTGAAGCTTAAAGAGCCACAACCAGCTGCCTTTCACAGGTACAATCTTATGTATGCCCTGGAAGTTGGGGAGGCAGGTGACTTCTATTTGAAAGTCTAGTTAAATCATCTATGATACTTGTCTGGAAAATCACAGGAAAGCCACGCTGGAGGTGAGAACAGGGTCTGTGCTCCCTGTGCTCCCAATGCCCTGCCTGAGAGGCGGCACCTCGGGTTTCTCTTCACTGGGCCGGCTGACCTTTTCCACAGTGCAGCAGAGTGCAGGGATCCCTCCACGAGCGCAGTGAGTTGCTTCAAGGGAGATTCAGGGAAATTCAGGGACACACTGTCCTCATTGGAGGGCAAAGTAGAGAACTGCTCATCAAAACTTGACAAACTAGACGGGCACATGGAGAATGTGGAGGAACGGTTGGAGGAATCAGAGGCCAGGACCCAAGTCTGTGAAAAAGAAATCGCTGAGAATAAATCTATGACTAAAACGATTTTAAAAACTGTTGTTCTTTAGAATGAACATTGAAGTTGTTGAAAAGATAAGAAAACATCTGCATCCAGGAATCCAGGAAGGGGTAAAAGGCCCCAACCACAAAATCTTGAGCGTAAATGGATTCCAAATAATGAAGTCATCAATGAGAAGCGTCACTGCTAAGTACTGCTCAGGAAGCAGCTTCCAAAGGAAGTCATGGATGGAGAGCCCTTGGTTATGCCGGTGTCTTTAGACAAAGAGTTTTTTTAATATGACGAATAAGAAACTAAAGTTTCTATCTAAAAGGGCTAAAGATGCTATTTGTTCTAATACTTTGCATAGACATACAAGCTGAAACATCAGAACTGAATTTTTGTTAAAAGCTGGTGTGCAGAAGTCAAAGATTCTAATTCCTAAATTGATCCTCGATATTTTAAAATTTGATGTCATGTCTAATAAGGACCCAGAAAAAGAAAGATCGGGAGTCACAAGGAAAGAAGAACAAAGACACTAAAAAAATAAGTTCTAAGTACAAGGTTACTTGCAACCAAACTTTAAGAACAATCTGTTCATTTTATGTTACAAATATTTTGGTAAGCTCCTAATGGGTCAAAGGCTTAGGACATAAAGTGAATGACATCAAGTTAAAGAAAGAATATAAAATGCAAAGTATCGTATTCACCTGTTTCAGTGACAGAAAAATCTATTTTTGACAGCTTTCAAGGGCAAGTGAAATTTCAATATTTCTCCTAATTTCTCCTACCTTTTAATTTCCTACCTACATGTAGAGGTGGAGGGGATGTGAATTATAGAAGGTCATTACAGTGTTATGAAAATCCAATGGCTAAACTGAAGAAGATAACTTAAGTAAGAAACACTGTCTTCTGTTAATAAACTGTGCATGGTCAGATCACTTGTGAAGGAATGAAAGATATAAGAGGACTAGTTCTCTGCTACTCCTAAGGGATGTGTGCTTGCCAAGGCTAAACTTCCAGATGGAGACTGCTGAAATACAGACATGTGTAGCAAACACAAGGGGGAAACTGAGTACTGGGTAACTGAGAGACATTACTGAACGGTACATCCATAGTATTTTTCCTTCTTTGAATGCTCATTCAGTAAGTTTTTTACTGACTGCCCAATGTGACCAGTCTTATGCATTTCCTTAAGCTACTTAATCGTTTTCTAGAACTTAAGATTTCACATAGAATATACAAAAAAAACAAACAAACAAAATCAAAAAAACCTAGCACAAAACCATACTACCAATACTTAAGAAACTACCCATATTGCCACATACCACAATACATACAATTAAATCTTAACAAGCTCAATATGACTACTCCAAGATCTATTCATGACACAGAAAATACTGGAATGTCAAAAATCTCTTAAAAGATTTAAAAACCAAGAGAAAGGAAACCTGGGAAATACAGGTGCAAATGAAGCATAAAGATCTATCTATAATTATTGCCTTTCGTACTCGTACCATGTAAACAGATAACCACAACCAACAAAAAGATTGTAATTCCAAAAAAACTCCTCAGATATGTCCAGTGGCTTTCCTTCTGCTTTAATTTCTACGAGATCAGTTATAAAATAATCCCAAATTCTTATAACTGAAAGCTAGGGACCTGAAATAATCAGGATGAAATTTAACTGTGTGCCTTCCATTCCACTGCGTATCTAATTTCTGACTACTTACTTTCTGATTAATATTTTTCTGGAAAGCTAATTTTTAAAAAAAATTTTGGTGTTTGAGACATCCATGAGGAAACTGATCAATGATAAAGAATTTAATTTCTAAACAAATATTTCTCAGGGAATTTACTCAGGGGGAAAACAGACATAAAAACGTTAATAATAATTGTGATTAGTGTAAGTTAGGATTTTTATTTACTAATAGCAAAAAATTCAAAAGCCAGCAAGGCAAGATGTTCAAACAGGTTCAACAAAGATATGGGGAATGATTTCTGGTATTTATCTTCTTATTCCAGTAAAGTCCTACTATTTCTTACTCCACAGCTTCAAACAAATCTTTAGCAACATGAACTTTAGTGTCTTTACTGTTGATCAGTGACCAAAGAACTAGTAATCAACTCTTGGGTCTAGAGGCCACCACAAAATGATGTCCACAATTTTATCTTTATCCCAATCTAAATGTACACAAAGCAAACTAATCACACCTTACAAAACACTCTTCTCTATCCCAGGAAAACATCATGATCCAATTCAACAAAGCAGGACTATAAACCAGTCATTTGTATTGCATGCAGATTTTGCTTTAAGATGTCACTGACACCTTTAAAACTCTTCAATGTAAAACCTAATTATTTCAACTCTTTCATTTCTGTAACGACAATACCAGCAGCAAAATCCAGACGTCTTCAACAGGAGCATTATGACTTCAAAGAGAGCTCATTTGTACCTGCTTTGCCTTTCAGGATTTTATTCTGGTAATACTGCCACTCCAACTGGGGGTTAGCACCAGGACGTAAAGGTGCCCTTCCTGTGCCTCTGTTACTTGTAACAGCCACTGGTTTTCCTGTGAGTGAAAAAAAAAGTATTTTTAAATCTAAGTACAAGAATGTTAACATGACATGTAAAAGAAAAATTTTCAAAAGATTTTTAAAAAATGACATATTCTTCCTCAGCTTTATTTAGACATTAATCTATAAAGGAGCTAATAGCTTTAAACATTACCAATCACCATGCAAAAATCATCTAAGTTTCTCAACACCCCCCAAAATGTAAGCTATTTGTGACAATTTGATACATTTATTCAACTTAAAAGCAACGCTTTTACTTCCCTTCCCATGATTTTTGTTTGGTTTCTTACAGTAGAGAAGAGTCAACTCAAATCCTAGATTCAAACTGGAGAGGTGGGAGCGGATAAGAAAAACTACCTACATCTGGAATTTTTATATTTCTCATATAAGTTAGGTAACATCCAATCTTTCCATTTTACAGCAAGAGAAACAAATATATATGCAGAGGGACCACAATCTGACCTACTACATAATAAACTTGAGAATATAGTCCCTCAGTTGTTGGTTTAGTTACAGTCTTTCAGGTATCATTTCCTTGTGTGTGCATTAACAAAAGAACTGTAACTTCTTAAAGTGATAGCATGCACCATTCACATATATGCTACTGATTGCATTTGTTGTGAGGATAAAAAATACTACCATCAGAGTGACTCATCAGGCTAAACTTAATTCTTTAAACATTCTAAATTCCCTTCAAAGCTGAAGCAGTAGCTACTTAGGACACACATAAAGCCCTGGTATTAACCCAGCAGCTTCTGTGCTTTCCTTAAAAAGAAGAGACTCTCAGAAGAAAATGCTAATAGTTACATCTTTCAAGCACAGAGAGAACTATTGAAAAATCCAGAATAAATGTTTTTAAGAGTATTGACTAGCCCACAAATATCTGAAATTCCATTAAAACAAAGATGACAGCACATCTCAGCAATATTCAATAATGCGGAATTATTCTCTAACCAAAAGTTAGAAATGTGCACTAGCATCGTCAGGACAGTTAATCCAGTTACTTATTCAAAAGACAGCAAGCACAGTAGACATATCCTACCATAAAACTTCTATTTAATAACCAAGTAATAGTAAATATGTAATAATATAGGAAAACCCAATGCAGGTACCAGTCTGTATTATTCTTACATGAGATCCTTCAGCTAAAGAGGAGTATTCTTCTCTAAAGACTTGACCTCCATAGGGAGAATAAAATGTTTCTAATTTCCCTTTATCTTTCTTGATAATGGAGTCAGAAAATTTGGAAGCAGGGATTTATTTTGCCAAGGAAAATTAAAATAAATTATTTCTTAAAGATTTTATGATCCTTTAAAATATATATTTATAACAATATTATCAATTTTCTTAAAATATGAACAAGAATACAGACCTTTGAGATCCGGTCTATTTCGGATACCCACTGATACAAAGAAGCAATCCATATCAACATGCATTATACAGCTCTGATGTCTGGGTGAACTCAATATTGACATATTTCCTAGAAGGAAAAAGAGAATGTTCAAATCCGAAGCTAATTTTTAATATAAAAAAATCAGGTCCAGTTATTTTTAAAAACTGTATTTTTAAGTGCCTGTAAGTTGAATGAAGTCTCAAAATAATAGAGTATCTATTGCAGGTTATTCCTATCACTTTGAAAAAGGTCAAATGTCAGTTTCTTTGGCTCTAAACATGATCCAGAGATATAAATTTAGTTTCCAAATATAATTGGAAATCAATTATAAAGATACCGTGTTTTCCTAATCTATACTCCAATAATTAAGACTTTCATCCAAAGTATGCCTAAATGCTTAAAGTTATATCTGTGTGAATATTTTATTAAAATGTATCAAGGTGTTTTCATAGATTTAGTTACATGGAGCTAAGTAACTTTAGATGATCAGTATTCTATATGCAGTCTATAAACATTTCCTTGACAAAAAAACAGTAAAAATTGCTATTGTTATAGAGTGCTTGGTAGGTGTCATGCACTGTTTTAAGAGGTTTTCATGTATTTAAATTCTCAACATGATGAAATTCGTAATCTTATGAGATCCATTTTATAGATTAATACTATGTTAATAACTGTGTTACGCAGCCAGTAAGAAGCAGCTGAACTGAAGTTCAACACTAGACAATCTGATTTGAGCCCTCTAGATATTTAGAAACAAGTATCTCCATCTAAATCTGTATATAAATATATATACAACTTTCATCCTTAAGCCATTAAACATATTAAAAATCAGCTCTGAAGCATATACTCCATTTTGAAGAAATAATAGTGTCCTCTCCTAAGGACTCTGCCTTCTAATCACCCTGAGCTACATATTTTGGTTTTTCAGGGTTAACCAATCCAGCCATAACTAGAGCTTTCCTCTTCATCTGTTCCATCCTTAGCCCTTTTCCCTAGTCCTCCAAGATACACAAGCCTTGGAAATAAGAACTCCAAGCTTGTAAGAAATTCTAATCTTGGGGCACCTGAATGGCTCAGTCAGGTGTCTGACTTAGCCTCAGATCGTAACCTCACGGTCTATGAGTTCACGCCCCATATCAGGCTGTGTCAGGCTCTGTGCTGACAGCTCAGAGCCTACTTTGGATTCTGTGAGTCTCACTCTCTGACACTCTCCTACTCACACTCTCTCCTTCAAAAACTAAATAAAGTTCTAACCTTATAAAGGAGTTTTTTGTTGATAGGTTTAAGAATACTAGTACTGAAAGTGTTAATTCTTTAGAATTGGCTTCCAAAACTTACATTTTTATTCCCCAATGGTTCAGACTACTCCATTTACCAAACTGTGACTATGGAAGTTATTTACCTAGTTCTCACTATGTGCAAGGCAACAAGCCTATGTTCGTGTTATCTTTTCTTAAGTTCAGAAGCCCACAGGTGAGCATCATGGACCACCTATCAGTCTACCGTGAAAGGGAAACTGAGACCCAGAGAGAGGAACGGGCCCATGGCCCTGGAGAGCCAGAATTTGGATTAAGGATACGTTACTGAACTCCAAAGCAACGCACTTCCTTGCTACCCTCTGTATTAGCTCGAGAAATGATTTATATAATAAATCTCAACAATTATAATTCTGCTGTATACAATCAAAAATAACTGCTTTAAACATTCAAGTAGTACAGAATGCATATACCAAATACCTACTGAAAGCTTTCACACAACATAAAAATTTATCATTTTATTCCATTCATGAAACTAATCCATAATAGTTCTTAGAAACTTTCAAAATTAAATGACCTTCACCATATAAGGCCAAGGGATGAAATATGGATAATATCTAATACCTGTAACAGTATTCTGAAATATCTCATAAGTAACACAAAGTATTTAGGACAACATCAAACATAATAAAACATAACAGAAAAAACCCACATGGAGAAACTCTATCACTTTCTAGGGCAGAACCATGAGTTTCTCTCTGTACCTCAGTTTCCATAGATGTAAGTTAAAAGATAATGAGATAATCTCTGAGATATCTCTCTAAAAAAATAAAACAAAGTAAAACCATATATTCTATAAAAAGCATCTAAAACCTCAAACCAGATAGTAATTGATAATGACTGCATGGAAATACAGCCTGTGATTGTTGTTTTTGTCTGCTTTTGAAGACAAGAAAAGTATTAAAAAACAAAATACAATTAACCCATCTATTTTTACGTGAAAATACTTAATTTCACTACAAGTTTACCACCATAATTACAATAGCTATTAAGTCAGTTATTTAATAATTTAAAAATCATTAAGATGCCAGCTTCTAGAATTAACAGTTACTCTTACCAAACCAATTTATTCTTACAGGAATTTAAGCTTTGATTAGAAATACATGTTATATTTTACACAGTTCAAAATTTTAACAACTGACAAGGAAGGTCTACATGAGGAATGAATGCTCAGAATCCCAATCTTGTTACTGTTTAAATTACCTGAAAATATTCAGCTACACAACATTTAAACCTAAATTTGTAAAAAATAGTCTAATAAAGAACGCTTTCTAGAATCTGCTATACTTACTGTTAATTTACATGCCCTGATATTTCTAAAGACGTTTATGAGAGCTTAATACTGATCAGAACACCAGTGATAGTTTAAGAACAAAATGGTCAAGTGTAGGATTGTTTTTTTTTAAGAAAACAATGTTAGTAAGTATCTACCTGTGTCAGTTACAACAAGTGCAGACCTGCCTGTTTTCAGTTTTTTTAACTTTTCCCTTCCTGGAAAGATACCACTACTTTGTCTTTGTAGGGTATTGACAAACTCAGTCAATTCACACTTCCACATTGATATGTGATGCAGTCTTGAGCGAGAGTAGAAGTCTGAAATAAAATTGCAATCTGAGGGTTTGGATGGCACTGAAGGTGCTGCCTTGCTAAGAGCAGGTACTGAAGTGCTTATTGTGCTTGAAGGCCCCTGAACAGCAGAGTGGTGAGCACCATTTATTTTAGTGTTACTGTGCAAAGATGATAAGGAGAAGGAAGGAGTTCTGTGTGGATTCCGCACAGCATCTGTGTTTCTAGTGCTCTGTTGCAACTGCTGCAAAATACAGTCTCTGAAGTCAGTGCTGCTCTTCTCAGCCTGCTCCTCCTCCTGGGCAAAGTCTGGAGAAAGCCTGCTGGCAACACTGTTGCCCATGGGCACCAAGCAATCCTGCGTCTGTAAGGCACCATTACAGCTAGGAGTATGTCCATTAAAAATGGCCAAGCTGTCTCTGTGATGCGGAATTCCGTTTTGTTTCCTTCCTGGAAGGATGTGCTCCAGCTCCGTAAAACTAAAGTCATTATTTGCATCTTCTTCATTCCAACTGTTCATTCCATTGACTTTGACTTCATTTTCTGTCTCAATCTTCTTAATTATATGATTTCTAGAAACAGACAAAAAAAGACTTAAATTGATGTGCAACTTTCAGGCTAAAACCATTTTTAATGTAAATGTGGTCTTAGTGATGCACACCTTCAATATTTCTCCCCGTAAAACTGAAAAGTTAAGCCGTAAGTTGTATATTCTTTTTCTTCCAACGAAAAGATAACTCTCAGCTAAACCAAAGTAGCGAGGTAACAAGAAAAATCTTAGAACATAAAGTCTTTTAAGTTTTGTTCTTTTTTTTTCAAACTTCAAACACTCCCAAAGTAGAAATACAAAGGAATTTCAGGTTGAAGAAAAATAAAAACTATTTTCAATTATTCTTCCCACTAAAATTTAAATGGAACCTGTAATCCCTAAATACCCAGTTTGTAGCACAGTGTCTGGCATTTACTAGGGAGTCAATAAATTATGGGGGTTAACATAAATAACTCCCACAAAAATGCGTAAGAAACTTTATTTGAATTACTATTCCTAGTTTTAGTTTTACGATACTGCTACAATCCTAGGGCGAGTTAGTTTCACTCAGAAGACTGAGAGACTGCATCTACTAATTCATTAATAGGGCCCACGGTCATGAGTTGGTAAAAATAACCAGGTTAATGTGTATGGGTAATTCAGTAAAATGTATACCTAGTAAAATGAGGATACCTGCTTATTAACAAATGAAATGGCATTTCATTTCTAAAAAAAGAGCACAATCAGATGCCAGGGAGGTCCAAGGCAATCTGGACCAAATTTTCAGATGACAAGTTTATAAATGCAGGACCTATGACAAATGTTTTGCTAAATTCACATGCTGAATCCTCTAGATGTTTGCTTGATAATGATCGATAATAAAGACGAATTTCATTTGCATTAAAAAAAAATGATCTAAGTAACAAAAACATACCTGAATTACAGAACAGCAATTCATTCTACTCGGAAATACCCACACCCATTAACCCAGTTACAATTCAGGCTCCTGATACATGATACCCAGGCATTGGCGAGGTTGCCATAGGACTACCAGGTTTTATCCAAAGCCCCTCATCCTAATACGAACACGTGAGATTCGTAAAAAACAGTATGAATAAACAGAAAAGTCACATATGATGCAAAACATTACCACCCCTCTCTGGGTTGGCTCTGGCTGAACCAATCTCATGGAATATGACAGGCAAATTATGTCCAATCCTCACAGATGATCATGCCAGTGAAAGGGAAAAAAAGATCAACAGGCAACAATTAAAAGAGGAAGGAAAAGAAATCCTAACGTGCTACCTGTCTGGCTCTTGAGATAAAGAGAAAGCAAGGGAACAAGAAGTCACATAAAAGAACTTAAAGGAAATTTATAAAATGTATGGAATATACTAAAGAAAAAGTATTATGGAAAGCAACAAAAGTGAGGTAAATCCAAAGAGCCTGACATCTATCTAGTTTTCTGTTTGACAAACAGTAAGATTCTCCTCATGTCTTCTAGCAGTACATGCAACAGAATTACATACACTGGCAAGAAACACATTCCTAATACACATTCCCTCTGTACTACAGTTTTTCAGCCTAGACAAACGGATATTCATAAAGTAGCTGTAGTGGAATTATATCACTGGCAGGCATATATTAATTAGCCAAAATGTATACATATTAAAAAGTACAATCTAATAGGTAAATTCCTCCTAAAGTTGACACAAAGAATAATAAATACCACCTATTTCCTATTTTTATTAGTGTGGGTAAGGGAAAAATATAAACTTGCACCTTAGTAAAGATTTTGATATTATTTGTTGTGTACACTGATGGTGCTAAAAAAATTGAAAGTGTTAGGTAATATGAAAAACATGAATATGCTTATAAGTGAATATAAGATAAAATACAAATAACAACAACAAAAACTACTGAAGGTAGTGATATTGGATCCTCTCAGCTTAATTGGACTCCTGGTCTTTTAAAAAAATATATATCCAACTCCCAAAACAAGCAATCTAATAAATAAGAACATTAACAATAATGAAACACCTGATATATAAGTTAAGGCAGCATACCAATTAATCATGAAACCAATTTACCCAAGAAAACTGTATTTAAGCTTAATCAACATATTTTTTAAAATCTGCTACAGGGAATAAAGTCTAGAGTTACCTCTAACTGTTAACACTGAGGATCACCAAATAAATTTTTACTGATACAAAAATATTTACATATGTAAAACTGCCATGAATTTGGAATTTTTCAAAAATAATCTAGAAATGTTAACACATTATGTACACAGCACACAACAAAAGTATACTGGGTTTTTGAGAAAGCAACATTCTATGGCAAATAGTACTTAGATGGAAATAATTACTTTTGGAAAAATCTATGGAAAAGTTTACTTCCAATAATTTAAGATCCATTAGTATAACATGGGAATCTACACTGACTGGAAAAACTTCCTTATTTACATTTTATTTATGAAACTTTCATGATAAAAATAAATTTAAAAAATTTTATATTTATTTGGGGGTGTGTGTGTGTAAAAGTTGGGGAGGAACAGAGAGAAAGGGAGAGAGAAAATCTCAAGCAGGCTTGGCACTGTCAGCGCAGAGCCCAATGTGAGGCTTGAACTCACAAACCCATGAGACCATGACCTGAGCCGAAGTTGCATGCTTACTTAACTGACTGAGCCATTTAGGTGCCTCCAAAATAATCTTTAAGTAAGACACCCGCAAACATATTTTAACATGTTTAATATAATAAATGGCCAGGTTTTGTATTTGTTTCTATCTTCAGCAAAGCAGAGGCTGTACCCATACCCACAGCTATAACCCAGCTTTGCAGCTTTCCCCCAGTCTAGAGAAACTTACACCCTGTTGTTCAGCTGTTTGGCTACACTGCTTGGACCCGGGACAGGATCCTCAGGTTTGCACACAGGATTAAAGTTGAGACCCTTCTGCATGTTGGACTGCTTGCTGTACAGCTGATAGGGAATGTAGGACAGGAGTCGTCCAGCTTTGATGCTGAAACGAAAAGTAAAACCAATTTAAGAGTTTAATACTTGAGGAAAGTGAGCTTCATGAAAAATCAATGTTCTTAACAATAGTTTTTTCACCAACAATGAGCCAACTTTTTTCCTAGTTTATTATTTCTTTTCCCTCTGTTTTAGTGGCCCTAATGCAACATAACTTTACTTTAAACACTTAAGAATAACACATTCCACCCACGAGAAGACACACATCTGAACTTTTAAAAGTTAGTGGACAACAACATTAAATGAGGGGAAAAAGAAATAGAGAGTAAGATGACAAAACTGCAAGTACAAGTTCAACTAGTCAATATTTTAATCCTCATAACTTTAATATTTACAATTCCCCCTCAAACAATTCATAGAGAATCATCAAGATTTTCTCAAATCTCATCTAGTTTTTCCAGAATAACGAAAATGGGTAAGAAGTCCCAATTTCTACACCATGAGCTCAGGAAGGGAATAAAGGATAGTTAAATATGTATACAGTTTCTTGCCCTTTCTCCTACGGGGTACAGATTGTTTTTTAATATAGATACTGAGAGTAAGCTATTTGTTTCTGAGGTCCTGGAGACTGAGAATGTATTTTCTGATAAAATACTACCTGTAAGTCATTGGGGAATCATCTGAAATGTGTCTGTTGGTTAGTTAGCCAACTAAAAATAATTTTACAAGAACTCTGTAATACTGTGAGAAAAAAATGTAAATTACACCAAATTTTTTTAAAGCCAAATCTACACCAAAAACTAGTCATATATATTTTGAATAAAGATAAATTGAGACAAGCTACAAAAACACAAGAAAAATGAAAGAAATCATGAGATGAAATTATAGTCAATTTTTATGAACGTGAGCTGAATAAGCACTCTAATCTATACAGTTAATGGAATGAGAAACAACATCTTAGCCATGTGAAGGCTCTTCAGAGTACCGAAAATATGTGACAAATGTGCTAATGTCTCCAGCAGGAGACCCCGGTGAGCCGGCATAAACTGCACCAATCACCATCGCTCACTGCCAGCAGACCCACATGGGAACCTAGCCAGAGGAGGCAGGGTCCCGCAAAATGAAGAACAAAAAAAACCCCCCAAAATCAGCCTTAGTAACTCAGGATAGTGTTTTTTAAACTATGCTCCACAACACTTGTCAGGCTTGAGGCGGCAGTGGGTGAATCACAGCAGCTTCTCATTAACTATCTTACCCTTCCAATGTCCACATTATCTAAAGAAAAAGATTATGACAAAAATTTGAAAATCTCTAACTTATATACTATATGAAAGTATAAGATTTGCAAGGCAAAGGTTTCAGTAAAATAATCTCATACCTAAAACTTCTCCATTAAAGGATTTACTTGCCTCTTAGAAGTCATAGCCTTATATTCATGCCCACATTAACTCAGGTTTAACGACACATACACAGACACCAGGGAATTCTAATCATAGCAAAACAATCACCTCAAACACTTAGAAGTGGTAGTTGCTGTTTAAACTGCTCAAACAAAAAAAGAAAAGTAATTATAGAAAAGACTATTACGTACCATCTATTAAATAACTAAAATGATGTTTAAAATTTTAAGTACAATAAAATCTCATAAAAACACTACTGAGAAGAGATGAACAAGACTGGAATTACAGTATGAAAGAAAGAATACTGTGATTGCCCAAAAGGAATCCATGCTAGGATACGTAGACACTGGGCATTTATTTTATATATTAAGATACATGCCCAGACTGATCCATTTCCACAGGGGCCAGCTCATCTATATCAAGCTTAATTAAATGGCAAAGAGCAGACCCAATTAGGAGTCAGAAAACTCTGAATTATGAATCCTGCTGTTCTTGGGTAAATCAGTTAGTCTTATTAGCTCTGCCTTCTCATATATAAAATGAAGCAAACAGGCCATATAATAAGAAGGTCCAAAGTAATTTCGGTAATTTAAAAACAGATGATTAAGCCTGACTTCAAATTAAAGTAAAATCCATTCAGGTGAACTTTAAAACTTATAACTGGCTTAAGTTGCTTTTTTGATTGTATTCTCCCTCTAATTATATTCAGAGCAAGAAGAAAGAGGAGGTATTTAAGAAAAACAAAAGCTATAATGAAAACTACGATTTTCAAGCAAATCAAGTTCCACTAAGCAAGTGCCCTTTTCAACCCACTTTTCTACCATCTAAGGATCTCAGCCATTCCTTCCAAAGTCAAACTAATATCCTGAGATCAAAGTTCCAGCCCTAGCACAATGACAGGATTGTCTATACATGACAACGCACAGCACAAATCTGGAATGATACGAACTTCTTATACTGAAAACCGCACAGTTCCTTTTTTAAGGAAAGACACAGTTAAAAGTCACATTCATTGATCCAATGTAATGAAGGGACAGGACACAAGAAAACAGCAAAAGAAACTGATCGTATGTTCCAGGGATAGGCCATCAACCGAATCCCCCAAAGCTAAAACAAACAAACAAACAAACAAACAAAAACCACATTAATCTTTAAGATACATTTGGTTTTCTGAAAGCCAAATGCACTTTTGAGGCACCTGGGTGGCTCAGTCGGTTAAGTGTCTGACTCTTGGTTCAGCTCAGGTCATGATCTCACGGTTAGTAGGATCAACCCCTGCCTCAGGCTTCATGCTGACAACAGAGTGCCTGCTTGGGATTCTCTCTCCCCTCTTTCTGCCCCTTCCCTGCTCAAGCACATGCACTGTCTCAAAATAAATACAATTTTTAAATGAGTGAATAAGCAAATAAATAAATATGCACTTTTGACATTTAAGAATTTATTTTCTAATAATTGCTAATGTTTATAGAATAAAAATAAAACAACAAAGGAACTTCTGTATTATGCCTCTAACAATGTGCCAGGCACTGTGCTTGGTAAACGCACAAATTATTTCTAGATCTCACATAACCATAGCATGTCAATATTGGCCTTCTTTCACAAAAACTGCTCGAGTACTCTAGGTCCACAATACCCCGTTCTTCTTTTTTCCTCTTAGCATGTAGTAACTTTTAACACAGGATATAATTTACTCATATACCAAGAATACTGTTTATGATGTTTTCTTCGATAGAACACCTAAGCTTCCAAGGGGGAGGGACAGGATCTTTATTTGCTTCACTGATAATTCCCAATACACAGAGTACCATGTAGCTCATCAGAGATGCACAAGCATTTGCTGAATGAATACCACGCTTAGCCAACCCCTTCCCATCACTGCTTCCTGCTGCTTACCTGAGTCATCTCCCCTAATTCCTGGTAGCTGAGGTTGTAAGAGCACTAACATACTAGGCTACCTAAACCGTCAATGTGAGGTTAAATAGTACACTAGTGTTAAGACATTACTTTTCACTCTTAAGAGGCAATGTAAGTGTGTTTATAATATAAAGTATTCTAATTTTTTAAATGTATTGATTTAATTAAAATTAAACTTACCTTTCCACAATCCATTCTGGCCGAATTACTTTTTCCCCTTTTAATTCTTTAATTTTGGCATTTGGAAGATTTGTGGCAATTATATGTGTTGTTTTGGATCTGGAATAATACACATGGTACTGGCCTCCATGCAACATCATTAGTTTTCGCAATTCCTCAGCAGAAGGATCTGTAAAGTTAGTATTAAAACACGTTAAGAGTTTTTTTTTTATAGAAGTACAGCCCTAGCTGAATAATGCCTTAAAAAGCCCAATTTGAGGAACATCACTGATTCACTTCCTCCTGGGCTGTGTTGTCAGTAAACAAAATCGGGAGGGAAGTCACAAAGTGGTAAGGCTATTTTGCCTTAGCAAATCATCTTCCCTGGCTTCTGGAGACAGTCCACCAATAAAAAAGTACCTATTGTTGAGAGATGCCCAGAGCAGATAGGGACTTCAAGTAATGAATCTAATACTAATAATAGAACAGGTATTTTAAAACTTTTGATCACATTTTGCTACATGACTCTGATATTATCTTAGGTTTAAAAAAAAATTAACGAGTATAAAATCATTTATAGATTTAATCTTACACCTACCTCCTTCAGAACAGTACAATAGTGGGTCTATTGTTCATACTTACTATGAGCAGACTTACTTTAGGGCTATTAAAAGACTTTAACCCCTATGAAGATTAATAATTTTTATTTAAGTTTTTAAATTTATTTTTTGAGAGAGAGAACAGGGGAGGAGCAGAGAGAATTCCAAGCAGGCTCGGCACATCAGCAGAGCCCAAGTTGGGGCTCATTCTCATTAACAATGAACCTAAATCAAGAGTCAGATGCTCAACCAACTGAGCCACCAGGAGATCCAATAATTTTTACTTTTATTTAAGAAAATATAAAAGGAGTTAAAATAATCTTATTCAATTTTTCTTTTTTTTCTTACATATTTTTTAAATGTCTCTTTTTGAAGGAGAGACCAAGCATAAGTGGGGGAGGGGCAGAGAGAAAGGGAGACAGATACAAAGCAGTTCCAGGCTCTGAGCTGTCAGCAGAGTCCAACGCCCGGTTCGAAGCCACCAACGGTGAGATCATAATCTGAACCAAAGTTGGATGCTTAACTGACTGAGCCACCCAGGCTCCCCTCAATTTCTTAATATGAACTTGCACCAAAGCCAAAAAATAAATACAAAAAAACAAAACAAAACAAAAAACAGAGAAAGAAACATTTTTCACTTTTGCTTCGAAGTAATTTTTATTAATTATAGAAAAATATCTTAAACAAGAATAAGTGTGACTTACACTTTCCCATAAAAAGTCAAGACTCACTAATGTTGTGACCAACATCATATTAAACTAAGTATTTTCATTAGCTTGTTTCTTCCACCTATTATCCTAACGAAAGCTCTAATCATACCTTCCTCAAAACACCTGGGAGGGGGAGGGGGCAATGTCACTGGAGGCTTCTGTATCTACTTTGTTACTCAAGCAAGATTTTCTTAAGCCCAAACAATACAGGTCAAAGTATTTAAATAAACGCTTTTATTATGATAAACTATGTAATTAGGGGAGTTTTAGTCTTTAGAAAAACACTAACAAAGGACATTTATGTAGATATGCCAATTTCGTCATGTCTTGGTAAATTCTTATAGTGTAGAATTCATATGATGCTACTGACTGCACTTACTGCCTCTGTCCAACAGAAGTAGAACGGGAACCACAAATGCAAGCCACATACATAACTTAGTATCTTAGATCTATTAGGTTAAAAATCATTACTAAAATTAAATTTACCTTTTACAATGTTTAAGAGGCTTACTAGAAAATTTTATCATTTCAGCATGTAATCAACATAAAACTGATATAATTTCACATTATTTTTTCATATTAAGTGTCTAGCACGTATTTTATATTTACAACATATGTCGATTTAGACTAGCCACATTTCAAGTGCTTATTAATAAATGTGGCTAGGGGTTACCCAAATTTAACAGTGCACTAAAAAGAGAAATGAAAACAACTTTTAAATAAAATTAATGCAAAATTCATAATGGAAGGTTTTCAGGGCTTAAGGATCACAAACACTAGAACATCACAAGAACTTCATGTAGAACAGTAAAGATTAAACAGCTAGCCAGTCAGAAATCTATAGTTTACTATTTTCTTTCCCTAAGATCAAAGAATTTGGCTGACACAAAATAATAAGTACCAAATTAAAGGCTAGATACAATGTAGTAGTATGGACAAATACCAAATCCAATAAAAAGTAAGGTAATGCAAAAAATATTCACAAGTTAATCTACAACTTTCCTAAACCAATTCTAACTGTACTAAATGATTTAAACAGAAAACAGGCTGACAGAACACATTACTTCTGTATACACATACTTGTGAAGGATGTCCCCTCTACAACTTGCTCTCTGAAATCAGAATACTGCAGAATTCTGGAACTGGAAACATGGACCTACTGGATAAAGCAGAGGTTCCCTGAAGTACAATTTTACAACTCTTGCATATTTTTCAGGATGAAGTGAACCATGAAAGCCAATCTAGTTAAAAGCTAAGATCACGTGAACTCTGGTGTCAGAATGACCTGGGTTTAATCTTGGCTTTAACATTCTTCAGCTGCATCACTTTGGACAAGGACTTAACTCCTTTAAGCTTTATCCTCTTTTTAAATAAATAAGTCTGGAACATAGAAAGTGTTCAATATAAAAACTGCCATTATTAACTATAATGACAGCAGAACTCCTTGCAAGTAATGTATGGCATGAGGATCCTGGCCTAGACCCTACAAAAAATGGTAGAAGACACACTTACGCTGACACTCTGTAGCCCTAGTTTTTCAAACAAACATAGAATTGCCACTAATGCACTAAGGACAGCAGCTAGGGACTACTCCACCAGTCTAAACAGCCTGGCATGCATGGTGGCTGGTGGCTGCTCTCATTTTCATTGCTTTTTGATATTTTTAAAATAGTATTTCTCTCTGGTTTTGTTTCTTCAGCAGAACATACTCCTACCTTAAAAGTTCAAAAGAATATAAACAGCTCTGAAGATGTGCACAATAAATTCATTTTTGTGTGTGACGCTCTTTTCAAATTCAGATGTGGGCTAATAAGAGAAAAATGTTGGGGAGATAGTATCCAACCCCATGAAATCTCTAGGACAGTAAGTTCTGTGTAATCCCATTCCTGCAATCTACTACACCAGTTAATTTTCTTCATACTACTGAAAACAATCTGAAATTGCACTATTTGTTCACCTGTTTGTTGTTGGATTTCCCCCTGGAGCATGAGCCCCTTGAGGGCAGGAACCTTGTCTGTTTTATTCACTTCCATATGTCAGGCACAAGGCAGGCATTTTTTTACATATTTACTGAATAAACTGGCATCTCCCAAGCATCAAAGACTCCTGCCTGGAGTTTTCACCCCTTTAGCAAAAGTGGAGTGTAAGCAGTATTACCAGGTTTGTCTCCAAAAACTCTTTTAATCAACCTTAACGTGCCACCTACACTGGATAGAAAGACCTGGTTTCCATCTGCAGTGTGACACTCAAAAGTTGTGACATCTTGGGCAACTGACTCCTCCCATTTAGCCTCAGTGTCCTCATTACAAAAGGAGAGGCTAGACTAGTTGACATGTGATTCCTTACAAAGCTACTGTGTAATTCTATGTACTAACCATTATCTCCAGCAAACAAAACTTGAAGACTATATCACAAATTTGTGAAAGAAAGCAGAGCAGGGAGGAAGAGAGAATCCATGTGATAGCACAGAGGCCCACATGGGCCTCAAACTCATGAATTGTGAGATCATGAACTGAACTTAAACCAAGAGTCAAACGCTTTACTGACTGAGACACCCAGGTGCCCCAATTTTTTAAATAGCAAAACCCTATTTCACATGAACCCTTACCCACCCCCCCAAAAAAAGGGAACAAAAACCAACCCAAATACCAAACAAATAAGAGTAATATAAGACTTTATTTTGAAAGTTCAATCTGCAACATATACTTACTATTTTGCATTCCAGCATAGTAGTGAGAAAAGCCTGATTCACACACAACAGAACTATTAATATTTTCAACTATTTAAGAAGAAGTTATATTCCAAGGTCTATGTAAATACTACATAACCTAACAACAAAGGTACAAAACATTTCTAGTAAATAGTATATCTGAATATTTGTTTCAAGTATCTGTTTTTGGTGTACCTTGAAAATACATATAATTTTAAGGCTGTAAAACCTTTCAGGTATTTTGGAACTTAAGTCAGTAACCTATTTAAAACAACTAGCAGCTTTAATCAGGCATCCAACAGCATTTATTACTTACTGTATCTGGAGACAGGAACTTTATTTAATCACGAGTGTATCCTCAGTATCCATATTTTCATTCTTTTTTTAAAAATGTTTATTTTTGCAGGTGAGAGAGAGAACGAGATAGAGTACAAGTGGGAGAGAGGCAGAGAGAAAGGAAGACACAGAATCCAAAGGGGGTTCCAGACTTTGAGCAGTCCAATGCAGGGTTCGAACCATGAATTACAAGATCATGACCAGAGCCACCCAGGTGCTCTCTCATTTCAATCATTTCACTTAGAATTTAGTAAGGATCTCACAAATGCTTTTTTTAAATACAAGATATTCTATCACCTAAAAATTTCTGTGGGAACAGAGAGCTGACAAACATTTGATTGAGTTGAACCTGGAAACTCTATAGGATTTTATATGCAGATAAACTGAGGAAAATTGGTGAGCAAAGCTGTTAAGGAATGGGGGAAGAGGCGTGGCCACAGAGTTGAAAGCACACTTCACTGTAAGAGGTGAGTGGTGGCCTGTCTCTAACTCAGCAACACTGTAATAATTCACAGAGAGATTAACTTGAAGATTTAAATTCCCTTCTAATCCCAAGATTCTGAGTCTGTGATCTAAAACAAGGGTCAGAAAACTAAGGTCCTTGGGCCAAATCTGGCCCACCTGTTTTTGTAAATAAGGTTTATGGCATACTACTCTCATTCATTTATATACTGTCTATGGCTACTCTGAGGGCTACAACAGCAGAGCTGAGTAGCTGCCACAGAGAGTGCAAGGCCCACAAAGCTCTGGCCCTTCACAGAAAAAGTTTGCTAACCCTTGATCTAAAATATATAGCCAAAGACTACTACTTTGTGAAACCAAAACCAAAATACAGTATTTGTTCAAAACAGTTCTACTATCCACTATTTCATATACTACTCAGAAAGGATAGGGTAGGTTATGCTGCAGTAACATGACCTCAAAATCACAGTGATTTACAACAAAGGTTTATTTTTCACCCATGAAACATTTCCATCCTCTGCTCCATCATTTCCATGGAGCTGTGGCTCCATGTCATCATCTATACAGACATCCAGACTGAAGGAGCAACCTCAGTCCAGAACACTGCCAGTCACTATGGCAAAAGAAAAAGAGGGTATGAGGCAGAAACTGACTTTTAAAGCTTTATTCCCAAACTGATATATTCGATTTCTATTCACATTTTGTGAACATGGCCAAATCTGACTCCAACAAGTAGGGAAGTAAAATCCTCCCTCAGGGAGGGGAAGCAGATTTTGGTAAACAAAAATACAATCCACCAAATAGTGTATTTGGAAATATTTACATAAATAATTTGTTTTCCGTATTTCTATGCCCTAGCTGATCAATAGCATAGATCAATACTAATGTTCAGCCTAAAAACAAAAGCAAAGGCACCTCAGTAATTTTATGTTTCCTAAGATAAATAATATTAAAACTCAGAATTACTTAAAGATTACTCTCTAATATAAAACATGCCTAGAATAAAAAATTTGGAAAACAGAAGAAAATACACCACTCATACATAGTTCTATGCCCCCCAAAAGAAATCACTGTGATGTATTTGCTTCTAGCATGTTTTTTCCTGTACTTCGTTCTTAGTCTGATCGTCTCCTACTTTTCATTTTACATTCTACCCTTTCTCATTTACCAAAAATGTTTCTATGTTCTACATTATCCACAGTTATCTTTTCAATTGTTTTTCAATGCTTATTTTGAGAGGGAGAATGCATGCAAGCAACCGTGTGCATGGGGGAAGGGGAAGAAAGCCAGAAGGGAGAGAATCCCAAGCAGGCTCTCTGCTTTCAGTATAGAGCATGACATGGGGCTTGATTTCACCAACTGTGAGATCATGACTTGTGATGAAATCAAGAGTCGACTGCTTAACCAACTGAGCCACCCAGACTCAACTTTAAGTCACCTTATAGATATATAATTCATAACTCAATTTCTATTGTTATATAATGCTGTACTTTCAAAGAAAACAACATGATTAACATTATCTTTTATATTAACTTAAACTGGGAGGCTGATTAGGCTTATGACCTTAGAATATACTCTCAGAAGAATTACTGAGCCCAACGTTATAAGCATAATAAAGTCTCCTCATGTATTTCATAATGCCATTTTCCAAAGGAAGTATACCAACTGATACTCTTGCCCTATCAATGAATGGGTTGGCTATTTTCATCCATCTGTTTCTGTTATTAGGTATATTCATGTAATAATTTTTTGAAATTAAATAAATTTTGCAAAAAACTTATTCTGCTTTCCTGCTTCCTTATACATTTCTCTAATAGTAAAGGTGAACATGGTTATATGTTTGTGACCCAGGTCTACTTCCTGAAATAAAGTTTCTGAAATCTACTGTGATCTTAGTGTTTTATTTCTTGTGATTTTGATGGATAAGCTTCTTTCCAGTCATCCAATTTTTTGCAACAAATTATACTGAATAATCCTACCCTCCCCCCCACTTATCTGTAGTTCTTTATAACTTAGAATATTTATAGTAGTGCTTAAGTGCTAGGCTGTTCTGATTAATAAATATTAATGCAGTAATTTATAATACATATATATACATGAATGATACCTAATTTACATACCAAATTTATATACATAGAATTTATTTCCGAGGAATCCTAAACCATGCATCTGCCTATTCCTATTCCAGTTACATCGAGTTTTAAATGCTTATAAGCCTTGTATAATAGGTTTTGACATGTCAGAGCTAGTTCTCTCCTCATTGTTCTTTTTCATCATTCCCTTAAGGTACACTAATTGTGGGGGAAATCAGATGTTAAGTCAGATAATTTGCTGTAGCAGGTTGGCTAACAGCTAATGGTATTAACAAAGAAAAAGTGTTGGGTTTGAAGAAGTATTGCTGTTGTAATAAAAGGATTTCTGGCATTCTAAAAATTCAAACTATTCACCAGAACTTCTTATGTAAGATAATAATGGGTGTTCTTAATGACAACGAAGGCACTCTATGATTCTAAAGTGTCTTCTCAAAGTTTAAAATTATATTCCACACTAATCCTGTTACTTTTAGAGAATATTCTATAGAATGTTTTGAATGCAACTGAAGTTCAGAACTAAAACCAACCCTAGTGAGAGATCATCACACACAGTAAAAGTAGAAGGCATCTATCAGAAGACACGACTTTGGCCTGACGCTCTGCAAGTGCAATCCCACCACAGCGTCTAAGCGCTACAGAATGCAAAAAGAAACACATGAAGACTACTCTCATGTCTCTAAGCTCAGTGTAAAAGAACAGTTTTGATTATCTGGTTAAAACAAATTCTAAAAACAAACTTTAGGGACACCTGGGTGGCTCAGTCTATTAAGCATCTGACTCTTGGTTTCAGCTCAGGTCATGATCTCACAGTTCATGGGTTCAAGCCCCCATCAGGCGCTGTGCTGACAGTGCAGAGCCTGCTTGGAATTCTTTATCTCTGGCCCTTCCCTGCTCGTGTTGCCCCTCTCTCAAAATTAATAAATAAACATAAAAAAAATTTTTTAGCATCTTGCACAAAAGCTTTCCTTGATAAATCTCTAATGAGAAAATAGTCATCATGCACACCATTTCATTGTGTATACCCAAAGAGCTTGATTAAATGCTGGTTGTGCTACATACATGGTAGAAAGAAGTAAACCAAATGGCTGCATACACCTCCTTTGGTCCTACAGTAGTAATATCCTTCATTATTTCATTATTTCATTTGAGTCTCACAATCCTATAAATTAGAAAAGATAATTTAGCATAGTTACTGATAAGGAAATAGAAAAAAAGTAGGTGACTTGTCCATAATCACACAGCCACTGTGCAGGCCCATTTTGTCTTCTGACTCCTAACTCTTCCTCTTCCTCCAGGAGTTTTGCTTACTCTCCTGACTCCTTTCCTCCCTAACTACTTTAGAGTTACCACATCCAACTATAAGCCACATACACGTGACCAAACAAAAACTGAAGAAAGATTCAAAAGCCTAGAAAGTCTTGAGTAACTATCAGGTGCAAACACCTGTTAAACACTGGCAAAAATACAGTGGGTGGCATAAATTAATACAGTAAGTCTCTCCCATGTTAGAGGTTCAATTCCTACATCTCTGATTTACGAGATTATAGAGTCTCACAGAAAATGAAAGAAGATATGTATATATACAAAAAAAAATTCTGGAAAGCATACATTTCTGAATAAAAATTAGATTTTTCACCATTAAATGGGACTGTTTTCCTAAGCTATCATATTCACATGTTCAGAAAACACCAAAACACCAAAGTAAGATTATTAAAGTTTTCAAACAAATCCTTATCACTTGAAATGTAAAACTCAGGTGTCAAAATAAATATGCATGTCATGCTTGCATATTCCCTTGTTCATTTTGCAATGCATGCCAACATATTTGCATGCCCACCTGTTTTTTCATAAACCTCAGAAGTGCCAAAGACATTGGACCTAGTCTTTTATCTACACATTGAAAAAAGTACAAAATAACCAGAACACATCCTGCCATATTAACTGTCTTGATCCCACTCCATAGAAGATAGCAATTACAGTTCACAAGATTTGATACTAGCTCATTCTAGGAGCTTTCACCAAAATATGCTCAGGGCCTATCTCCCAGAGTTTACAATTCAGTAAAAGCCTACACTGTGGCCCATTTCTTAATTAAAAGCTATAAATTCAAGAAGGCTGAGCTGAATTAATATATGAGTAAAAAGATTTTAACCTTAAGATATACACATACAAAACCCTGTTACTCACTCATTTACTCAACTAATATTTACTAGCCATCTTACAATGTACTAGGCAAGGCTCTAGGCCCCTGGGACACAGCAGTGATGAATCAAGACTCATGTCTGTGCTCCATGGTACTTCTATTTCACTGGGCAGACAGAAAATAAGTCAAATAAATGATACCAGTTCAGGTACAAATAAATTCTATAAAGAGAAATAAAGCTGGACAAGGGGTCACAAAAGCAATTGAAGGGCAAGGTACACCTATCCTAGATATGTGTGGTCAGGGAGTCTCAGAGGAGGTGACATTAGATCAGAGATGTGAATGATGAAGACCTAGGGACATCAGACGGAACAGCAAATCTAAGGCCCTACAGTGCTACCTCTGATCCACGTTTGGTTAGGGGCTACTACATAAAATGGGCTTTTGGATTCCAAGAAACTTAAAACATAAAATGAGACCTGACAATATAAGGTGTCAAAATAAATGTTTCTAGCAGTGCTGCTATGAAATTTAAATACCATGGACTGGCTTAGGAAAGAAGGCAAAATCTAATCTGAGTCTTAATGAATGAATATAATTCCAGTTCACAGTTGTGACGAAAGAAGATTTTCATAAGAGGCAACACCACAAATGGAAGCGCAGAAACAAAAGTACAAAGACAAAACTTAAAATATCAGAATACGCCCAATGACCAAAATCAGAGAATATAAAGGTGAAAATGTACATTACGATTAGGACAAGAATGCTTTTACTGTCTCTCATTTAGAAAATGCCTCTTTATCCAAGACCAGGCTTAAAAAGTCAATCCCTCTATGAAAGATTCACTAATTCTCAAAGGCAGTAATCTCTCTTCTGTGTTGCCACCCATTTTCCTTTGTACCCAACTTCACAGAGTTTATTACTTGTCACAAAATCCACATTATTCATCAACCACTATCTCTTTTCAAACATAGTTCCTAACACACAGGCAGCATAGAAAATACATTTGTTCAGTCAACTAGGATGAAATAAAATGGGATGGAAGGTCCACAGATTGGAAAACTCAACAGAGGAAAGATGGCAGTTCTCCTTAAATTGATCTACAGGCTTAATGTAATTCCTATCATAATCAAAAGGTATTTATTTAATAAACTAAGACAACCATATTCAAAAATTTATATGGAAAGGCACTGGACCTAAGAATTACTAAAACAATCTTGGCAAAGAAGAAAATGGAAGTAATCATCCTACCTGATATTAAGGCTTACAATACAATCAAAACCATGTGGTATCAGTGAAGAGAGCCACATGCATCAGTAAAATAAAACAGAGAACCCAGAAACAGACCCAGATATGTCCAACTAATTTTTGATAAAAGCACAAAAGTATTCTAATGGAGGAAAGATAGTATTTCAAGAAGCAGAGCTAGAGCCATGGGATATACATAGGCCACCAAAAAAATAAATTAAAATTAACTGAAAATGGATCATGAACTTAAATGTAAAACATAAAATTCTTAGAAGAAAATGAGTGAAAATCTTAGGGATCTAGTATTAAGCCAAGACTTTTGAAATGAAAGTACAATCCATAAAGGTAAAAATGGATAAACACAACCTCATGAAAATTAAAAACTATGCTCTACAAAGGACCATGTGAAAAGGATAAAAGACAAGCTACAGACAGAGACAATATCTACAAACCACATATCTGACACAGGAGTAGTATCTGAAATATGTAAAGAACTCTTAAAACTCAACAGAATATAAAACAAATGTGAAAATGGGCAAAGATACGTATAGAATTTCACTGTCAAGAGCATAAAGATGGCAAATGGACACATCGAAGGATGTTCAATACCATTAGTTATCATGCAAATACAAATTAGAACCACAATGAGACACCACTACACATATTAGAAGATGTAAATTAATTTAAAAAACAAAACCAAAAAACCAAATTGTCTTTACCAAACACTGGTGAGGATGCAGAGCAATTGCAACACAAATAAAAACCACAATGAAATAGCAGGACACACCTATTAAAATGCTTAAAAAACACTAAATGCTAAAAAGAATGCAGAGAAACGGGTCACTCATAAGTTACTAGTGGGAATATAAAATAAAATAGCACAGCCATTGAGAAACAATTTGGCAACTTCTTAACAAAACTAAACAGGCAACTACCATATGTATGACCTAGCAACAGACCTCTTAGGTTCACACAAAACCTATACACAAATGTTCAGAGTTAAAACCAGAAAATAATCCAGAATAATCCAAAATAATCAGTGTATAGGTTCCTAAAATTTTTTTCATGTTTATTTTTGAGAGAGAGAGCGAGAGAGAAAGAGAGAGAGAGAGAGAGAGAGAAGAGACAGAAAGAGCCTGAGCAGGAGAGGGGCAGAGAGGGAGACACAGAATCTGAAGCAGGCCCCAGGCTCTGAGCTGTCAGCAGAGAGCCCCACGCCTGGTTCAAACTCAAGAATCGCAAGCTCATAACCTGAGCTAAAGTTAGACACTTAACTAAATGAGCCACCCAGGCACCTCGATAATCCAGATGTTCTTAAACCAGTAAATGGTTAACAAACTGTAGAACCCCCAGACAATGAAATACAACTTAGCAGTAAAAGGGGAAAAACTACTAATAAAGACAACTTGGATGAATCACTAGAATATTATCCTGAATTTAAAAAGCCAATACTAAAAGGTTATATACAATATGTTCTTTTTATGTAACATTCTTGAAATGAAAAAAGTATAGAAATGGAGATCAGGTTAGTAGTTAAAGGGACTAAAATGGGGCTGAGAGCAGAAGGGAAGCAGGCATGGCTACAAAAGGGCAGCATGAAGAATCTTTGTGGTGTGGAAACATTTTCTATCCTGAACATATGAATGGCAATTTCCTGGCTGATACTGCCCTCTGGTTTACAAGATGTTACCATTGAGAGAAACTGGGCAAATGGTTCACAGTATCTCTGTATTATTTCTTATAAAGCATGTAAATTTGCAATTATCTCAAAAAAAAAAATAGGATGGAAGGTGAAGAAGTTAACTTTGGCAGGGAAAAGATCCTTTTGTGCAGAAAAAAAGAGAATTGGGCTGACAGAAGCACAATAGCCAAAAGATGCAGAATCTTTAATCTCAAATTCAATGCTAATTGGTTTGCAAGAACGGGAGTCACCAAGACTCGGTATGCAGGTGGCATACCTAGGAGCTTTAAAGGAGTCAAGAAAACTTGGAATGTTGGGTGTCTGCATGGCTCAAGCATCTGACTCTTGGGTTTTAGCTCAGGTCATGATCTCAGGGTTCATGAGTTTGAGACCCACTTCAGGCTCCACATTGGCAATGCAGAGCCTGCTTAAGGATTATCTGCATCTCTCTCTTTGCCCCTCCCCTGCTTGCTCTCACTCTCTCTCAAATAAACATTTAAAAAAAGAAAACTTGGAATGCTAAAGTATATAGGGAGCATGATTAAGAATCAACAAAACAGGAGTGCCTGGGTGGCTCAGTCAGTTAAGCGTCCAACTTCGGCTCAGGTTATGATCTTGCAGTTCATGGGTTTGAGCCCCACATCAGGTTCTGTGCTGACAGCTCAGAGCCTGGAGCCTGTTTCAGATTCTGTGTCTCCCTCTCTCTCTGCCCCTCCCTGTTCGCACTCTGTCTCTGTCTTAAAAATAAATAAACATTTTAAAAATTAAAAAAAAAAGAATCAACAATACAGCATTTCCTACTTGTCTTACTTCATCTAAAGCACTAATTGACTACTGCAAATCCATTACAGAGACTGTTGATTCTTTGATCTACAGAGTAATTACAACTGAAAAGATTTCTAAGAAAATTGAAATTCAACATAATGGAACTTTACTTGTAGAATTAAAATAACATAATCCAAACAATAGTAAAAATTAATTATTATCCATATTCTAAAGAAAAGGATAGGGATAAAACTGAGTCTGAAAAAATGGCTCCAAAGAGAAAATGTCTTATAGTCAAACAAAAATTGGTGACAAAGTAGAATTAGAATTCCAGATTCTCAACCATGGCAGTGATTACCATAGTTTTTATTTTCTCCCACACAAAGGATCTCTTTCTTTTATGAATAAGGGTACCCTGTAAATTGCGGACTTCCACAACTGGCTAATGTAACAAGCATGTTTCTTTTTCTTTTTTCAAACATTTTTAATCTTTATAATGCATCTCAGGAAAGTCAGTGGAACTTGAATGTTCCAGGATACTCAAGTAGAAAAGCTGCAGGTTACGAACTTTCCCAAAGCTGCACCAGCATTGTGAAAGAACATTCTTAGACTAAATTCATTGTCAAAGATGCCTGACAGGGGCACCTGGGTGGCTTAGTCGGTTAAGTGGACGACTTTGGCTCAGGTCATGATCTCACAGTTTGTGGGTTCAAGCCCCTCGTTGGGCTCTGTGCTGATAGTTCAGAGCCTGGAGCCTGCTTCTGATTCTGTGTCTCCCTCTCCCTCTGTCCCTCTCCTCTTCATGTTCTGTCTCTCAAAAACAAACAAACAAACAAACAAGCCTGATAAAACTCAACCAAGAAAACATTTTCAGTTAATTAAAACTTAATTTTAATTCAATAAATATTTTCTGAGTGGCTAATGCCCAGTCACTGTAGAGAGACCAGGATACAACAGTAATGAAAATGTGAAAAGTGTATCTCTCACTCTTATCCAGTAAATAGGCAACTACAAAAAGAGCCAATAAATGCCAAAAAGCCATAGCCCCAAAAGAGCAGAAATCACCTACCCCAGGAGGAAGATAATCAGAGAAGTTAGAGAAAGTATAAAGAGACCTTAAAGATAAGGAACACCCAGCTGAGAAGCAAAGAGGGATAAATATAACAGAATGACAGATATTTATAGCCATTCACTTAAATACAGTAAAGTGATCTTAAGGAGAGAGGAATTCTCAAGAGAAAGAAAACTTTAGTAATAAAAGCTGATAGTGAACAGACAAGTGATAACTGACTTTACAGATCAGAGAAAGAGAAAAACCTAAGCTGGTTATGTGGAAGCACACAGAGTCCGTTTGGTACCAGTGAAAGTAACACAAACTCACAAAAAAGAGGCACTGGGTATCTCCATAAGTGGGCAGGTGAACAGGTCATGAAACAAGATGTTTATGGTTTAAATTCTGTTTGAGAGACAAGAATTCCAGATCTCCTTTCCCACCCACAAGGAAAAAAACTGTCCTCTCCCTTCCAGGGAGTGGACTCCATAACAAAAGGAATATAGGACGGGAGAAGGGAATATATAGGGGATGAAAAAAACAAAACACAACAAAACAAAAAGATTAAATGAAATTCTGTTTCCAAAACAGAATTGTGGCCTTGTTCTTCTCCCAGTTAGGGAGTTACACATCCTTCTATAGCAAGAGTCTGGGAAATCTAACATACACATCACCCTCCTTCCTCCCTCATCAGCTCAAAAGGACCTATGGATAATTACATTTGGAAATCCCCCAATGAAATGGCCCTACCAGATTCCACTAGACTGAAGTTCACAGTGTACGTGCCCCACATGTGTGCGATGAGCTTCCAACCAGGTGGTTAAGAAACACTACTTTTAACCTCATTTGGCTTTTTAAAACGTGATAAAAATTAAAATAAAAAACACAATGGCAGGTACAGGTGGGATGAAAAGGAAAAGTCCAAGACTCTAAGCAGAGGATTTTATCATTTTTATATATAAGATAAATAAAAACAGATTTTAAAACAAATCACACTCAATTCTAGTGAAAATACATGCCAAAATAGGATATCTAAAAAGTAAAAAGTACTCAACCTGTATATCCATTAACATAAATGGCAACTCCACTAAAAATCGTAGATGAAGTTCCATCCTTCTGTAGAGCAGCATCTGATCGAAATTGTTCCTCCAATTTCTGGACCTTGGCAGCCATATACCCACCCTGGAATTTTAAAAAAAGGTAAACCAATCACAAAGGTTATATTTTCCAACCCCCAACCCCATTCTCTTTACAGAAATTTACCTTAAAAAAAAAAACCTTACTCTATGCTAGTGACCAAGATATGATGTCATTGGGTATATTTATAAATATTTCCCATAAGACAAGGGAATAAAACAGCTTTTCTCTCTGTCAACTCAATTCTTATTCAATCATATTCTTAAAACAGTTACTTTAAAAGTGGGAAAAAGTAAGAAGGATAAATTTAATGCTACAAAATATTGCTCTCTCTACAAAATCAAGCAGAAGTTACACAGAAGTTTAAACCAATTAAAAATTTGACAAGTGGTAAAAGTGTATTTTCAATTGGTTTCCACTATCTTCTGAATATAGGAAACTTAAAATTAGTAACTTAAAGTAAAATGAAACAGTTCAACAAACCAGGACAGCCCTCCATACATGTAGATAATGTAATAAATGGTTCAGTGCCCAAATTCTGCATCTAATCAATCTATTTGATAGCAGTAATAACTTTCATTAGAGAACATCAACCTTGGAAAGGATATAAAAACATTTCTGCTAAAGACCTATACAAATCTATGAATTTAGCTATACTTTTCCTAAACACTGACATAAGTAAGCTTAATTTATTTGAATTATCAATTGTTTATTGATTTTATTTTACTGATAAAGAACTATCCATTAGATCTTTAAAATACAGTAATAGATACCTTAAAAGTGGTACTTATTTCCTCCAAAATGGAAATTATTTTACTGTTTTTGATTATTCAGATATGACATGCTCACCGTGGGAAGAAAATTTTTTTAGAAAACATAAAATATAAATTAGGTATAATCCTATTCACTGTTAACATACTGGGATCTTACTTTTAAATCTATTACTATATCTCAGAATATACAGGTTTTAAATAAATAGGATCATACACAATAATCCTTTATAATACACCCTTTAGTCAAGGCCATCTCGAGTTAAGAAATAAAAAGGTAAATAATGGCTGAACAGTGTCCCACTGCATAGTGAAAATTTATTTGTCCAATCCTCTATCTACTACAGTATATCTTGTGTTTTCTATTTTTCAGTATTATTAGCAATGCTGCAATAAAATTATCACAAATATTTGTACACCAGAACATTTATTTCCTGAGGATAAAATAAAGTTCGGGTGTTAGAAAGTTTAAACAAGCTTTTAATACACTGTGAGAACTCAGAACAGGTGGTATCTAAAGTGATTCACAATTTTAAAAAATGCCTTAAACCATACTCCAACCTACAAGAAGAATGAAAAATACCAGACAAGTAAATATAATTATTCTTATTCTTTTAAAACACACCCATTTTTCCCAGCCATCATTTTCAGCTCGCCTCCTCCCTCCACCTCGTCTCATGGTGGAGCGTCTGTATTAAGGGGGAAAAAAAAAAACTGTCAATATAATAACATAATACTAGTTGACATTTTATTTCAAGTCAAGAAAAATAAGAATTTAAAATAAACTCAAATAATTCAAGTTGTGAGAGTTAAAACTTTTCCCAAAGCACAACATTCTCCTGCTTTACAAGTGAATTTGTTCCTAAAGCATCCTTCTATAGGTAAGTTTCAGGTTTAAATTATAACTATTATAAATTTAAGTTTTTTATAGCAAAAGTATTTATGCACTCCTGTGCACCAAACCTAATACACACTTGCATAAAACATCACCAAATTAGACCAACATGGCCATGCTTGTTAACATTAATTAGTACAACAGAATCCAAGAAAACATTTTCCCTCATGAATTGCCCTCTGATCCGGCTCTTAAACTCGGTCTTTACTGTTACATACCAGACACTTAAGAAAGCATTCATAGTGTAATTCATCTATTATGCAAAACTCCTAAAAGAAGTCAATTAAAACAACACATCTAATGGAGATAATGTAGAAAGATTATCACTTATCACAAACTATTAAATCTGGCATTCTCCTTAAGGCTACACTTGACCCACTATCTTGTTAAATCACCCACATGACCAAATAATGGCTTATCTCAAGTGTTAGGTACCTTAGTGGCTAGCAAGGTATCAAATGGTTCAGAAGTCAAAGCAGGTACTAAATGAAACTCCTTATAAAACTCTTCTAGGGGTGCCTGGGTGGCTCAGTCAGTTAAACCTCCAACTTCGGCTCAGGTCATGATCTCAAGGTCATGGGTTTGAGCCCTGCGTCTGGCTCTGTACTGACAGCTCAGAGCTGGAGCCTGCTTCAGATTCTGTCTTCCTGTCTCTCTGCCCCTCTCCCATTCATGCTCTGTCTCTTTCTGTCTCAAAAATAAATAAAACATTAAATTAAAAAAATAATTAAAAAATAAAAATAAAATAAATAAACAAAAACTCTTCTAGCCATACAGTTATATTTTGAGACAGGACTGCATTATCCTTCACAAAATTAACTTACCATCTATTTAGGTTATTTTCCTTCTACTATGTAAGTTAATATCAATTAATATGTTGCAGGAGAAGCTCTGTACATTATCCAAGTCAAATTAGCTATGATATGGTTTGGAATAATTTGTTACTGAGTAAAATCTTAAAATATGACACTTTAGACACACATTAGCAGACATTTTTTAAAAATATTTCTATACTTGATAAATTGATCAATTTATAGTTTTTCCTTGCTGACATGTCTATTATGAATTTTTACTGTTAGCTCTTAAAAGGAGCCCAAGATATGCAGAGACCTTCTCTTAAAAAGGTAAGTCCTACAGATAGACAAGGGGCATGAACAAAAGGCAAAGTGATTAATCCAGATGAAGAGATGTGGATGCAAAGAGCTGGTGTTGTTTTCAGTTTGATAAAGACGTAGGGGCATGACTACCAACGTGCTCATTATGAATCCCAGAACTGCCATATTTGCTCTGCTAAATACTTCTGTTTTCAAGAGGCGTACTATGTCCAGTCCCTCAAGACCTCTCCCTTATCTTAAAGGAGTAGGGAAAATGTGTTAACACAAAATTCTTGACTTCATATTAACTTTGAATCTATACATTTGCTCTTACAAGTAAAGAGTTTGGGAGTTCTGGCCCTTGTATGTTAAGGATGCATATTCACAAAAATTAAAGGCAACAATTAATTGGCTAAATGAAAGTAAGGTAAAGAACATATTATTCACTGAAGCCCTACTGGGTAACTACTGCAAAAGGCCAATATGAAAAATCCTCATCAGTGGTTTAATGAAGATAGGAAAGTACGAACAAAGTCATAAATTTTTAAAAAGTTTACGTTTCTTCCTCTATTTCAAAGTAATAAAGCTATACCAGAAAAAGAAGAGACTGAAATTAGTAATTTCTTCCATGTCAACAAATTTGATTGGGTACAGCAAACTCCTATTGATTCAGGATTCAAATAGTAAGAGACTGAAAAAAGGGATAAAGAAACATTTTATATATTCAAATTCTATTTTTGAGAAAAAAGCTTAACAAAGAGCTAACTAGGTTATTGGTACCAACCTTCCTGCTGAGGAAGAGGAAAACCAAACATTTTTTAAACAACAAAATAAAAAATTATTGGACCAAGATTTAGAAGATAACAAAGACACGCTGCCAGCTCACCTGTCCTCCCCAGGCTGGGACAGCTTTTTCCTCTGAGGACATGTGGCAATTATAAGAGTGGCACGGCCATGTTTTTGAGCAAACAGAGCACTACGGGAACAAAAGTTGGAATTCAAGGGTCCTCCAAGCATTGAAATCTCGACAGTTGGGATTAGAATCCTAAAGTAGGTGAACTGGAAGTAGAAAAATCAAATTCTGCCCAAAAATGTAGCCTGCCTTGGATTATTTCAACCTCTGAAAGTAAATTAGATGATCTCAGACTAAAGAACACAAAAGATATGAACGTCAAATAACATGCTACTAAATAACGAATGAGTCAACGAAGAAATCAAGGAGGAAATCAAAAAATATACAGACACATGAAAATGAAAATGCTTCCAAAATCTTCAGGAAGCACCAAAAGCAGTTCTAAGACGGAAGTTTATAATACAGGTCTACCTCAAGAAGCAAGAAAAATCTCAAAAAAACAAAACCAAAACAAAACAAAACAAAAAAAACCCTAACCTTACACCTAAAAGAGGTAGAACAGAAAAAACAAAACCCGGGGCACCTGGGTGGCTCAGTTGGTTAAGCCTCCGACTTCGGCTCAGGTCAGATCTCACGTTCGTGGGTTCGAGCCCCGCGTCAGGCTCTGTGCTGACAGCTAGCTCAAAACATGGAGCCTGCTTCTGGTTCTGTGTCTCTTTCTCTCTCTGCCCCTCCCTCTCTCATGCTCTGTCTCTCTCTGTATCAAAAATAAATAAAACATTTAAAAAAATAAATAATAATAATAAAAAAAGAAAAAACAAAACCCCAAACCAGTAGAAAGAAGAAAAATAACAATTAGAGCAGAAATAAAATAGAAACTTAAAAAAACATATCAATGAAACCAAGAGATGGTTCTTTGGAAAAAAAAATCAACAACTGATAAATGTTTAGCCAGACTCATTCAAAAAAGAGAGCGGCACCTGTGTGGCTCAGTCGGCTAGGCATCCAACTTCAGCTCAGGTCATGATCTCATGATTTGTGCATTCAAGCCACGAGTCAGGCTCTGCCCAGACAGTTCTAGGCCTGCTTAGGATCTCTTTCTCCCTCTCTCTCTGCCCCTCCTGTGATCACTCTCAAAAATAAAAAAATAAAAATAAAACATTTAAAAAGAGAGAGGGGGAACTCAAATCAACAAAATTAGAAATAAAATAGGAGGGGGTGCCTGGGTGTCTCAGTCAATTAAACGTCCGTCTTTAGCTCAGGTCATATCTTACAGTTCATGAGTTCAAACCCGGCATCAGGCTTTGTGCTGAGAGCTCAGAGCCTGGAGCCTGCTTCAGATTCTGTGTCTCCCACTCTCTCTGCCCCTCCCCTGCTTATTCATTCTCTCTCTCTCAAATAAACATTAAAAAATTTAAAAAAATAAAGAGAAGAAATAACACCACCACAGAAATACAAAACATTATAAGAGAAGATTATGAAAAATTATATACCAACAAATGCGACAACCCAGAAGAAACAGATAAACTCCTAGAAACAATAACTTCTCAAAACTAAATCAGGAAGAAACAGAAAATGTGAAAAGACCTTTTACCAGCAATGAAATTGAATCAGTAATCAAAAACTCCCAACAAACTGCAGTCCAGGATCAGATAGCTTCACACGTGAATTCTAGAAAACATTTAAAGAAGAGGTGATACCTATTGCTCTTAAACTTTTCCAAAAGCCAGAAAAGGAAGGAAAGCTTCCAAATTCACTCTGTGAGGCAGGCATTACCCTGATATCAAAACCAGATACTACAAAAAAAGGACTAACTATAGGTCAGTATCTCTGATGAGCAAAGATGCAAAACTTCTCAACAAAAGATTAGCAAGGTGAATCTGACAATATGTTAAAAAAATCATTAACTATGAATTATAATGGGATTTATCCCAGGTTTGCAAGGGTGGTTCAATATTCACAAATCAATCAATGTAGTACATCACATCAGCAAAAGGAAGGAAAAAAATCATATGATCATTTCAATAGATGCAGAAAAAGCATCTGTCACAATGACAACACCCATTCATGATAAAAAAAAAAAAAACCCTCAACGAAGTAGGTTTAGAAAGAACATACCTCAACACAATAAAGGCCATATATGAAAAACCCAGTTAACATCATACTCATGGTGAAAAAACAGAGCTTTTCCCACTCTCACCACTTCTACTGGACATAGTAATGGAAGTCCTAACCACAGCAATTAAATAGAAAGAAATAAAAGGCATCCAAATTGGTAAAAAAGAGGTAAAACTTCCATTATTTGCAAATGACATGATACTATATATGGAAAACCCTAAAGACTCCACCAAAATACTACTGGAACTGATAAATGAATACATTATGGCTGCAGGATACAAAATCAATATACAGAAATCCATTGCATTTCTACACACTAATAATGGAACAAAAAGAGAAATTAATAAAATCATCTCATTTACAATAACACCAAAAAATAAAAATAAATAAATAAAATACCTAGGAATAAACTTAACCAAGGAGATGAAAAACCTATACTCTGAAAACTATATAACATGGGTGAAAAAAACTGAAGACGACACAAAAAAATGCTCATGGATGGGAGAACCAATATTATTAAATTTCCATTCCACCCAAAGCAATCTACAGATTTAATACAAACCCTAGTAATACCAACAGCATACTTTATAGAACTACTACAAATAATCCTAAAATTGTATGGAAGCACAAAAGAACCCAAATAGCCAAAGCACTCTTGAAAAAGAAAAACAAAACTGGAGAAATCACAATTCCAGATTTCCAAACACTACACAAAGCTGCAGTAATCAAAACAGTATGGTAGTGGGATGAAAACAGATACAAAGACCAATGGAACAGAAGAGAAAGCCCAGAAATAAGCCCACAATTATATGGTTAATAAATCTTCGACAAAGGAAGCAAGAATATGCAATGGGGAAAAAGACAATCCTTTCAACAAACAGCACTGAGAAAAATAGTTACATGCAGAAGAATTAAACTGTGCCAATTACTTACACCATATACAAAAATAAACTCAAGAGGGATTAAGGTCCTAAATGTGAGATGTGAAACCATAAAAATCCTACAAGAGAGCACAGACAGCAATTTTTCTGACATGGGCCTTAGCAACATTTTTCTAGATATGTCTCTTGCCGTAAGGGAAAAATATAGCAAAAATAAACCACTGGGACTATATCAAAATAAAAAGACAACCCACTAAATGGAAGAAGATATCTGCAAATGACATCTTTGATAAAGGATTCGTTATACCAAAAAATCCCAAAAATCCAATTAGAAACAGGCAGAAGACTTGAACAGACATTTCTACAAAGTCATTAACATGAAAATATGCATAACATCACTTATCATTAGGGAAATGTAAATCAAAACCACACTGGGTATCACCTCACACCTGTCAGAATAACTAAAATCAAAAACACAAGAAATAACAAGTATTGGCAAGGATGCAGAGAAAAGGGAACCTTTGTGAACTTTTGTTGGGAATGCATACTGGTACAGCCACTGTGGAAAACAGTATAGAGCCTCTCAAGAAATTAAATAATGTTTTAAAATAAATTGTATGATTTTTAATAAATAGATGATCCAGTAATTCCACTACTGGTTATTTAACCAAAGAATATGAAAACACTAATTCAAGAAGGTATATGTACCCCCATGTTTACTGCAGCACTCCTTACCAGAGCCAAATTATGGAAGCAGCCCACATGTCCATCAATAGATAAACTGATAAAGAAGTAGTATGTGTGTACACAGACACAGAGACACACACACACACACACACACACACAGGAATATTATTCAGCCATAAAGAAAAAATGAAATTTTGCCATTTGCAACAACATGGATGGAATTACAGAGTATTAAGCTAAGTGAAATAAATCAGAGAAAGACAAATACCATATGATTTCATTCATATATGGAATTTAAGAAACAAAAAAAGAAACAAGCCAAAAAACAGACTCTGAGAACAACCTGACGGTTACCTGAGGGGAGGTAGATGGAAGAAACAGGTGAAGAGGATTAGAGAGTACACTTACCATGTACTGTAGAGAACTCCTGAATCATTATATTGTATGCCTAAAACTAATATAACATTGTACACAAACTACACTGGAATTATAATTAAAAAAAAATGATCCTGGACTGCTTAGTGCTCTAAAGCATCTAGCAGAAGCAGTGTAAACCTAAACCCTCTACAGAGGATGACAACATCCTAACTTCATATGTTACTGAAAACCATTTTGAAAATATAAGGTCTGGCATACAAATAAAAATAACTAGGCACACAAAGTAGTAAGATCATATGAGAACCAACAGAAACAAAATAAACAGACCTACACAGACTCCAGATACTGATTTTAACCCAGTTAAAGACTTACTATGTTCAAGGAAACAAATAAAGAGCTACCATGGGTGGGGAAAACAAAGTAGTCCAAATAGTCAAAGGAGGGCCAATTACATAATGCCTGTCTTTTCAAAAGGAACAACAGTGCCAGAAGACAATACTGAAAGAAAATAATTACTTGCTTAGAATTCTAAACCCAGAGAAAAATTCAGGCAAGAAAGAGGACATTAAGGTATCTGGGGGCAAATAAAAACAGCAGCTAATGCCACCAGCAAACTTGTATTACAAGAAATCCTAAAAGCTATCCTTCAGGTAGAAGAAAAATTTTCTTGGAAGTTCAAAAATACAGGAAAAATACAGCAAGGAAAACAATAAGTATCTGGATTACTCAATGTTAAATACAATAAAAGAGCAGTAATGACAATCTGTTATTCTCTGTAGCATTATATACAGCACAAGTGAATCAAAGATTATGAATTAAAGTGTAGAGGTAAGAGGAATCGCTTCTAGTCTAGGCTGTGCCACTAACTGGTTTTGCTAATCCCTGGTACATCTCCATCTCTCTGGGTCTCAATTATTTTATTGCCTGGGTCTTTAGGAGGTTTGAGTAGATGACTACTAGATTTCTGTCCATCTCAACAGGAGGTTTCGGTAGTTGACTACTAGATTTCTGTCAATCTAAACAAAGGAAAACTGAGGGAAGTTTGTATTACCAGAAATTGAATTTATTTAAGAATACCAGAGGAATTCCAATTTGGGAAACTTCTGCTGTAGCAAGGTATAGGCAAGCCTGTTAAGGGTTTGGGGTGAGCGGTATTTATGGACAAGGATTGGAAAGAGCAGGAAGCCCAACTGGAATATAAGCAGTAAGTTCACTGGCTTGAGGATGGGGAGAGATTTTGGGCGGAGAGAGACTCCATCTTCTGTAATGAGGCATTTATAGAAAATCAGTCCCTCAGTTCTTAAATTCATTCCTCTGAGGGTATATGCCTGAGATTCTCCATTTCAAATCCTCTGGTTCCATTTTAGATTAAAATTCTTTCACACATCCATCTTGTACTCTATACAAGACACATAGAAGAACTATTTTCAGAACTTAAACATAGGGGCACCTGGGTTGGCTCAGTAGATTGGTTGAGCATCCAACTTTGGTTCAGGTCACGATTTCATGGTCTTTTGAGTTCGAGCCCCACGTCAGGCTCTGTGCTAACAGCTTAGAGCCTGGAGTCTGCTTCGGATTCTGTGTCTCCCTCTCTCTCTGCTCCTCCTCTGCTCACGCTCTGTCTGCCTCTCTCTCTCAAAAAATACTTAACAATTTAAAAAATTAAATATAAAAATTAATATTATATCCATATACTTTAGCAACATACCTTGATTTTAGAAATTACATTATGTAACAGTTTTGATGCTCTACATTTATTTATGCAGACCTCCTGGACTTATTCAGATAAGACTTAAGGCAACTAGTTCTATCAAATTCATTTAAATAAACTGTATAGACTAAGATGGCCTATGACAGTGGATTGGGGTAAAAACCTACCTAAATCTGGTGTTTGCTGAATACTGGGAGTGGCAATTTATCAGCCCTGTCACTGTTGTAGAGAACAGCTGTATAACTCTTGTCAGACAAGAGATGCTAGATAGTTCAGCAGACAGCTATAGATTACTTCTCATAGCATAGGTAATTATGGCATCTAATTCAAATGAGACCACATTAAACTACCTATAGATCAAAGCTAATGGAATATTAGTGTATAAAGCACCATATTATACTAAGCAGTACTGAGATAAATAAAATTATAGACTTTTTTATGAGTTTTAAAATTTTATCTAAAAAGAAATGAGCAACAGTTAAGAAAATACTAACTAGCCCTACAAACGAACTTAAGGGGAAGATTTCAGGCAGGGAGAGTAGGGAGGACAAAACAAACAAACAAACAAAAACAAACCAAAAAAAAAAAAAAAAAACCAAAACCCTGGACACAGAGAAAACTACTTAGCTCACATATATGATGCTGCCAAAGAGCAGTAACAGACCAACCTGGCATGCAGCAAAGCTCCCTGACAACCTAAACTGTAAGGTCAATAAGAGAGAAACCCAGGTGACAGGAAGCAAGTAATAAGTAGGTTTATCAGACTTCTGTTCATATGTACACAGCATCAAAGATTGTTCATACTTCATTTATTTCAGTTAGACCCACACTCCTCTCCTTTCTCATACTCAAAACATTGTAGAATGAAAATATGAAGAACATACCATGTATATAAAAGTCATTAATCTTACATATGATAGAAAACCAAGTTCTTATTGAATAAAGAAAATGAACTTCTATGTAAGAGATAAAACAAGATAGCAATAAAAATGTCTCTAATATAATATGTCCCCCAATATATCTATATTTGAAACTGTACCTTGTATATTTAATCTTAGCTACTTTTATTCTCTTTTTTTAAGCTTTTATTTTTAAGTAATCTCTACACTCAGTGGGGCTCACACTCACGTCCTTGAGATCAAAAGTCACATGCTCTACCAACTGAGCCAGCCAGGCACCTCCATTTTTCTTTTTTTAAAACATCTTTCCAATTTGGCTATTTCTGTTAATGGAGGTTTTTTTTAGAGAGAAAACCTATGTTTCAGCAATGCATTACTGTAAATGTTATTCTAGTTCTGAGTGTCTTTGAATATTTGTTGTTAGATCTCAGGCTTGTTAGTCTGTGAGGATGATATTTAAAGATGGGGGTCAGCCCCTATTAAAGTTTCAGGGATCTCTCTGGAGTTAAGTGAGCCAACTCAGAAGAACCCTTAACCTGGTAGGGTGATCCAGATCCAGTCGATCAGCTTGAACTGATCCTCAAAAAGACTCTGACTCCAGGGATCTCCAGCCCTGCTCCTGCCACACCCCGGAAGCTGGCTGGTCTAGCACGGCAGAAGCCTGAGGAATCATCGGTTCAGTAAAATAAACTGTCCTGCCTCTTTGCCACCGGACTGGCAAATGTTGCCCCAGAAAACTGGCAAAACAGCAAAAGTTCCTGATAGGATGCTCTGTTGGTATTAATTGCCTCTGATCATGGGCATGGGATTTCAACACGGCAAAAGGTAAGGGGAGCCTACTCCTTTACCGCCAGACTCTAATGGGGGGTCTTCAAGTGGCCGCTAGATGGCCCACCAATTTGGCTAAGGTTAGTAAGAATTATGAAGGCGTATGGCACTTACACGCCCAAGGATCCTGACAAATGAGGAAACAAATTGGCTGTCATTCTTTCTTTTGTAAACCAGACAGCGCCAAATATTAGAAACCCTGAAAGAGACCCTTACCAAATTAACCATGGAGACTGGCGGAAATTGGGTAAACTCTCCTTCCCTGTGCCCTTTACAGGGTAAGAAATTCCCCTTACACCAAGGAGGGCTATGCCAGGCTTTAGGGGTAAAATGGTAACTCAGCTGACCCAGGATTGGGTCAGTTACAAGACAGAGGGGGGAATGTAAGGACGCAGGTTTGAGACAATAGAAGGGCACACATTGCCCAAGGGACCACCCTTGTAATACCCTTAGCATTCCTAAGGGAAGGCTAGTTACATCCTATGTGAGGGTCCTGGGTCCTGGGTCTACTCTGCGGTTGGTTAACACTCTAAATGTTGTAATTGGACAAACCTGCTGCCAATAATATTGTGTAATAATAATTGGATCACTGTACCTATGTCACAATTTCCTGTAACTCCCCCTTCCCAAACTCATAAAAGCCCTACCCCACCTTTGTTCGGGGCTCTCAGCATGGATCCACCACGCCGGTAAAGTCTGTGAGCCCGAGTTTAGGCCCTGGAGAGCCTGAACCCATAATAAAGCCCTTTGCTTTTGCAAAAAACAAAAAACAAAAACAAAAACAACAAAAAAACATCTTTACAAAGAATCAGTCAGATTCTGTGTTCAATAGGCAGAAATATGATACCACCCTCCCCCCAAAATGGTACACAGACCAGATTGGCAAATGTTACACACTTTTAGGGGGTTCTAAACACTACAGTGTTTTCTTTGTAGTGTGAAATCAGGAAACAACATAAAAATCTATTTGTGGAAAGTGGTATGCCCTGAAGTCAGGGCTTATGTTTCTGCTAACCAGTATGGAGCTTCAAAAAGAAAGACCTATGCCTCTCAAGACATATTCAGGGGAATAGTTCTCCACTCTAGATTACAGATTTGCTCCTTCAAATAGGACTTACTCTAGAATGGAGGAGAACACTGAGTCAGGACACCACAACTTGACAGAAATAACCTTAGAAAATAACACATATTTTGTTCTCATCTTCTCTGTTCCAAGCAACCTTCCAACAAACATGTACTCCTGACTAACCCTGCTCACTAAGAAGGGAATGCCCTTATCAACAAGTCATCCAATTATCAAGTCATACCTATAACTAAAAATTGCCTTCTAGATGAAACTCTTGCAGACTAGGTTCCCAGTCTAGTGCCACAGTGCTTGAAGACCTTGAGGAAAGTGATAAATGTTTCTGAAACTGTAATGCACAACCTAAAATAACCTACATTAACTATGGAACTTCTCCTTATGCAGTAGCATCAGCATAGAAGTCAACTGCTGGGTTTTAATAAACTAGTTACAAAATGGATAAAGAATGAACTCATATATGCAAAAGTACCCTTACCTTAGCATTTAGGGTATGTCCTCAATAAACATTAGCTGCCACTATACTAATCTACTGTACCAAGTCACAGAGTGAAAATCAAATGAGACCACGTGTGGAAACTCTTTGAAGATTATAAAGTACACAACATCATTATTTTAAATGCACTATCCATGGTGTACAACATAATGGAAATAGCAATAGAGTTAGTGACACAAGATCTGGGCTTTAATCCCACCTCTACCACTGCCTATATGCATGACTTGGGATGAGTCCAAGAGCACTGAGCCTCACATCCCTTCACCTATAAAACAAAGCTTGACCCATTAGTGCTCAGGAGAATCCCTGTGGAACTATGTACTGCATTATAGTATGAATGTGGCAGGGAAGAAACCAAAGTTTGGGGTAAAACAGCAAGCACGTAAGGTTCCACTCTCTAAACCCACTTCAATTTTAGCAACCTGTTTTGCTAAACTTTGCTAGTTTTAAATTATCTGAGGTCTGAATAAGAAAAAACTCAACTTGAAAACCAAAACTAATGAACTAAAAAAACAAAAAACAAAAAACAAAAAACTAAGTCTGAAGACTTCTGGCTGTGTTCTGTGTTCCTATATTTGACTACAAAAGAGGCTGGAAATATTCCACCCCCTTAAAGATTCAAAAGCTAAAACTCACCTATTTTTTTTTCTTTTATAGTTTACTGTCAAGTTGGTTTCCATACAACACCCAGTGCTCATCCCAACAAGTGCCCTCCTCCATGCCTATCATCCCGCTCCCCTCTCCCTCACCTCCATGAGCCCTCAGTTTGTTCTCAGTATTCAAGGGTCTCTCATGGTTTACCTCCCTTCCTCCCTCCAGCTATTCTTCCCCCTTCTCCTCCCCCAAGGTCCTCTGTTCAGTTTCTCCTGTCCTACTTATGAGTGAAAACATATGGTATCTGTCCTTCTCTGCCTGACTGCTTTCACTTAGCAAAACACCGAGTGCCATCCATGTTGCTACAAATGACCAGATTTCATTCTTTCCCATTGCCATGTAGTATTCCATTGTATAGATAAACCACATCTTCTTGATCCATTCATCAGTTGATGGACATTTAGGCTCTTTCCATGATTTGGCTATTGGTGAAAGTGCTGCTTTGAACACTGGGCTACATGTGCCCCTATGCATCAGCACTCCTGTATCCCCTGAGTAAATTCCTAGCAGTGCTACTGCTGGGTCATAGGGGAGTTCTATTGTTAATTTTCTGAGGAACCTCCACACTGTTTTCCAGAGTGGCTGCACCAGTTTACATTCCCACCAACAGTAGAGGAGGGTTTCTCCACATCCTCACCAACATCTACAGTCTCCTGATTTGTTCATTTTAGCCACTCTGACCGGCGTGAGGTGGTATCTCAGTGTGGTTTTGATTTGTATTTACCGGATGATGAGTGACGCTGAGCATCTAAAACTCACCTATTAGATTTCAAGTAATAAAATTATAAAGACCAACAAAATGAGAGGCTGTCAGTGCAGTCATGCTGAGCCCCCAGTGTCCACACAGACTAGCAGCAAGGCACATTTAAGGCAAATGGGACAGCAGTTATATCTATAATGAGCTCGGGAACCCTTAATGCCTCCAAAGCTAACGATTTCCTGACTCTTCCATTCTCTTAACAGGGATATTTAAAAAACCCTAAAAAGAGTCTGATGAAGAATGTCCTTATTTAAAAATATATCAAAATTACTTATACCTTTCCCCTAACTTTATTTCATCTTTTGCTGGAGCACACAGTTCACTCTGGACCTCCAATGTGCATTTAAGAAGCTATTCAAATCCCACTAAAACAAGACAAAAAAATTTATTGTTTTTTTTTACTACGATTACTGGTGGACTTTAACATCTATCCACGGAATGATGTTAATCATCAGAAACAATCATTTTCATGCAAAAGTGGTATTTCATCCACTTCCTGAAAAATTATTAACATTATAGGGTTTTAAACACACACACCAGCAAAATCTCCACAACATATCACGGAACTGCCCAAATACATATTCATCAGTATTAAACTGTTGGTTACAGGTCTGTAACTCCAAAGTATATTGGCTATTAAGTAAGGGAACTGAGTGGCTTTTATACAGTCTCATTACTCTAATCATATGTTCATGTATGGGTTTATCTTCATTCGACAGTTATTTCAAAAATTGGTGCAGAATGAATTGGAATACGCAAATGAATATGCAACAGACAGATGAATCTGCGTATTACAGTAGTATATTAATTCACGAATATGACACAAATGCAAAGAAAGCAGCCTGTGGCCACCAAGACCATCATGCTAGTCAAGTCTGAAAGAAAACAAGTTTACCCTTGGATCCTTACTCGATAACCTCTTTCCTTCTTCAAGGCCTCTTTCTTTAGTCCGCTATCAATTCTCTGCTAACAAATAAGGAGGTAGTAATAACTGGTATTCAAGGGACACATTTTCAGAAGACTTCTCCATGACCACTCAATAGGGAAAAGCAGTCTTTTTGCCAAAGAAAATGGAAAACTGTATATCTACATGCAACAGAATTATGATGGACCATTATCCTATACCACATAAAAAGTTAACTAAAATGCATCAAAGACCTAAACAATAAAACTTCAAGAAGAAAACATAGAAATAAAGCTCCATGACATTAAATACAGCAAGGTATGACATCAACAAAAGGAAAAATAAACATACTGGACTCTATCAAAATTAAAAACTGTGCAGCAAAGGACACAATCAACTAAGTAAAACGGTAACCCAAACAGAAAATATTTTAAAATCATCTAATCTGATATTTAAGATCTTGAATATATAAAGAATTCCTACAATTTAACAATAAAAATAAACTGATTTTAAAATGGGCAAAGGATTTAGGGGTACCTGGGTAACTCAGTTGGTTAAGTGTCCAACTCTTGATATTGGCTCAGGTTGTGATCTCGTGGTCTTGAGAGAGCTCTGCATTGGGCTCCATGTTGTGTGTGGGGCCTGCTTGGAGTTCTCTCTTTCCTCTCTCTCTGCCCCTCCCCCACTTGCTCATGCACATGCACATGCACTCTCTCAAAATAAACATTAAGAAATGTTCATAGCAGCATTATTTACCACAGCCAAAAGGTGGAAGCTACCCAAATGTCCACTGATGAAGGGATAAACAAAATGTGTTATGTTATACACACACACACACACACACACACACACACACAGTGGAATATAATTCAGACTTAAAAAGGACGAAAATTCTTAAAACACTGCAACATGGATGAACCTTGAGGACACTATGCTAAGTGATATAAGCTAGAAATAAAAAGACACTGTATGATTCCATTTTTATGAGGTATCTAAAGTAGTTAAAATCATAGAGAAAGAAAGTAAATCAGGAGTTGCCGGAAGCTTGGGAATAAATTGGGAGCTAGTTTAATGGGTACAGAGTTTCAGCTATAAAGTGAAAAGCATTCTGGATGGTGGTGATGATTACACAACAAGATGTACGTACTTAATACCACTGAACTGCCCACATAAAAATGGTTAAAAAGGTACATTTTATATGTGATTTTCCCACAATTAAACATTTTTAAATAAAATTTCTAATAAGCAAAGAAAAAAAAAAGGACTTCTGACATTGGAAACATTCCACATGCAGCTAGGATCACGGAGACCAGCAAGCTACAAACACGAGGGTAGTGCAACACGGGGAGAGAGGCTACTTCTCCAAGAAATCTACACAGCAGTATCTGGGACTTCTTCCTCAGAGAGGGCAGTGGGAAGGTATTTGCAGAACTAATTTACTAGGACCAAGTACTGTCCTTATGAGTGACTAAGTAAGTAAATGAAGTGCTAGCAAGTAGTCACTAACATGACTTGACAATGCCTGCTCCAATGTGCTCTTATTTGTCCTTAAATGGTAAAGGCTTTAAAGCCAGATAAACAGCTATTTATATAATACTTATAAACAGAAAAATACAGCTGTTTTGAGGTTTGGGTCTGATTCAACCATAGAGATCATCATTGTCTACAGCTCTCAGAGTGTGCTCAAGTTACAATGGCACAAAAGAGATTCCTGAATTTCATAAACAAGGTAAGTAAAATCTTCTCAACCTATCCAACACACTAGCCATGTTTTGACTTTGAAAAGACACTCAGCAAGCTTTTAATAACAAATCAGACACCTAGGTGATGGACATTGTGCCCTTGTGACAATTTCTAAGAAGCACAACTAGTGACTCTAGTCTTTATCATATACTTGCTTGTAGGGATTCAAAACCAAACTGACGGTTTACATCCTAAGAACACTGTGTGTATTTAAAATACCTTTGAAAATATGTAAAAATAAAATGTCAAGATATTTATTATTTCTAATAGGAGCCTTTTAAAAAACCTTTTAACCTGGCTCTCTCACCTTCAATATATATTTTCCTATTACCAACAGTTTGCTGCAATAAAACAATTCCCATTCTATAGGAGATGCCACCTTTTTTAAAGCATTTTTTCTTTTTAATAAATGTTTGTTTATTTTTAAAACGTTCACAAACATGAGTGGGGGAAGGTCAGGGAAAAAGGGAGAGAAGAGAATCCCAAGCAGGCTCCAAGCTGTCACCACAGTGCCCAATGTGGGGCTCAATCTCACGAACTATAAAATCATGACCTGAGGGGGCGCCTGGGAGGCTCAAGTCAGTTAAGCTTGAGAGTTCAGCTCCAATCATGATCTCACAGTTTGTGGGTTTGAGCACCACATCAGGTTCTGTGCTGACAGCTCAGAGCCTGAAGCCTGCTTCAGATTCTGTGTCTCCCTCTCTCTCTGCCCACCCAACCTCATGCTCTCTATCAATAATAAATAAGCATAAAAAATATTTTTTAAAAATCATGACCTGAGCTAAAATCAAGACCTGGACACTTAACCACCAACTCAGCCAGCCAGCTGCCCCAGGAGATACCATTTGATAAACAACAAAAATAACATAGAAACCAAAGAACTTTAATCTACCAAATAAAAGTGGCACAAGGGCACTGTCTAAACAACAAATTATAGACTTGGGTACATAAACCTTTTCTAGAAGTTGAGTCTGATCTTTCCATCTTTTCTTGAGAAACTTCCAATTACTCACCCAAGTTGTGATTTATGTTTATACACTGCTTTGTTACATTGCCAGTATTTGGTCTTGCTATGTGTCCCTTTTTAAAAAGTTTTCCGTGCTCTAGTGATAAAAGAACTACTGCAGAAAACTGAGAAAATAAAGGAAACAGAAAAGTGGAGAGAAAATTATATTCTCAACATCTTTTTAAAAATTTACCTCAATTGCTATTTCCTTTCTTGCAGTATTAAATTTTAAACATTTAAGTTTAAATTCTTTAAATTTAAACATATCACTAGTAATATTTTACATTTCCATAGTATTTATATTTTTTCAAAGGGTCCTTTACATATGCTATTTATCTTCACAACAATCTGTAGAGAAGGAGCCAAGTACTAATTATTTTGCACACAGTTGCCTCCTAGCATAGAAAGGCTTTCAGAAAGGCTGCATTGCTGGTTTGATGCAAAATCACATTTGGACAAAACTGTCATCAAATCTTCTGGGGAAAAATTAACTATACTATTAATACAATAAGCTTCTGAAAAGAACACTTATACTGAAAACTAAAAACACTCATATTGAATTGAACCAAATACAATTCAACAAAACAGATGCTTCGAATCCAGCACCTGTCTGGGTAAGATACAGTAGCTCCCAGATATGGATGGTATATATGTAATGGACAAAGGAGGAAAATAGGTCCTATAAATAGATTCCATCTAGACTGCAACTGTAAGTAGCCCTAACTTGTAAGTAGAGATTCAGATACAGTATGAACTTTGGTAACTGGCTCTCTGATCTAGGTAACAAGCAGTCAGATGCTAGTTCATTTGTGGATAGTTGAACCTAATGAAGTTTTTAAAATGTACATGATTTTATACATCTATTCATTTAAGAAAAAAAAGCTTTTAAAATGAAAGCATTTATATTATGCAACTGTTTACACATCCAGAAAACAAGATGTGCCTGTCCACAGAAGTGACTATCTAGTAAAGAATTAACCTTACTCAAAAAGAGGTCTAGCCTTTCCCCTTGGTTCCTGGGAGTTGATCTCTAAGCCACTGAAATGTCCTGCTTGATCAATGTCTTTATTTACTAGCAACTATCTAAGAGCCCTTCCAAATAGTCTAACAATGTGATTTATGGTAGACACTTTGGGTCATGCATTATCAACTTCCTGAGAGACTGGAGACTAAAGGTCAGTCACACGGGCAGTCAACCATATCTACATGACCAAACTCCAATAAAACTCTGGACATTAAGACTTGGATAATCTTCCTTGGTTCACAATACTTCATTTGTACTGTCACTCACTGCCAGAAGTTAGTGCTGTCCTAGGCTTAATTGAGAGAGGACAACTGAAAGTTCCACCTGTGTGCCCCATGAGCCTTTTCCCTTGGCTAGTTCTGATCTAACACTGAGTAAATCATAACCATGAGTACAATGGCTTTCAAGAGTTCTGAGTCCTTCTAGTGAATTATTGAACCTAAGGGAGGTCTTGGGGTCCCGCAAATTGAGCTTGGAATCAGAAATGAGAGTGGTCTTGAAATTCCCAAAGTCTTCAGTGGCAGAACGACATTCAGTACTCATTCTTTCTTCCTTTTAGTAATAGAACACTTCTCCCACTCCCCTAAGTGGGAAGCAGAGTTACCAACTGAGACAATATTTCCTAGGCTCCCTTAAAATCAGGAATGGCCATGTGACTAATTTCTGACCATTGAGATACATGCAGAATAATATATATATAAAAAATATGTGCCATCTTCTCAAAGGAAGGTATTTACTCTTTTTCTGGTATGCCCTATGAAGTAATTTGGCTTCAACCTAAAATGAGAACAATACTGTGGGGACTGCTAAGCAAACAGAAGGAACCTGGGACCATGAATAACCTTAAAAAAAAAAAAAAAAGGCAGACCCTCACCCACTGGAGACTGCCCACCTACTATTACAGGAAGAGAAAAACTTCATTAGTGTTGTGTTTGCATCATTGTGTTTATAAGTTTCTGTTACAGCAGCTAAACCTGTACCCTAATGACTGTAAATACATTTTAACATTTTCATATTATGATTTAGAATTGATATTAAATAAACTACAGAAATAAAAAGAAAAAATAAGATATACAAGAAAAATATTTGGATATATTAAAACTGAAAATGCATAACAAATATTTGTAATGTTCCACTCTGAGACTGATCTTATTAAAAGGAATGTTTCTATCCTACACGATATAACAAAGAATTTTCTCTCTTATCCTCTTTGTTATAACAAAAATACAAAAATATGTATGTAAATCATCATTTGAAAACAGGTTGAAGAAGGTGTTTTAAAAGAATTACTAATAATTTTCTTTCCTGTAATTACACATTTCCATAGAAAGGAAAGAAATGAAGTCTGCTATTTCAATAAAGCTCAAAGAACTGCCTTCTCTGATGTTCCAGAGTACAAAAAATTAACTGGTTTCTAAACACCTTCCCTCAAACTTCCTGACTTCCTGAAATCCACATCAAGTGGCCCAATTGCTTATTAAACATCTCCACGAAGATGTCTCACATAATTCTAAGTCAGCATGTTCAAAAGTCGGCCTCAAGCTACAAAGTAAAATAAAAGGATGTTCTGGAGAGGACATGATCTTTAATTTTTTTTTAATGTTTTATTTATTTTTGATACAGAGAGAGACAGAGCATGAGAGGGGGAGGGGGAGAGAGAGAAGGAGACACAGAACTGGAAGCAGGCTCCAGGCTCTGAGCTAGCTGTCAGCACAGAGCCTGACGCGGGGCTTGAACCCACAAACGTGAGATCTGACCTGAGCCAAAGTCGGAGGCTTAACCAACTGAGCCACCCAGGCGCCCCGGACATGATCTTTAAAAAAGTCTAGAAGAAAGAATAAAAAGCCAGTGATCTTCACTAAGGAGAAATGGCATATTCTCACAGGGAAGCCAAATAATTATCCACAGAAAAGTTCAAGGTTGCAGTAAGTCAAAGGCGTTCAGTAACAGGGACAGAACATACCTCTCCAGGTATGGAGGAGGTAATACCAAAGTGAGAACTATATCTTCAGTCTTTCTCATACTTAGGCATGTACCAGAGTATTCTGGAGGCCCAGTTAACACAGACTACTGGGCCCCACTCCAAAGTTTCTCATTCAGCAGGCCCGGAGTGGGGCCAGGAATCTCCATTTCTAAAAAGTTCCCTGCTGATGTGGCTGGTCTGAGGCACGCAAGGGGAGAAACCCTGATTCTGCAGTGCGGTGTATCTAGAGTGGTAATTGCAAACAGAGACAAGTACAGGAGAAGTTCCGAGGAGACTTGAGTATACCAAGTAGAAAGAAAGTTGTTATAATGTACACTAAATCCACAGTAAGAGGAGAAAATGAGGAGTAAACTCACCAGATCAAGGTTTTTAGACTATAGGTAACAAGATCTCTTCTGTCCTGTGCCCTGCATTCCTCCTCTCCCCAAATTCCAGGTCTGATTTAACAATTTACTCCATATTCACTGAACACTTACTGTAATTTAGTTTTCAAGGTGAATAAAGTAAGTATAAACTACAATCCGTTATCTATTAGAGAAAAAAGATTTGCATAAAACTACAATACAGGAGGACACATTAGAGGGACTGACAAGAAGGAATAGTGCACAGAGAAAACAGGAATAAATCTCAAGATGGAGAATACACCCAACAGGGCTTCACGGAAGGGGTAGATAAGCACTGAGAACAGTGAAGTAGGGTGTTAATGGGCAGAAGAAGGTGAGGGGGTATTTCAGGAAGAAGGAAATTCATGACCAAAAACACACAAGTGTTTAAGGTAACATTCTAGACTGACACATGGGCAGAGGTAGTGATAACTCATAGTTGAAGAAATTGTAGTTGTAGTTGAAGTTCAATTTGTAGTTGAAGAAATATAGCAGAAAGCTCTAAATATCATACTAAGAAGTTTGAACCTTACTTTGTAAAAGTTAGGAAAGGAAGAGTAAATTTGTGTATGTAAATGCTAGAGGACAGGGGTGGCTATGCCCAGGTTCTCCCTCCTGAGCCTAACCTACACCAAGATCTATACACCTGTCTTCGCAAGTCATCATCTTGTGTCTTCTATCCATAAATGTATTAGATCTAAGAAAAGCCAGCATACAATGATGACATACAACTAAAAACAAATTCCTCTGAATAACTGTAATTCAAAAATATGGTCAAACTCACTCTTCCATATCTTCTAGTTCCATCTGTTACAAATATTTTTTCCCACAAATTCTTACATTAAATGTAACTGTGAGCGAAAATAAAAAAGGGAGTAGAATGTTTAAGAAATCACCCCTGCTTTACTTTCCGGCCTCTTTTCTTTTGCTTCATTTCAAGAATTCCCAATTATATATTAAAAAAACAACAACAAAACCCACTAACTTTTAAGATGATATGACATTTCAAATAGGAGATGTTGCTTTCCTCAGAAACCACTAGAAATCTTATTCAATTAAACAATTTATTTAGAACACTCCCTACCTTAAATAATAGACTTCTGAGAAACATCCAGTAAAGAATGTAATATAACTTCTATTTTTTTTTTTAGTTTATTTATCTTGAGAGAGAATACGTACATGCACAGAGAAGGGGCAGAGAGAGAGAGGGAGAGAGAGAGAGAGAATCCCAAGCAAGCTCTGCACTGTTTGCCCAGAGCCTGACATAGGGCTTGATCTCACAAACCACGAGATCATGATCTGAGCCTAAATCAACTTGGACACTTGAGCCACTGAGCCCACCAGGTGGCCAAATATGTAATATAATCCTTAAATAACAATCAGAAATAAGATTTTCTGCTGGACATAAAGAATATGCAAAAGAATATTATCAATCTTCAATACTGCACCTGAACAGCTAGTAATTCACACTCAAGAGCTAAAATTCAAAACAGCAATTAAATTACCTAAACACTTTACGCTAACAACGAATCAATACGTTACCAACACCTCCACATAACAAAAATCTCACCTCATAGGTTTAGATTTCCTCACTTAACACTAATAACAACCTAAGTCTAAAATTACAAATTCAAAAATACCAAAAATGAACATTTTCACAGCCAAAATTGCTGAGCTTATAAAATACCAAAAAGTATGTAGTTTATAAACTTACCTACAATTTATGTTAATATATGATTCAAAAAAAACAATCACCCAGGTTTTAAATACAATTATATCAATTTTAAAAAAGTTTTAATTTCCAACAGAAAGCAATCTTTCAGGGAGGGGAGCCTGGGTGGTTCAGTTGGTTAACCACCCAACTTTGGCTCAGGTCATGATCTCATAGCTGGTGAGTTTGAACCCTTTGTCAGAGCCTGGAGCCTGCAGCCTGCTTCGGATTCTGTGTCTCCCTCTCTCTCTGCCTCTCCCCAGCTCGTGCTCTGACTCTCTCTCTCAAAAATAAACATTAAAAAAATATTTAAAAAGAAGAAAACAATCTTTCTACATATGTAAATATATTCAAATGTAACCTGTTACATTTGGAGATCACTGGGCTACTATTACAGAGATATGTTCTAGTTTCAACTGTCACAAATTGGACAAATATCTGTTCTCACTTCTTGAGCTATTACTGTATAATGCAAATTTTAGCTGCCTTTGTCCCTGATTCCTGGGATGGAGACTCTAAATCCTTGAGATTTCACAACTTATAGAAGTGTCTTTGTTATCCTTAGTGGGCCCCAGGGCATCTTTTATTATTAGCATATAACTCCCAGCGGGAGTTTCAGGTATAGGGTTGTCCATACTTGAAAGGTCAGACAAGTGAGTAAAGATTGGAGTTTTGAGGCACATGATATCAGCCTGACCTCCTGGAAGAGGAGGGTGGAGACTGATACACCATCTGGCAAATAATTCAATCAACCAAGCCTATGTAGTAAAACTCCAATGAAAACTCTGGACACAAGAGTTCTCCCTGGTTGGTAATCATATATCAGTCTGGCAAGAGGATAACATGTCCCGAAGACATGCAAGCTTCATATTTGGGACACTTTCAGACCTCTCTCTAGGTTATCTCTTCATCTGGCTTGCCTTGATTTGTTCCCTTTATAATAAAATTGGAATTCTAAGTACAGCACTTTCCTAAGTTCTAAGTCATTCCAGCAATTATCAAACCTGAGGGGATAGTAGGAACTCTCAAATTTGTACCCAGTTGGTCACAAGTACAAGTGGCCTGGAAGCCCTGGAGCTTGCAAATGGTATCTGAAGCAAGGACAAGCCTAAGGATGATGCCCTTAACCTGAATGGCAACCCTAACTCCGGGCAGTTAGCACCAGAATCCCACTGCAGCTACACAGTAGGACATACCATCTCACTTCTCTCTCATAGGAACTGAGTGAAAACAAGCCAACTGAAAGCACTTTTTAAGGCATAAGGCATTACAAAAAGTAAAGGACATTTTTCGTTCTGCTCTTAAAAATATTAAAGAAGAAACTGTTGGAGGAGCCTGAGTGGCTCAGTCAGTTGAGTATCCTGACTCTTATTCTCAGCTTGGGTCTTGCTCTTAGGGCTTTGAGTTCAATCCCCACTTTGGGTTCCATGCTGTTGGTAAGGCCTACTTAAAAAGAAGAAACTGTTAAAAAAAATTTTAATTCAGGACTATCCAAGTTAATTTTTTTTAAATGCTTGAAGTCAGTAATAGAACTTATAAGATAAAATTCAGAGCCCTGATGAAAAGTATTTAAAAGAGAATCATAACTTCAAACACATAATTAAGACTAATGCCTAAATGATAAAAATATACTAAGTCCATTTTTAGCAATCTCAAGTGTAGAAATGATGGGAGGTTAGAAAATGTAAACTTGAAGCTATTATTTTCTGACTAAATCTCCAAAAGCACATTTTAGCCTTGGTTATGATCAGGAATGACTGAAGCCAATAAGCAACATTTGGTTACTCAGACACTGGATTCAAGTAAAAATTATTCACAATACAACCAACTTTTTCCCTACCCCTCACAACCACTCCAAGGTAGCACAGTTACAAAAAAACAAATTTAGATAATGTTTCTTAGGCCAGTCACACAGTTAAGAAAGGAGTCAGGATTTCATTCTACTGAGTCTGTAATCCAGGGTCATAACTACTTTGCTTTGAGGCACATAATGGTTTCTGGGGGTACCTGGTGGCTCAGTCAGTTGAGTGTCTGACTCTTGAATTCAGCTCAGGTCATGATTCCAGGGTCACAGGATTGGGCCCTCTGTTGGGCTCTGTACTGAGCTTAAGATTCTCTCTCTGTCCTCCCCTTGATTCCAACTCCTGCTTGCTCCCTGTCTCTCCCAAATTAAAAAAATAACTTTGCTATCATCAACCTATTAAAATGTTTCTCACTTATAGAATATATAGGCATTTAACTATGATAGTAAAAAAAAAAAAAGTAGGCACAAACAATGAAACTACTTGTAGTTATAGAACACCACATACAAACAACATGATAAAACATGATGGCAAGTTTCCAAACAGAAACCAAGGGGTTTTAGTTTTGAGAAAGAGTGCAAGCAGGGGAGGGACAGAGAGAGAGAGAACGAGAGGGAAACAGAATCCGAAGCTGACATATTTGTAAGACTTTAAAATTTGAAGAGTATCTAAATTATGAGTAGTTGACTTCTCAACACTTAAGTAGAATTTAAGTAAATTGAGAATGCTTGTGCTAGAATGAACCTTGCAGTTTATTCTCCTCATATTCTCCTGTAAGAAAATGAAACCCAAAGAGTCATTCAATTGATTAAGAGAAGAAATAGTAAGAGAGGAGTGCCTGTGTGGTTCAGTCGGTTAAGCGTCCAGCTCTTGGTAGCTGCTCAGATCACGATCTCATGGTTGCAAAATCGAGCCCCATGTTGGGCTTTGTGTTGACAGCATGGAGCCAGCGTGGGATTTTCTCTGTCCCTCTCTCTCTCTGCCTCTCTGACACTTGTGCACACACATGCACGCTCTCTTAAGTAAGTAAGCTTCTAAAGAATGTTTAAAAAGAAAGAAATAGTACTAGAATTTAGGGGTTTTGTTGTTGTTTTTACACTAAGTCCATTTTTTAATCATTCTGAAGTGCCCACCCCTTATCATCCAATGTGCTTACATCAATGTATTCAAGAACAGTGTATGCTTGGTATCTTATGTTCAAGAGAATAGAGAATTGAACACTATATCTGATAACTGTGTGATTTAATATCTTGAGGGTTGTTTTTTTTCTCGTCTTATTACAGAGCCACTGAAATAAGATTTAAGGAAACATTGGTATCTTTAAATTTGCTGACAGCTTAAATTTCAGGTAGCAAGTAAATACTTAATAAAAATTAATGGTGTATTTCTGCTTATTATGGAGCAAATTTTTACCAAAGTAGGGACACATTGGTAGAATGTATTTACACATTAAGACCAATACTGGTCCCCATCCTCAGCAGTTTATTTTTTTAATCCATTCTAGACATTCACAAGACGTATTTATTTTAAAAAGAAGTTCTAGTTCTACAGGAGTGCCTGCTGGCTCGGCTGGCTATGTGTCCAACTCCTGGTTTCAGCTCAGGTCATGATCTCACAGTTTCATGAGTTTGAGTCCTGCCTCAGGCTCTGTGCTGGCAGTGCAGAGCTTGCCTGGGATTCTTTCTCCTCTCTGCCCCTCCCCTACTCATACTGTCTCTCTCAAATAAACTTAAAAAATAAAAAAATTAAAATAAAAAAGAGTTCCATAAATACACTTTGGTAGCCAAAAATACCAGCAAAAGTCATAAATACAAAATTCAATGATTATACCTTTGTCTCATAAAAAACACAAATTGCTAAGTGAATGTTCCAAGTTAACATCAAATACTGTTCCTAGAAACTATAAAATAACCTTATTCTAAGGACTTGACGTATAGTAACTCATTACTCAGCATAATCCTATAAGGTAGATACGGTCCCCATCTCACAGATGAGCAAACAGGAAGCATCAAAGGATATTAACTTGCCCATGACTACAAAATCAGTAAATGATAGGAGACAACATTCTGACCCAAGCTGTATGACTTCAGAACAATGTTTAAATTAAGTATACCATTCATTTAATAAGTTCTGTTGAGCAACTATGTGCCAGGCACAATTCTGAGCATCAGGCAGAGAGAGCTATGAAAACAGTAAGACATGGTCCCTGCCTTCTAGTGGGGGAAAGGCATTGGAGCAAACAAACCCACAGGGAAAACTAATGAATAAGTTAACAGTGTGACTTTCACTGAACAATAAATGCTCTGAAGAAAAATAAAGCAAAATGAAAGAATCAAATGTGGTAGAGATAGGAGTTGGCATCTGTTTTAGGAATCAGGGAAGGCCTCTCTGAGGTGATGACATTTGACTAGCAAACACAAGATGTAAAGACAAGATAACCAACAGAAGGAAGGGGTGCCCCAACTAAGAGAAGAGCAAGTTTAACAACCCTAAGGTAGGAACAGTTTGGTTAGTTCAAGAAATGACAAAAGGACCAGGGGACTGGGGTACAACGATGAAGAGTCAGGGCAGCTGACAAATCATGCAATGCCCTAAGGGTAAATATGAAGCTTTCAGAGGATTTTGAGCCCAAGAGTGACAATAGGATTTATTTCTTTATAAAGTGATTTTATTTTTTTTTAATTTTTAATGTTTTATTTATTTTTGAGTGACAGAGAGATAGAGCATCAGAGGGGGAGGGGCAGAGAGAGAGGGAGACGCGGAATCTGAAGCAGGCTCCAGGCTCCGAGCTGTTAGCACAGAGCCTGATGCAGGGCTCGAACTCTCGAACCTTGAGATCATGACCAAAGCCAGTCAGATGAAGTCAGACGCTTAACCGCTTAACCAACTGAGCCACCCATGAGCTCCAAGGATTTAGGTCTTTAAAAAAAGATAATGGATTCTTAAGTGGGGATAAGTCAGGAAGAAAAACAAAACAGGGATACTAGAGAGGACACTGTTACAACAGTCTAAGGAAGAAATGATCTTAGAGTAGAATTTAGTACTGTCTGTAAGTAGATGAGACACTAAAGAGGAGCACACAACCCGATCCTCTCTAAAAAGGACTTTTTTAAATATGGGTGGCTAAGTCGGTTAAGGTTCCGACTTCAGCTCAGGTCATGATCTCCTGGTTCCTGGGTTGGAGCCCCACATCGGCTCTATGCTGACAGCTCAGAGCCTGGACTTGGCTTTGGACTCTATGTCTCCTCTGTCCCTTCTCCACTCACACTCTCCGTCTCTCTCTCAAAATAAACAAACATGTATTTATAAATAAATAATATATGCTTCCTTTCTTCCTCCTTCATTCCTAACTTGACTTAAAAAGAGATTCCTTTTTAATATCCAAGTTAATGCTTCAGTTGGTGCTATCTATGAGAAAAAAAGATTAAAACATATTTCCTTCAATTAGAAGTACTGTTTAATATAGTCTATTATGCATAATATGCCACATACACTTGTACATTCTTGAGATGCTGAAAGAGCTTTACTACTCTTTAGCTAAGCCTCGTTCATTTATTCAGAGACAAGAAGTACCTATCACCTCTTCTGATCAGTTCTCTTCTCATGCTTTGTTTCCAGCATTTCCTGGCTCATTCTATATGGTGAACTGTGAAAGAGAAGTATACCAAAGGGAATATGTATGTATTTATTGAGGAGCACTGTGTACCCGGTACTTCCTAGATGACTTACATTTAAAGATTCATTTAGTCCTCAGCTACCCAAGGTAGGAAATACACGAGGAAATTCTATATATGGAGAAAAATCAAGTGTCTAAAGTCATAGCACTAATAAGCCAGAATTTAAATCTCCATCTAACTCTGAAGTTCTTACCTTTACACCACAGCAACTGCCAAAGACTATCAGATATATCGTAGGTAGTCTTCCCAATTTATTATTAGTGACTAGCTTATTGCAGGTGAGGACAGGGTTTCTTTCTTTTATGGAGAACTGAGTTTTTTTGGGTCTTTAAATTTTTTAATGTTTATTTATTTTTGAAAGAAACAGAGCACAAGTGGGGAAGGGGCAGAGAGAGAGAGAGAGACAGAACCCAAAGCAGGCTCCAGGCTCCCAGCTGTCAGCACAGAGCCAGGTGTCCTGGGCTCGAACTCACAAGCTATGAGATCATGACCTTGAGCTGAAGTCTGATGCTTAACTGACTGAGCCACCCAGGCGCCCCTGGGGAACTGAATTTTGAAGTTGGGATGGGGAAGATGGAGTCATCCTACCTATTTAAACGTTATTTTGAAAAATTATTTTCCACTTGAGGTTTCATAAACATTAATCCTAAAAGAGTGATTCCTATGTTTTGGGGAGAAAAAAAATCTTAAATATGTATTGTTTACCATAAAATGTGAGTAAAATTCTCTGACAAAAGAGGAGTTTGGTACAGACTGAAAGAGAAAAAGAGAATATGGATAAAAAGATAATCGTGACACAAGTGGAAAACTGAGTGGCAAATAAACAGCCTAAGAATTGAACGGAGACCCTCCTAGACCTGAAAAAAATTCCCGGAAAAGGCACTTTAGGTGAACCTCCAAGAGTGCACCCTAAGCAACGTAGGGAGGGAACCACTTGCTAGCAGCACTTGCACCAGCTGAGACAAGGCTATGTGGGAAAGGAGAGATGGGAAGTTCAGAAAGCAGGCCGACCGAACGCCCAGAGAACGGGCTGCGGTGCACTACTCCACAGCTAAGAACCAAGGTTATGGTGGGCCCAACCCTAGAGAAGAAATGGGTAATTCTCAAAGACTAAAAGTGGAGAGGCCAGAGAGACCAGGCAGACACAGAATTGAGAACTGTTATATAAAAGCCCTTAAAAGTTAGTTACAGGTCCTTGCTTATGGGATGTGCTAGGCTACCTTATTTCCACCTGAATGACACCATTTCTACTCTGTACCTGACCTGAAAAAGGCGTGAAAAAAAAATAGAAAAGTTAGACCATCTGCAATGATCTTGTTTTAAACAAGGAGTTGATATTTTAAGGTACTTCCTCACAGACTGGGTTTAGGCAGGAAGAGCAGTGAAATATACAAGGAAAAGCCCTTTCGATCCACAGAGGGACCTAATCATTTTAATAATAAGTGGAAGGGTAAAAAGTGGCACTTATTAAGGACAACTGGGGAAAGGTGCCCTGCCCAGCGGACGAGGAAAACTAAGTGAAGAAAAATGGCCTTCAGATAGTCCAAAACTGATTTCGGGACCCAATGCGAGGGAGGGGGTCTGATTTGGGGGTCAGGGGGGTGGGGAGGGGATGGCGTGGCGGGAGGCCGGCGGGGAACCAGCGTCCCGCCCCAGCAGACATCCTGAGATGCCCGATAAACCCACGACCGAACGCGCTCATGAATGAATGGCGCGGGGCTGAATGGCCTGCCCAGGCGCCGACGCAGGAAGGAGTTTGAGGAGCGTTGTGAGCGGGGCCGGGGGTGGCGTCCGCCGGCGGGACGCAAGGAACACCAAGGGAAGGGCCACCGTGCGAGTCTTTGGCGCGGCGCGTCCGCGGGGCGGCCGTGTGCGGGCGGCGGGGTC
>NC_043703.1:87731532-87735038 GCF_006229205.1 Suricata suricatta | reverse complement strand
AGCCGCTGTCCCCGCCCCGGCTCGCATTCATCCCCGCGCGGCGCACGCGCCTAGCCCGCGCCCTGTCCCGGCAACCCGGAATCGCGGGCGCGGCGCCTTAGAGTTCCGCCGTTGCCAGCCAGGCCACGCCCCGCCCTCCCGCCACCGCCCGCAGCGGGCAGCGCCTCTGCAGCACGTGACCGTCTCGCTAGCGGGGGCGGAGAGGAGTTCGGCGCGGGCCCGCCTTCCGCCGCGCGCTGCTTGCCGTTCGCCCCACAAGGTGTGGATCTCTTGATCGGGTCGCCTGGGTCGCCTCCCCCGAGGGGCCGCTGCTCTCACTTCAACGAATCCTCACCGCCGCCCCGGTCCCGCCGTGGACTTACCACTGTGGGGGGAGATAAGCGCGGGGACTGACCATGCTTAAAATACTGGCACTGTGTGAAGATACGGGAAACACACGGGTTCCCCTCCACCAGCGATTGATTTACAGTGACATCTAGCGGAGAAAGAGACACACACGCACTGATACTTTCCTATGTCAGGGAGCAACCAAGAATCGTGGCTCACGTAGGTTAGCGAGAATGAACATTGCACCACGGGGTTTAAGTGATTCAGCGCTAGCTTCCACAGAGACACAAACAGCATTTCTTGTCCTATGAGTTCCCGCCCGGGATTGCACCTGGATATTCGTAAACCAATGGCGGTATCCCATCCCACGTGCAGCGCTGGGGTTACACGCGACAGCAATTTTCTACTAATGTAAAAAAAAAATTGTACATTTTGTGTATGCTTAAATACAATTTTAATTGAGGGCCTTCCGGCAAAGACAATTGTTCCATAAGGACCATTTCCCCACCCCCTTTAGGCAGTGTCGCTTTGCCAAGAGATCCCGCAGTGCTATTATAATAGTCTTTATTGTTGGAATGAACAAACATGAAGCAAACCTCCGTGCAAAGGCTCAACACTTTTTTCCTTATTCCCTCACCTCAGATAACTCGAAGAGTTTGCACGTACTTAGGAAACAGTGAAACCTGATTTTGCAGAGCTGAGACTTGTAGTTCAGAGGATATTCGAATGACTTGTTTCTTCAAGCCTTTTGGGGTTTTGCCATTTTATAGACTTGTAGATGCACTTCAACTTCAGTATTGTTGTCTCTCACCCAGCAAAAGCAGGTTGCACATTTTTTCGGAGACGTCATAATTTAAAACAATGGTGTGATTTCAGTGGGTTCACAATTAGTTGCCCACTGCAACCAAGGGTATCCTCATCTGCTGAGATCCCACAGGAAAACAATGGTAACCCCTTATTAATTTTTTTTTAAATGGCAGCGTTCTGTTTACAAGAAATGGCAAAACTTGATTTTAAAATTGGAAAATAATCTGGAAATGAAGAGTACTTAATAAAATGTATACAAACTCTAAAACCCTTTATACAATGTTTCCAGTTTCCTTTTATTTTTGCCCATTCTAGAATATTCTGTTATGCTATCCCATAATATAGTACACAATATCTGAAGAGCCTTTTTATTTCATTTTTGTCTAGTGACCTACATTCATTCTTTCATTTACTTCCATTTATACTCATGGGAACTCTCTTTCCCAGTCTAAGGGGAGCTGGCTTGACCTTTGGGTAGTGCAACTGAGAAAGCCACTCTGGACTCCCCACACCTGGGAAATGCTTTGGGGCACTGTGCCCTATTCCTCTTTTCTGAGGTTCATTAAAATTTATTTTTGAGATTTCTATCATTACTGACATCTCAAGGGGCCTATAAAAGTGCAGGCCCTTGTAGAGATAGCTCTGGGAAAGGACGAAGCTCTGTTATCCTTTAACCTCTGTGTTTGGCAGTAAACTTTCCTTGAAAACATCCACATCTCCTCTCTAAAATACCAAAAACAGAAAATAATAACATGAAGCCATTAAAAAACAGAGATCTGTACTCAAATCCCTTGGGTGATCTACTCACACAGTAACTCCTGTGATTTACTCATGAGAATGATGAACGTGCTGATCATTGCAAGGCACTCACACATTATGCTGAAAGATGAAATAAAAACAAGGAAGAATGGGCCCAAACCCTCAGAAACTGAGAAAGGAAGTTGGAATCAGAATTGGATTACCAAGACTTGATTCTTCTAAACACACTGTTTTTACACAGTAAAAAAAAAAGTTCGTAGACAGTTATATATATCTATGATTAAACAATATAGTTCACAAAATTCAGGATGATTTAACAATTCGTTGTGATAAGCATTGTGAATGCCAATTTCTCTTGGGAACCAGGGAAGAAATGCATTTTCTGCTCTCAAAAAATTTCCAGCGTAAGAAGGAGACAAATCAGTAAACAGGCACCTGCAGCACAGGCTCAGAGTGCTATCCAAGAGTGTTCTATGGGAACACAGGATGTCATCAAGACTTCCTACAGAGAGTGACATCCAGTAAAGACTGACCTACTGGTCAAGTTGGCTAGGGAATTGCCACTTCCCACAGAGGAAGCAACATGTGCAAAGGAGAAGGGAAGAAGTACCAGGAACATTTTAGAAACTGCAAAGTGCAAAGTACAGAGAAACATGGGTAGGGGGTATGCTGAAAAAAGAAAGTTGGAGAGGCAAGTAGGGGTCAGCGCATGAAAGGTCTTTTAGAGTATACCAATATGTTTTAACTGTATCCTAAGGGCAATGAATCATTGAAGGGTTTTAATGGATAATGTGACTTTCTAGTCACTCTGGCTACTGCATCGAAAGTAGTGTTGGAGGCAGTCAGGAAGGCTTGTGTTAGTCCAGGTGAGGGTGCAGGCACAGAGGAGGCAGTGGTTTGGATCTGACAGTAGTAGGGGATTTGCAAAGCAAGTATAATGCATGGAGAAAAGGGCAAAATATTGAAAATGTATTCAAGGGAGGGATTATATTGATAGATCATGGAACTGGGTCTTAGTAATTTTGTTTCACAGCATTCCTTGGCCAAAGGGAATACCTAACAGTTTATGAAGGCAATAGGGCCAAACAACTTAATAAGAATTTGTGAAAAGGAAATGAAAGGCATCAGAATTGGCAAAGAAAAAGTCAAACTTTCACTTTTCGCAGATGACATGATACTCTACATGGAAAACCCGGCAGACTCCACCAGAAGCCTTCTAGAACTGATCCATGAATTCAGTAAAGTTGCAGGGTACAAAATCAACGTATAGAAATCAGTTGCATTCCTATACACCAAAAATGAAGCAGCCAAAAGAGAAATCAAGAAACTGATTTCATTCACGATTGCACGAAAAACCATAAAATACCTAGGAGTAAACCTAACCAAGGATGTAAAAGACCTATATGATGAAAACTACAGAAAACTTATGAAAGAGATTGAAGAAGACACCAAGAAATGGAAAAACATTCCCTGTTCATGGATCAGAAGACTAAACATTGTGAAAATGTCATTACTACCCAAAGCAATCTACACATTCAATGCAATCCCCATCAAAATTGCACCAACATTCTTCTCAAAGCTAGAACAAACTATCCTCAAATTCGTATGGAACC
>NC_043703.1:87657156-87731432 GCF_006229205.1 Suricata suricatta | reverse complement strand
GTGGAGGTTCCTCAAAAAACTATCCATAGAACCCCCTTATGACCCAGCAATAGCACTGCTAGGGATTTACCCAAGGGATACAGAAGTGCTGATGCATAGGGGCACATGTACCCCAATGTTCATAGCAGCAATGTCAACAATAGCCAAAACATGGAAAAAGCCTAAATGTCCATTACCTGATGAGTGGATCAAGAAGATGTGGTATATATACACAATGGAGTACTACATGGCAATGAGAAAGAATGAAATATGGCCATTTGTAAAAAAATGGATGGACCGCGAGGGTGTCATGCTAAGCGAAATAAGTCAGGCAGAGAAGGATAGATACCATATGTTTGCACTCATAGGTCTAACAGGAAAACAGGAGAAACCTAATGGAGGACCGGGGAGAGGGGAAGAGGGAAAGAGAGTTGGGGAGAGAGAGGGATGCAAAACTTGAGAGACTATTGAATACTGAAAACAAACTGAGAGTTGAAGGGGAAAGGGGAGGGAGGAAAAGGTGTGGTGGTGATGGAGGAGGGCACTTGTGGGGAAGAGCACTGGGTGTTGTATGGAAACCAATTTGACAATAAACTATTAAAAAAATAAGAATTTGTGACATAACAACTTAGTAGTCATTTGAAAAAAATAATACACAAAGTGAAAGCAAAAATAATATTTGAATTTTATTTTTAAATAACCATCATTCCTTCCCTATGTGCCCATCAGGCAATGTAAAACTATGGGATTAGATTGGATACTGCCACCCTCATCTCCCATTCCAGATTGGCAAAAAACATTCATACATATTGCTCCATATTACATTATAACAGGAGGTACAATTGTCCCATTACCACCGATGTTAAGTTAAATCCTTGGCTAGGTGGTGACATCCAGATCTCCCCTTTGTAAAGCCATGTTTTCCCCTGTGCACACTATGGAGCAATACTTTTTATTAAGTGAGTATTCTCTTTAACCATCTTTTCACCTAGTGGTTTCAGCATTCATGGATGATCTTGGACTGAATCAGTTGTTTTATTAGGTTGCAATGAAGTGATTTTCTAATTCCATAATTTCTCCCACATTGAATAGCTGTCACTTTTCTGCAAAATAGAACTGTTATCAACTGGGGATAAACTATCATTTCTCCTTGAAAAGGAGGATAAATGCTTAATTCCTTCCCTTTCATTACTAATGTTCGTAGAAAAGTATTATCTAACAGTTACCTCCAGTGTTGGTCAATGAGCTTTTTCTTTCTCTGTTTTTCCTCCTTTTTCTTGAAAAATTGAAAGGACTCTTAAATCTTTATTTATTTATTTATTATAATCTTGCAGTTGATTATACTAATTATTTTTGATGTCTAAATTGTTCTAAATTGGGCCAGTTATAACCCCTTCTAGTTGGTGCATATGTCCTGTAAGCTACCCCAGTAGCTGTTTAAAGTTTTTTGGGTTTTTTTTTGTTTGTTTTTTAATGTTTATTTGTTTTTGAGAGAGAGAGAAAGGGCACAAGCTGGGGAGCAGCAAAGAGAGAAGGAAACACAGAATCGGAAGCACGTTGCAGACTCTGAACTGTCAGCACAGAGCCCAACATGGGGCTCAAACTCACAAACCGTGAGATCATGACACTTAACTGACTGAGCCACCCCCAGGTGCCCCTTCTGTTTGTTTGTTTTTGTTGTTGTTATGTTTTGTTTGTTTTTATTGTTTATTTTTAAAAGAGAGAGAGAGAGAGAGTTCGAGCAAGGGAGGGGTAGAGTGAGGTGGAGAGACAGAATCCAAAGCAGGCTCCAGGTTCTAACCTGGCAGCACAGAGTCCCATGCAGGGCTCGAACCCAGAAACCGCAAAATCGTGACCGGAGCCAAAGTTAGACGCTCAACCAACAGAGCCACCCAGGCGCCCCTGTTTCATTAACATAATAAGGCTACCACTATTACTCTACCACTATTTCCTTACCTATTCCTGCTTGCTAATTTTTCCATTTTAGAATCAACTTATATAGTTCTCTGGGGAGAGGGAACTTGATATCTTTATTGGGACCTCATTAAACATATGTATAAACAGGGATAATTTTTGATGCTGAATCATCTTATCCAAGGACATGGCACATCTTTCCATTTCTTCATTGCCACATTAGAATCTTTCAGAAGTTTTCCAAAATTTGATTATATAAGTTTATACACATTTGTGGCTATTTTTATGTATTTTATCTATATGTTTTGTTGCTATAGTAAATAGAGCCTTCTTACTTATTATCTTTTTATACTGGTCATTATTTAAATGAAATCTATTGATTTTTATAGGTTAATTTCTATTCTACTGTATTAAAATGTCTACTGTTTGTATTGGTATTTTTCATTGATTTTCTTGTGTTTTTGAAATATGCTATCATATCATCTGCATACAGATAATGTTTTAATTCCTCTTTTACCATTTTTACTTCTCTAATCATTTTTCTCTTATTTGATTGTTTTGCTTAATACTTCCAATATATCATATCTGAAATAGTGGGAAACTGTTTTTAATTTTAATGGGAATGGGTCCAATCTTTCACATTAAGTAAGATGATAGTTTTGAGGCTAAGATACCTATTAAGTATGATTCTGATTATAAAAAGGAATCCACATTTATCCTGTAGAGATATTAGAAGCCATAACTCCCATCTTTACAACAATCAGTGACTTTTTTTAGACATATCAGAGAACTGAGGTCACATGACAAACCACCACCCCAAAATCTAGAGACAAATATATCTAGAGTATATAGCTTAAGATCTGCTTACCCAGGGGCGCTTGGGTGGCTCAGTCGGTTGAGCGTCCGACTTTGGCTCAGGTCATGATCTCATGGTTAGTGGGTTTGAGCCCTGCGTCGGGCTCTGTGCTGACAGCAAGCTCGAAGGCTGGAGCCTGCTTCTGATTCTGTACCTCCCTCTCTCTCTGACCCTCCCCTGCTCACGCTGTCTCTCTCTGTCTGTCAAAAATAAATTAAAAAACATAAAAAAAAAAAAAAAGATCTGCTTACCTAGAGCAGAAGCAATTGGATTCCATAAGAGTGTAGGAACACTTACAAGGAAATTTTGATGAATTGCTAGAGTTTGTTTGGACTAGAGTAAGAGTGAGGAACTTGGGAGCAGTAGTTATAAATTTTAATTCAACTATGTCAAGAATCACTTTAAATATTAATGGTCTAGGGGCACCTACCTGGGTGGCTCAGCTAGGTGTCTGACTTTGGCTCAGGTCATGATCTCATAGTCTGTGAGTTTAAGCCCTGCATCCGGCTCTGTGCTGACAGCTCAGAGCCTGGGGCCTGCTTCAGATTCTGTGTCTCCCCCTCTCTCTGCCCTTCCCCTGTTCACACTCTCTCTGTCTCTCTCTCTGTCTCTGTCTCTCAAAAATAAACATTAAAAAAGTTTTTAAAAATGAATGGTCTAAATACACCAGGAGTTTGGGCACCTGGGTGGCTCAGTCGGTTAAGCATGTTAAAACATGTTTGTGGGTGTCTTACTTAAAGATTATTTTGGAGGCACCTAACTGGCTCAGTCAGTTAAGTGTTTAACTTCGGCTCAGGTCATGATCTTACAGTTTGTGAGTTCAAGCCCCACATGGGGCTCTCTGCTTTGCACAGAGTCTGCTTCGGATCTTCTCTCCCCTCCCCTCTCTCCCTCTTCCCTGTTCATGTGCTTCCTCTCTCAAAAATAATAAATTTTTAAAAAAAGAAAGAAAAGACAGAAGTTTTCAGGTTGGATTAAAAACAAAACAAGACTGGATACTGTGTACAAGAAAACCTACTTTAAATATAAAGACTCAGATAGGTTAAAAGTAATGGGATAGAGAAAGATATGCCTTGCTAGCACTAACCCAAAGAAAGTTGGAATAACTATCTTAACGGCAACCCAAAAGACTTCCAAATGTGGAATATTATCAGGAATAAAGAAGGGCAATTATGTAATGACAAAGGGGTTAATTCTCCAAGAAGACATAGCAGTCCTTATTGTATATGTACCTAACAATAAAGTGTCAAAATAATGAAACAAAAGCTGATGGGACTGAAAAGAGAAATTAACAAATCCACAATTATAGTTGAAGATTTCAACACGTTTCTATCAGCAACTCATTAATCAAGCAGGCAGAAGGAATTAGTATGGATATAGATGACCTGAACAGAGTTATCAATCAACTTGATCTAATTGACATTTATAGGATAATCCATCCAACAAGAGCAGAATATACATTCTTAACTGCACATGAAACATTCACCAACATAGACCACATTCTTGGCCATGAAACATACCTTAACACATTCAAAAGAATAGAAATCATACAAAGTATGTTCTCAGACCATGAACATCAAACTTGAAATGAGTAACAGAAAGATAGTTGGGAAAATCTCCAAATATTTGTAGATTAAACAACACAGCTCTAAATAACACAAGGATCAAAGAAGTCTCAAGACATGTTTAAAAATATTTTGAACTAAATGAAAAGGAAAATACAACTTTTCAAAATGTGTGGGATATAGCAAAAGCAGTGCTTAGAAATTTTTAGTATTATACATATATATATAAATATATATATTTGAAAAGAAGAAAGATCTAAAATCAACAATCAATAATTTTCTACCTTAGGAAACTTGAGAAATAATAAATCAGCAGAAGAAAGGATATAATAAAATTAGAGCAGATATCAGTGAAACTGAAAATAGGGGAACTAGAAAATCAATAAAAACAAAATTTGGTTCCTTTGAAAAGATCCATAAAATTGATAAGCCTCGAGCCAGGCTAACCAAGTAAAAGGAGAGATGACATAAATGACCAATATCAGGAATGATATTGATAATGATTTAATTCCCCATGGGCATTAAAAATAAAATAAAATAAGGTAAATTTGATAGCTTAGATGAAATGGACCTATTATTTGAAAGACACAAACTACCAAACTCACTCAGGCTATAGTCTTTTCAAGACCTAATCCTATATCAATTAAAGAAATTGAATTAAAAGTCTTCTCGACAAAGAAAACGCCAGCCAAAATGGTTTCATTGGTGAATTTTACCAAATGTTCAAAGAAAAAAAAGAGTCAATCCTACCTATTATCTTTCAGAAAATGAAAAAAGAAACACTTTCCAACTTGTTCTATTATCAAAACCAGCTAAGGATGGGACAGCTAAGAAAAACTAGTCTCTCATTAACTCAGATGCAGAAATCCTTAACAAAATATTAGCAAATTGAATTCAGCAATATATAAAAAGGGTGATATATTACAACCAAATGGGGTTTACTCTAAGAATGCAAAACTGGTTAAATACTCATAAATCACTCAATGTAATTAATCATATTAAAGGAATATGAAAACCTGTATGATTATATCAATAGTTGCTGAAAAACCATTCAACAAAAAATTCAAAATAGAAATAGAAAAGTTTTTTTTTAGCCTAATGAAGTATATACATTAAAAAACCCTACAGGTTATATAATACTTAATGGTAACAGACTGAATGCTTTCCCCTAAGAATAGGAACAAAGCATGTATATTCTTTTTCATCTCTGTTACTCAACATCATACTGGAAGTCCTAGCCAAGGCAATAAGTCAAGAAAAGGAAATACAATTATGATAATTGGAAAAGAGGAAATGAAACTGTCTTTATTTGCAGATGACATAATTGTCTATGTAGAAAGCCTGAAAAACAATCTACAAAATATCTCTTGGGACTAATAAGGGAGTGTACCAAGGTCACAGAAGACAAGGTCAATATACAAAAGTCATTTGCTTTTATATATACCAGCAAAGAATAATTGAATTTGAAATGAAAATAAAAAGAAATCAATAGTCATCAATGGGGGCACCTGGCTGTCTCAATTGGTGGAGCATGCAACTTTTGATCTTGGGTTTGTCTACACTGCTGAGTGTAGACATTACTTAAAAGACTAGTCATCGGTGGAATTCTTTTTAAAATGTTTTTTATATATTTTGATATAGAGAAAGAGAGAGCAAGAAGAGCACACAACCTGGGGAGGGGCAGAGAGAGAGGGAGAGAGAGAGAATTCTGAAGCAGGATCCATGCTGTCAGCACAGAGCCCAGTGTGGATCTCAATCTCACAAACTGTGAGATCATGACCTGAGCTGAAATCAAGAGTTGGATGCTTAACTGACTGAGCCACCCAGGCACACCTAGTCATCAATGGTTTTTTAAATGGAATTATAATAACTAATTATTATCAATGTAGCATATAGGTTGAAATCACCCTGTCTCAATTCAAATGGACAATTTAATAATACTGTTTTTAATTTAACAAGAGAAGGAAGTCGGGAATTTCCTTGTCAAACAAATGAGTTATACACTTATAACTCATATTTTACATTTATATTCTTTCCTCCAATTTTTAGTGGCATCAAAATAACATAGTTTCCTAACTTCTTTGATTATTTTTAAACTTAATATTACTTTTATCAAAGCTTATAACTTCTCCCTGCCCCTTAATTTCTGATTTCTAAGCCAACACTGTCAATATTTGTAGTAACTTATGCTGGCATTTACCTTCATGTTTCCAATAGCCTGTTTATGTTGCTAGTACTTGCTCTTTCAATTTTAGATATTATCTACTGACTTCTTACTATGAAATATGCATATTTAGCTGTCTTAAGTGAGAATTTAGTGCAAACACACACACACACACACACACACACACATTTTCTACCCTATATATTCCTATTTTAGGTACATCACAAAAGTTGGTTGTGTCAGTGGTTATTGTTTACATTATCATGACTACCTAAATTAACATTCAGAGGTGACTTAGATAGTTTATATGACCATCATTTTTTAAAATAATTAGATAAACTCTCAGTTTTCACTTTTTCTTGGAGTCATGAGACCATACACTTAGAGGTCATTTCTTGTTCCAATAGAACTGGTGGCTATCTAGTTTTGCTGCACGCTTGTTTTCCTGAGATTTCTTTTTGACATTTGAGAATTTTCTTCTTCTATATCCATCTTGATTCCATGTCTTCTTTCTTGATTCAGTCCCTTGTTTTGTACTAGCATATCCTCTATCAGCTTCCTGAGAAACAGTGAAGAGAAGTTATATTGTTCTCTATTCTAGTCTCATATTTGATAGATAAAATGGTAATATTTTAAAGCTCTAAATTATTTCCCTCAGAAATTTCAAGGTGTTGCTCAATCGTGTTGTGACTTCTACCACTGAAAACCTGGTGCCATTCTGATTTCTAGACCTGTGATCTCACTTGTGTTGTTTTTTTCCTACATCTTCCATTTATTTCTGGTGTCCTAGAATTTCACAATTATGTGCTGCATTGTGGCACTTCTTCTGTCCATTATGTTGGGTAATTCGTGGACCCTTTCAGTTTAGAAGCTCATGTTCATTTCTTTTAATTCTTTTCTTGTACTATTTCTTTAATAATTTCTTTCTTTAAACTTTCCTTTACCTCGAAGACCTAAAAAAAATGAAGAAACTAAGCTGAAAGTTGGCAGAAGGAAAGAAATAACAAAGATCAGAACAGAAATAAAAGGAATAGAGAACAGAAAAACAATACAAAAGGTCAACAAAATTAGAGTTGGTTTTTAAAAAGATAAACAAAATTGACACACCTTTAGCTAGACTAAGGAAATAAACTGTGAAGGTCCAAATAAATAAAATCAGAAGTGAAAGAAGAGGAGACATTATAACTGATACCAGAGAAATACAAAGGATTATAAGAGATTACTATGAACAGTTACATATCAACAAATCAGATAACCTAAAAGAAATGGACAAATTCCTAGAAACACACAACCTACCAAGACTGGATCATGAAGAAACAGAAAATCTGAACAAATCAATAATGAGTAAGGAGATGGAATCAGTAATCAAAAACATCCCAAGAAAAGAAAGTCCAAGACTTGCTGGATTTACTTATGGATTCTGTGAAACAAAGAAGAATTAATACCAATCCTTCTCAAGCTCTTCCAAAGAATTGAAGAGAAGGGAACACTTTCAAACTAATTTTATGAGGCTAGCATTACCTGATACCAAAATCAGACAAGGACACTATAAGAAAGGAAAATTACACGCTAATACCCCTGATGAATATAGATCTAAGAGAGTAGATCTTAATTGTTACACACACACACACACACACACACACGCACAGAATGAGAACTATGTGAGGTGATGGATGCATTAAGTTGATTGTGATAACCATTTTACAAGTATACATATATCAAATCATCACATTGTATACTTTAATTGTATACATTTATTTTTGTCAATTATATCTCAGTAAAGCTGGTAAATATTGTCTCTTCTGTTTCCTGTCCATTTGTTCTACCTTCTGGGAGCTTTTTCAACTTTATCTTCCAAATCTTAACTAACATTAAAACTTCATTTATTATATTTTACATTTCTAAGAGCTCCTTTTAGTACCATTAAGTTTGCTTATTTGCTTAAAAATATCATTTTGGAAGGCACCTGGGTGGCTCAGTTGGTTAATGTCTGACTCTTGATTTCAGCTCAGGTCATGATCCCAGGGACATGTGATCAAGCTTCACGTAAGCTCTGCACTGAGCATGGAACCTGCTTAAGATTCTCTCTCTCTCTCTCTCTCTCTCTCTCTCTCTCTCTCTCTCTCTCTCTTTCTCCCTCTACACCACTCCCCTGCTCATGCTTTCTCTCTCCAAAAATATTTTTTAAAAATAACATTTTTGTTCTTTGCAGAGATCTTCTTTTATCTCTCTATGGATATTAATGGTATTAATTATTTCAAAAACTTTCTTCTTCTTTATACCTCCTTATATCACTTTACATCTCTTCACTGTTTGGTTTGGTTTGGTTCTTATCGTTCACATTAGACACAGTATTAGTTTGTTTAAGCTGTCATAAAAGATACCACAGACTGGGCGGCTTTCAACAGAAATTTACTTTCTCACAGTTCTGGAGGCTGGAAGTCCAATATCCAGGTGCCAAAAGGGTTGGTTTCTGGTAAGGCCTCTCTTCTTGGCTTGCAGACAGTCACCTTCTTGCTGGGTCCTCACACAGCCTTTATCCTGGGAATGAGTGTTCCTGGTGTCTCTTCCTCTTCTTATAAGGATGCTAATCCTCTACCTCCATGGTTTCATTTAATCCCAATTATCTCCCTGAAGACCCTAGCTCCAAATACAGTTTCATTGGGGGCTGGGGCTTCAACTTATAAATTTGGAGGGAGACACAATTTAGTCTATAATGGACACATCCATAATAGATAACGATGTCTATCAGCTCATATGTAAGCATAAAGCCTTAAAAGTACTGAGTGGCATAGAAGGGCCTGTTGAATGATGGGTTTCCTTACCAGATAATCAGAGGTCAGCTATCTTCTTGATTGGGGACCCCAAAATACCAGTGACTATTGGTCTTTTAGGAAGGATGGTTTATTTTGTCCACAGGAAGATCCTTGGTCCTGTTAAGGGAGATTAGGCCTGGCTGAAGATCTGTATACTATGGAGAAGGTAGGGTGTAGAAGGGTGGGTGGGCAACTCAGGAGTCTCAACCTCTAATGCGTACATTTTCATTTAATCCCCTGTTTTCATTAAGACATCCCTTCTTCAACTTGCTTTGCATTTTTGAATCTAGAGTTTCTCAGATCAGCCTTTCCAGGAGAAAACTTCTACGCTTATGCTGTGGTCAGAGAACAGGTGTCATCTGGGTACACAGGCTCTGGGGCCAACTAAAGCGCTTAACTGCTTTTTTATAGATTAATTCCAACTATTTTGGGTCCTGGAGACCTTCAGCAGTCTACAACCTGGGCGAATTTCCTGTGCTGGTGGTGCTTCCCAGTGGGTAAAAGTAGTCAATAAGCAAATAAAAAGCTACGCTAGAAAACCATCAGATAGTGGGAAGTACTGTGGTGGAAGGTAAAACAGGGAAGAAGGACAAACTGGGGAAGGGTGAGTATATTTAGAGAGGTGGTAAGGACAGCCTCTGTGGTAAAGAGTCTCTTTTGAGCAGAGGCCAGAAGGAAGAAAGGAAAGAAGCCACACAAAGATTTTAGAGAAGGGCATTCCAGATTCAAAGGACAATGAGGTCAGAGGCCCTGGGTTGGGAATATGCTTCACTATTTAAGGATAGTGGAGCCAGATCAGAGCCACAAAGAGGGGAATGTTTGGAGATGAAGTCAGGGGGGTGGCAGAAATTCAGTCATGTTGGGCCCTGGACCTACATGCTGACTGTGATGAGCCACTGGGCACCAGCCTGGAAAAAAGTACACCACAACCATTTAAAAATACGACAAGCTTTTGCTTAGACAACGTGAGCATGTGTGAGTCTGTGGGAGCCTGTGTGTATCTTTGAATGTGAGGGTATGCCCTTATGAACATTTATTCTTAGGTTAGGGAGTCACAAAGAACCACACATATTTAACTGTGATAACATATAATTTAACACATAATTCCAACTCTATTTATCTTAGGTCTCAGCTGGATAAAAATTTCTAGAGAATTTGGAATCTGGATAGAGAAAGGGAATCTTCAAATAGCAGGCAACCTCAAGAACTCTGAATTTATAGTTGGAGTCAGGAAGCTTATTCTTGCAGATCCTTGCAGCAGGTTCCTGGAGCAAAGCAACCACAGGTGGAGAGAATGACACGGGCCTGTATCCTTGAATGGATTTCTCTTTCCTTCTTGAGCTGACTCAGATTTGTTTCAGTAACTTGCAGCCAAGGGGCACCTAGTAAGATTAAAGACCTGTGTTTCACTAATCTGGAAGACTGATCAAACTTTCAATGGAGAATCAGAGCAGTCCATCTCTCTCTACTGACATCACAAAGAAGGAGGCCAGTGCTTAGGACAAACAGTTCTCAACTTAGCTTTCCTAGGGGCTGGCAAATTCCCACGATCTCAGGCCATTCCTGGGGCTTTAGCAGAACTCGAGCTCAGGGACTGATCCCACCATATGGACAAAGTTGAGTAAGAACATCAGCCTAGCTCATCAGCGCTTCCCTTCCCCCTTCCACTGGAATAGTAAGCAACCCCAAGGAACACTCTAAATTGCCCTGAATCTTGGGCTTGGCCAGAGAGGATTAGAAGTGCACTTTGAATTAGCATGAGAGACATGAGGATCACATTTCTGGACTAAAAGTAAGTATATGTCCCCAAATGTAATATCCTAAATGATGCTGTATGTCTTGTTCTTCGACTGTGATAGACAAGGTCTCTCGTAGGGTCTGTCTGTAACTAGAATCCAACACATTAGGAAAGCCCAAGGGGGAAATATTCTCAGAGTTAGATACCAAATCAGCGGGAGAACTGAAAATAAAACCCGGGGACTTTTACTACTCACTCTGTCATTAACGACTCCAGGGACCAACAGGGACCCTGAAGGATAGAGTCTGTTTCTGGATTTTATTGGAAGATTTCCCTTTTGTGGGTGTTCCAAATACAAATACTGAAGGGAAAAAAAGATTAATACACATGTTCTGAGAATGATGACTTATACTGATGGTATTCAAACGTAAATGGCACTCTTAGTGGAGACACAGCTCTGTTATAGAAACAGCATTGGTTTCGGGTTCTGATTCTGCCGCTAATGAGCTGCTTCATTTGGGGCCAATAGTTTTAACTCCTCTGAACCTCAAAGTCCCGGTCTGTAAAATGACAAGTGTTGCAGTAAACACTGTTTTCCCTAGTTCTGAAATTCTAAGAAACCTTAATTCTGAAGGTTTAAAAACTGAATACAATAGAAGGAGGGTTGTTGTGTTTTTTGTTGTGCAGTACTGACATATTCAAAATAATACAATGTGTTTAATATAATTTTAAAAAGCTAAATGGTCACAGAAATATATTCAATTAAAGATAGAAAGAACAATGGGAAAGGCCTTTTGCTTCTGGCCTTTTTTTTTTTTTTAAGATATGAGGAAGCCAGAATGAAAATAAGGGAATTATAAAAGACAAGCAGAATTAATCTTTATATGAGTTTAATCAGGGAGAGATTAAAACAATCAAGAGGCTCAATACTGCAAGCAGCATTGATAATCATAGGCTTTTAAACCACATACATAAGGCATCAAATATTTTCGCACAGGAGAAAAAAAGGGGTTCAGAGAACAAAAGAAATAAAGGAAGACTCGGTTTTGAACAGACCATATCATCACTGACGGGGAGAGCGGCGAATCGCCAAGAGGAAGAGCCTTATATCTAGGAGCCGCAGCTGATATTCAGGTGGCTGAGTGAAAGAGTCGTGTTGGTAGAAAGGATTATTAGCAGGCGGAATGCATTTCAGCTAAGCAAATCACCAAGCTCAGATATTATTGTCTCAAAGGTGTTCAGCAAATAGGCAGAGATAATAATAAAACTTGAAAGCAATTTATGGATTCCCCTCACCCCCTACCCAGTAACCAATGTAAAGAAAGATTCCAGGGGCACCTGGCTGGCTCAGCCACTAGAGCACATGACTCTTGATTTCAGGGTCGTGTGTTCAAGCCCCACATTGGGCAAGGAGTCCAGTTTAAAGAAAGGAAGAAAGGAAGAAAGAAAGAAAGAAAGATCCCAAAGTAGGAAAAAGCACAATTATCTTGAAGGAAACAAACAGCAAACAAACAAAATCTGAAAGGCTAAAACAGAATACACAATAGCTCAGGGAAATGAAAAATCTATTGCTGGGGAAATGGCCAACAAGAAAGCTGTGGTAAAGTAGCTGGAATTGTTAAAAGCACAAACTGGCCTTCTTTTTAGACACAAGTTAGTCACACTAAACCAAATGTTGGGTATTTTTGGAGGTTACTGCTGTAATTATAAAGGAAAGCTGATGCCTGGGCTGCTGTGCGCACATTAATTTTTTGTAAGGATTCTTTGTAAATTCCTGCATGGAAAATTAATTTCAAATGCTGAGTCAGAGGCTAGGAAGTTGCCCCAATTAAGAAACAGGAAAAGGTAGGAAGGTGGCCTCTCAATGGCCCTGAGACTGGGACACCACTGCTCAGGCAGCCTAGATATCAGGAGGGAACTTGGGAAGGGCAGCAGGAAAGGAGAAAATGGTGAGTGTAAGATTTAATAGATGGAGGAGAGGAAAGAAAGAGACCAAGTTATGGAGCCAAGAAAGCCTTTATTGGGATCTGCGATTCCCGGCGAGGTTCCATGACTCTGTGAGGGGGGAGTCAGGGAAGTCACGCCCCCTACAGGAGGAGCGAGGTATTTTATGGGTGAAAGAGTTTTGGGTTTGGTCTTGGGAGGGCAGATTACCAAGTAAGGGCATTTTAGGGTCACGGCAGGATGGGATAGGTTGCCTCCTTCCTCAGGGTGGGGGAAAACTGGAGCTTCATGATTGGCTGTTTTCAAATGACGCAGGACATTCCAGGTCTGCAGGTGAGGGGTGGGGGTTGTGGGTGCACAGAGCTCTCCTCAGACCCACAGCAAAATGGCCGCTCAGTCGCCATCTTAAGGTAACTCTTAGAGTGAGAAAAGGGGCCCTTAAGGTGAACAGTGTCTGAAAAATTTGGCTCTCTGTCCTTGGCAAAATTCTTAGGAGGCATCCCAGACCCTGTGGTATCTATCTGGCCCTGCTTCTTCTATCTGGTCCCTGTGTTGCACACTCTCTTACACCCACTACTCTGCAAACAAACCTAGTGCCCTTCCTTGACTTTGCCTCTGAGTCCTCATGGCTCCCTCTGCCTGAAATGCTCTGTTTGGCCAGCTCCTGCTCCTCAGTCCCGTTTTAGCTCCCTGCTCAACACCGCAGAGTGACTTCCTTGAACAACCAGCCACCACTACCTTTTTGGTTCACTTTCCATCACCACCCCACCTCTGTTGTCTGTTTCCTCTCTTATCACATGCCCGCGTGGTCTCCATCGTCTCCCTTCCTCCACGGAACACGGTCTGAGAAGGCGCCCTCTAACAAAAAGGGACATGTGTTTATGATAATTAGGCAACCCCAAGTCAGTGGGTGGCTGCAGAGCTTTTTTTAGATTTCAGAAGACTTATTTATCTTCTTAGGGTAGAGGTTCAGTACCTGAGGACCTAGCTCATGGGAAGGGTTTCAGTGTTATACAAATTTGGCACTTTGGTACCAATGCCTGTGACATACAGTCAACCTAAGAATTCCCAGTAATTGGTCTTGGAACATTCTGAATCATTTGTAATTTTCACAAAGTGAGAGATTTGCCGTCTTGTGATATTGTATGCCCTAAAGAATGAACTTTGTGCTGCTGTTGTCACAGAATTGTGTTTTCTCTTTGAAGGCTTTATGTCTCTTCTGAACCAAGGTCTTTAATAAATACACAGAATCAATCTTAAAGCTTTGCTCCTTTTTTCTTTTCAACATAGTAAAAGATTATATACATAGTATCCTAGAGCAAAATCACAAGGAAATCTCAAATTTTCAAGGCCCCAATTAAAATCTGAGAGAACTAAGGGGAGAGCATCAGTAAATCCCCAAGCTAAAATAGTCCAAGTGTACGGTTGATTTTCCCATGAGAAGGGAAATAAATATTGACTGCCTGGATCTAATAGGGTGCCAAAGAACATCAGTCCATCACAGTGAAGTGGGTGACTTCAAGAGGATCAGACAGAATTTGGGTGCAGGAACAGTGAGAAAAGAGGAATCACAATCTTATTTATAGCCCTGCAGTCTTTCATAAATCAATATCTATGCCCATGAGGTTTTTTTTTTTTTTTTTACCAGTCAAATCTGGAGTATTATGAGGCTTGATGCAAGGAATAACGGACCCCTGCTTCATAAAATCTTCCACAGTGGGCTCCAATCCTTCCTTAGTTGCAGGCTTCAAAGGGTATTGAACAAGGATAAGTAAGACTTTAGAAAAGTCAATTTGTAGTTTGACGGGTTTGGTTTGCAGAATTCTTGAGGATGACTATTGTCCCAGAGAGAATCAGAGACTTCAGATAATTGCTAAAACTGAGATTGGGTTATATTTTCAGGACCCGGCAAAATGCCATTGAAGTTACGTTATTAATGGGTTATGCACATGAGAGGCTTCAGGTGTGTCTAGAAAAAGTCTGCCCAAGGAACATTTGAGTTGGCAGTTCAATTTACAAAAAAGGTTTCTCCCAATAGAAGTTATCAGTATGGTGCTGCAGGAAAGAAATGCATGCCCACTACTGAGGGGCTGAGTTACAGCCACGGCTGGGTAGTGGGAGGCATTTGAGCACTGTTTGAAATTCTTGAATAGTGAATAATTTGAGGAAGATGGGTAGAAATTGTGGTAGAACTGACAATTGACAGAGTAGCACTTGTATCTATCTGTCAGAAAGGTTTGCTTTTGTCTTTCTGTTATTGAAGATAATCCTCCTTATTGAATTAAAGGAGTCACTGGAAATTAGGCACTGCAATATCCTTCAGAGTCCCTTCATTATTCCTGTTTGGAATAACAATGAGGCAGCTTAGTTCCGTTCCATTTTGGTTAAGATGGGGTATTTTTCCAGTGCCTAACCGCCTCTTTTTTTCCCCTTTTACATTACTGGCAAATGTCTTTGTCAAAGGGAAAGTTTATATTGTCTCTTGAGGGAGAGAAGGATAGATTTAATTGCTTTAATTGTAACATGATGTGCTTTGCTTATTCATTTGTTTTCCTTCTGGGTATCTACAGCATCTTCAAAATGTCCAGCCAAATGTTGAAGTTCTTAGAATGGGGTATTTGCAAACCAACATTTTATGTATCATATGTGCAATTGCTGCCTTTAAATCACTAACAAAGAAAGGCAGAAAAGGCATTAGAAATCAGAACACCAGGAGCTAAACCAGAATATTGTCCAAATTTGATTAGTCTGTTGATAAAACCTCTTTGTTTTGTTTTTTTAAAGAGAAAGAGAGCTTGTATGCACATATGAGTTGGAGGGGGGAGAGAGAGAGAGAGAGAGAGAGAGAGAGAGAGAGAGAGAATATATCCTAAGTGGAGCTCTATCCCATGACCCTGGGATCATTACCTGAGCTGAATTCAAGAGTCCAGTGCTCAACCGACTGAGCCACCCAGGTGCCCTGATAAAGCCTCTTTGAGTTCATTCTTTTGCATTTTGCAAGATTGACTCAAGGTTTAGGGTTTGTTGTTGTTTGTTTCTGTTTTGTTTGTTTTTGTAAGAAAGTCTTGTTTGACGGTTTCTGAGAGGTTCTCACCCCTTTCTTGTACGTTATGGTGTCACGGCTGAGTAAAATGTACTCCATTATATTGTATTAACCTTTTACTGAGAAAAGTGTAGATTCATATGCGCTCATAAGAAATAATTCAGAGAGATCCTGAATACCCTTTACCCAGTTTCTCCCATTGGTAGCACCTTGCAAACTATAGTACAGTTTCACAAGGATATGGACGTTGATACAATCTGCTTACTTGTTCAGACATAGTCAGTTTTACTTGTCCTGATTTGCGTGGTGTGGGTGTGTAATTCTATACAAGTCTACACCACTACAACCAAGATACAGAACAGTTCCCTGGTTGGAGTGACCCCCCCCCCCCCGCCCCCCGCTCCTTGACAACCGCATCCCTTTCCCTCCCATCCCTTTCCCCTGAGCTTCTATCCCTTGGCAGTCAGGACTCTATTCTCCACTCCTAAAATTGTGTCATTTCAAAATGTTACATAAATGTTGTATAAATAAAATCATACAAATTTGGGAGATTTTTGGTTTTTTACTCAGCATAGTTCCCTGGAGATTCATTCAGTTGTAATATGTATCACTAGATCATTCATTTTTATTGCTGATTAGTATTCCACTTTCACCCATTTACCCATTGAAAGACATCTCGGCTGTTTCTAGGTTTCGGCTGTTATGAATAAAGCTGATATGAGCATTTATGTACAGGTTTTTGTATAAACATGTTTTCATTTTTCTAGAATAAATGCTCAAGAGTGCAATTGCTGTGTTGGGTCACATGGTAATTGCATGTTTTGTTTTATAAGAAACTGCCACCAAACTGTTTTCCAGAGTGGCTTTTCCATTTGACATTGCCTCCAACAATGCAGTTTCTCCATGGTCTTGCCCACATTTGTCATTATTTAGGTGCTCCTGTGTTGGGTGCTCTTTTAGCCATTCTGACTGGTATGTAGTAGTATATTGTGACTTTTATTTGCAAATCTTTGATGGCTAATGATGTTGAACTTGTTTTCTTATTTGCTATGCATTTTAGTTCAGTGAAATGTTTGTGTCTTTTGACCATTTTTTTGATTAGTATTTATTTTATTTTATTGGAATTTTTTGGTCTGTTTTACTTGCAAGTTTTGAGATCTTTATATATTCTAGGTACTAGTCACATGTATAGTTTGCAAATATTTGCTAGCCTATAGCGTATCTTTTTATCCTCTTAATATAATCCTTTGCAGAGAAAATGTTTTTAATCTTTATAAGATCCAATTTGTCCTCTTAAAATTATATTTTTGGTGTCAAATGTAAAAGCTTTTTATAAAGCCCTAGATCCCAAAGACTTTCTCCAATGTTTGGTTCTGAAAGGTTTCTAGTTTTTCATTTTACAATGTAAATCTATAATCCATTTTGTGTTAATTTTTTAATATAAAAGTGAAGTTTAGGTTGAGTTTTTGTTTGTTTTTACCTGTGGATATGAATTATTTTTTTCCAAAAATTTTTTTAATGTTTATTTTTGAGAGATAGAGACAGAGTGTGAGTGGGGAAGGGACAGAGAGAGAGAGGGAGACACAGAATCTGAAGTAGGCTCCAGGCTCTGAGCTGTCAGCACAGAGCCTGGCGTGGGGCTCGAACTTGGGAATGGCAAGATCATGACCTAGGCTGAAGTTGGATGCTTAACAAACTGAGCCACCCAGGTGCCCTGATACTAATTCTTTCAGTACTTCTTGTAAAAAAGACTATCCTTCCTTTATTGAATTACGTTTGCATTTTTGTAAAAAAAAATGGTTAAGCATATTTATATGGATCTATTTCTGGATTCTCAATTTTGTTCCTTTGATCTATATATCTCTTTCTCTGTTAGCACCACACTATTTTTATTACTATAACTATATAGTAAACCTTAATATTGGATAGAGTGATGCCTCCCACTATATTCTTCTTAAGATTGTTTTAGCTCTTCTATATTCTGTGCCTTTTGATGTAAATTTTAGATAACTTGTCTATGTCTGTGAAAATCTTTGCTGGGATTTTTAAAAGAGTTACATTAAATCTATACAGATTTGGGGGGAAATTGACATCTTTACTATGTTGAGTCTTCTAGTCCATGAACATAGTATGTTCTTCCATATAGTTAGGCTGTCCAAGAGGCTTTCTTCCCTATGGCACTATCTGGAACACTGGTGTCTCTTGGGAGAACAAAGAGGTTTTTCAGGTTGGATGCTTTTTGTAGTAAGATTCTTTTAGTGGTGGAGCTCCATGCATGGTGGTGTCCTGTCTTGGGTGGGGGAGGGCAGCCTCAGGACCAGCAGAGAAGGAAAGCACCTCTGGGCTAGGCATCTGTGGCATGATCCCCACTGCCATTGTTGTAGGGTTTATTTGGTGTTGGCAGAGGGTTTGTCTGCTGTTCCATCAGTGAGAATGAGCCTTCCTGGGTCACTTTTTGTTGTTAGGTTGGAGGTCAGGAGAGGGCAAGCCTGGGTTGCCTTCTTCTGTTGGGTGGTCAGTTAGGAAACATCTTGCTGTTATGTTGGGTCCCTAACAAGTTCTCCTTCTTTCTACCTCTAAGAGCTCTCCTTTGTTTACCGTTAGCATTGTTTCCAGGTTTTATAGTTGCACTTGGCTGGAGGAGTGAGGAGAGATGAGTCTGTCGCATGTCATCCATACTGGCAAAGTCTATTCTAATTTAATTTTCAGAGAATTAGAGAGTTAAAATAGACGATCCACAAATACATATTATATTGGAAGAAAATGCAACTTTCGGTCAAAAGACCAGAAAGAGGGAATTATTTCCATTAAGAATTAATGTAAAATATATTTTTTCCCCATATGAAGTGTGTCTTGGGTTTTTTCCTTATTATTTTCTTTACTTTTTTTTTTCTCTTCTTTTTTTGGTGGTGGGGGTGGTTATGTTTAAATGAAGTTGCTTTTACATCACCAAAGACTTAATCATCCATTTTCTACATAAAAGGTAGCTACTTTTTTGCATGGACCTCAAGCATATTGTAGTATAGAGGTGGAATTTAAGGAAAGGTATTAAGCAGGCTGTGTTGTAGCTTATGAACAAGTAATATATTGTATCATTTATCTTGAATGTATCATAGATAAGCTGCTATATAATGATTGCCACTTCAGATAGCTGTGAGATTAGGTGATTAACTAGTTGTTACTTAACCTTCTAGTTTCTGTATAAGTCTAATTACATGAAACAGAAGTTGGTGTTTTGATTTTTTACTTTGCTTTTCTGTTTGGAGTGTCATTGTAACTACTGTGTTGTAAATGATGGAAAATAATTGCATATGTTAAAAAATATGAAACTTTATAAAGTAAATAAAATAAAATAAAATATCAAAAAAAAACTAGAAAAAAAAGAATTAATGTAAAATAACTAGATATGTTCAGACTCCCATCATCCAACATTTTACCCATTTGTACTGCTCCTGAATGCATGAAATAAAACCTTGAATGTACCACATAAATAATAAAGAAGTAATAAAAGACTGTGTGTGATCATTCATTCATCAAGAACGCTGTGTGGATGAAGGAGTAGAATACTGGAGACGTGCAGATGGCAGACACCGCTGTTTGCTGAGGGGCTGGGAGTCCTCACCGTTATCCTCTTCTCTTAGATGAGCACTGCCCAGTGGAGTATAATGCAAACCACATATTTAATTTAAATTTTTCTAGGAACCACATTAATAAGTAAAAAGGAGGGGCACCTGGGTGGCTCCATCGATTAAGGGTCATGATCTCACAGTTCATGGGTTCAACCCCCGCTCCGACTTTCTGTTGTCAGCACAGAACCCGCTTCAGATCCTCTCTCTCCCTGTCTCTCTGCCTTTCCCCCATTCGCACTGTCTCTCCCTCTCTCAAAAATAAATAAACATTTAAAAAAAGTAAAAAGGAGCAGATGAAATTATTTTGAATGATATTTTAACTCAATATATCACAAATATCATTTCAGTATATAATCAATGCAAAATTGTTAATGGTATAATTGACTTTTTTATACTAAGTCTTCAAAATCTGGAGGACATGTTTTGCTTAGCACATTTCAAACCAGACTAGCTCCAGCTCAGGTGCTCAGTGCCCTGGCTCTCCCTTTTGCCTGACACATGCTTCCCTGGAGACCAGGAGCACAGAATAGCCTGGAATGCTTGATTCTGAGGTGTGGCTGGTGATAGGCAGAAGAGAAAGTGGAGACAAGTGGCAGATAACTCATAAAGTACTAGCCCAGCAGGAATGGAAATGTTTCATTCATTTTAGGTCCTCTGATGATTTTCTGTATGTTTTTCACCTAGTTCTTTCTCTCTTCTCTCTCTTTCTTTTGGCTTATTCATGATGACTTTCCCATCCCAAATACAAGGCCTGAATTCATTTTCATATTGCTTTGCGCTACTTCACTTCCAACAGGAAGATTACCTGAGCTTCAGGGAAGTCATGGGATTAAGTGCCTATTTTCTGCTCAGAAACGCATCAGTTCAGCTACTTGTAGGAGCCTCCTCAGCAGTTTCTACTTCAGGGTCTGGTGAGAGCAGGAGAAGGAGGAGTAAGTCCTTTGCAGCCTTTAAAGGGAATTCGATCACCTGATTGATGGAGCCAGAAGATGGCTAGTGCGGCTCAGAAATGATTCCATACACAGAATAGTTTGCGTGCAAAGGGAGAATCGGGGTGGAGTGGGTTCCCCTTGGCCTTGGTGGTGTGGCTGGGCACTAGTGGGTCTTGCCCCACTCACTCAGAGGCAGCCACTGCCTCTGAGCACAGCAAGGAAGGAGGGACACCCAAGAAAGGCCAGTGTTTGAATAAGGACCATCTGGAATAAGCAGTAATCACCAGAGAAAGGGTAAAGTACTTTGCTTGGGATTAAAAAAAGAAAAAAAGCCCAGCAACTGATCTAAGTGTTAAAGGCCTCACTTTGTTGACATATATTGTTTTTATGAGAGACCAGCATTTATTTTTATGGCTGAGTTAATGCACTTGTAGAATAAGAAACTGAATAGAGAGAGCAACATTTACTACTCATGTAACATTAGAAAAACCCCTAACAGCCTTTCTCCTTCTTTCTCCCAGCCTGGTCCCCTTTCCCCACTTGCCTCCACCATTCTCTCCCACCCTCCTTTTTCCTACTCATTTACTCAGCATCTACTCGTGCCAGACACTGTGCTACATCCTGCAAGTACAGAGATCAAAGATAGAGTCCCACGCTGGCTTCACAGTCTAGCTCAAAAGCTGGTGCCATTAAAGTCTGCACAAAGGTGATTACCAGGTAGTGCAGGAAGGGGCGGTTGAGGCTCTGAGCAAGGGCTTTGGGAGTCCCAAGGAGGACCCCTCTCCCATAGGGTGGGAGGGAGAGAAGTAAAGGAAAGCTGGATTTGGGGATGAGTGGGCTGGATGGCGCCTGTGTGTGTTTTGAAAGCTAATACAGAACTGGCTGATTGAAGTCGGAAAATGGTAGTCTAGGAGGTGGGAAGAAGGTGGACAGAGGCATGGAGGTATTCGTGTGGCTTGCTTCAAGGACCTCAAGTGTTTTCAGCATGGCTGGAGCCCTTTATGGGGAGAAGAGAGTGGGCTCAGATAAGGGAGGCAAAAGCCAGATTACTGAGCTTCACATGTATCAAAATGGTTGTATTTTCTTCAAATGCAATAGCTCTCAATGTGGGGAAATTTCGTCCCTTGGGAGACACTTGGCAATGTCTGTGGAGACAATTTTCATTGTCACAACTTGGAGAGGAGTGCTACTTACGTCTGGTGGGTCGAGGTCATGGATACCCCTAAACACAGGACAGCTCCCCAGGGTTGGCCACTTAATTTGCAAGGTCCAGATGAGAAGACGACTTTTGACCTAACATTCCCCAGTTTTCCTTTGACTATGGGTATACCAGTGCCCAAATACTTGTGTCTTTAAAAAAATGTTCGTATTTAATTTTTAGAGAGAGTACAAGCAGGAGAGGGGCAGGGCGAGGGGGACAGAGGATCTGAAGCGGGCTCTGTGCAGAAAGCTTCAGCACAGCACAGCACAGCATAGCCTCAATGTGGGGCTCAAACCCATGAACTGCAAGATCATGACCTGAGCCAAAGTCGGACACTCAACCAAGTGAGCCGCCCAAATGCTTCCGTGTTTTTGTTCACTATTTATGTAAACTTTGTATGTTTGGAGCAAATACAGCCTGTTCAAAGTCTTATTTCTTTGTGCTGAACCTAGAACAGTTCATCATGGTAAGAAAAATACACTATTTTTCTAAATATCAAGAATCTGCTGGGTAGGAATTATCTACAGATTTATTCACTCATTCATTCAATAATGATGGGGAGAAGTGAGTGGGCTCAGATAAGAGAGGCAAAAGCCAGACTCTCTGCACCCTTTGCAGACTATCTGCACAGCTTCCCATGGCCCTTCATGTTGGTTTTGGAGGTCAGTCCAGTTCATGGGACTTCTCAAAGTCTGGGAATTCTTAGTGCTTTCACTGGAGTTCTTAGTGCCTCGCAAACCCATGGAGTGAATAAAACAAAACCATTGAAAAACCTGTATTCATATCTTACCCATGTTCTTTGGCATGTGTATTGGCCATTGCTGAACTCAGGGTTTGAAGCGGTCATTTTCATACCAAAACAAAACACTATAAAAACAAAACAACCCATTCAAGATGATTTACAAATCGAAGGCACCTAATAATAATACCTACATTTCTGCAGAGCTTTTTATCTGCAGAACACTTCCTAGACAATAACTAATGGATTCTCCAACTCCCCATAGGAATACAGACACATGCATTCCCACATGCACCAGCAACTTAATTTACATGAAACGAAGAAAAAGACATTTCGAAGTGGCATTCTACTAAATCATAATTACAACCTCCAGCTCAAGATAAACACGTCGAACTCTCCCAGGAGGGCAGTGACGCTCTTCCACTGGGGAGTTTCCACCTCAATTCCAGCGCCGTCTGTGTGGGGAGGACAGGTCAGGAATGGTCACATAGTCAACCGGCTCTGGGATCTAGATCCCATCTTAAAAGCAAATGACTTCAGGTAAATGACTTGTTAGGAGCAGTGTTGCAGCCTTCTTCCCCGGTGAGGCGTCTCTCTCTCTCTCTCTCTCTCTCTCTCTCTCTCTCTCTCTGCTTTGGCCTTCCTGGCCATCCCCTCCCCGGCACCCCTTCTCCCCACAGTCTCCTCCTGCTTGTCAGTGGCAAGAGTGTAATAATATGTCATGGATGTGTGGGGCCTTACTCTGTGACACTCAGGGGAATATGGGCTTTTTACAAAGAGAAGCCTTCCGGGAGTTCTCAGTCACTTAGGGAGGTGGAACACTCTTCCCAGTGCTCCAGGAGTCCCACTACTTGGCTGTCATCTGCCTCTACCTCCCCAAGGGGCTGGTCCTGTGGCCCTGTGTTCTTGTGGCAAGGCACGTCTGCCCATCTGTACACTCAAGCCCTGGACACTTTTCAGGGATCCTGCCTTACTAATCTTTTTTACTTACTTGCTTTGGGATGACATCAATCTCCATGTCCTGCTTTAGAAATGTCCTCGGCTGAATGGCTGGATGTAGAACTGTTCGCTGGGTCTGTAAGCTCAGTTAGAATCCGTCTGATGAAAATGACTGAACCACCTACCCCTCAGACTGAGACCACACAACCTCCACCTGCAGGTCACCCACCCCAGGCTCAGACTCTGGGCCAGCCCTAAGTCAGGATCACATCTCAGTGTCCGGGCAGCTCACTGTCAAGCCTCCCTGTTGCTCCCAGCTCTTCTGTCTCAGCACTAACAACTGATTTCTGCCACTGTTCTTGGGACGGGTCCCTGGTTTATACCCATGCATTGTGTTGGCCAGCAGTGGGGTTGGAACCACCGGACCTGGCTTCTGCATGTGGCTCTTTCAAGGCCAAAGTAAAATGGTCTCACCATGGTCTGTGGTGGAGAAGGCATTTCTGCCTCCAGGGGGAAGTTTTAAGGTTAAGTCTGGGGTAGATTCCAAAAACCCACTTCACACTGGACTTGTGGGTGTGGCAGAGGCAACAAAGGCCAAAACCAGGCAGCAGGGAGAGACGTCTCAGGGCTGCCGCCGGATACACTGACCACAATGTGGTACAGCAGCAGCGAGAACAGGCAGCAAGCAGGTTTTCAAGGGGCTCAGAACTACACCAGAAAAGCCAGGATAACCAGAGCTGGTTAGCTGAGGGGTGAGACTCCCAGCAATGCAGAGTCTAGAAGTCCAAGGCCATCTTGGAAAGCGTGTTAGATGGAGTAAGAAGGAATGCAGACCAGCAACATGCAGGACATCCCATAAGGAGGCCTGAGGTGCATCAAGCCAGACTGCTGTGGGCAATTCTCCTGTCACTGACAAACACTGGGACTTCGTTTCATTAAAGGAGAGAGGGGATCAAGATGGCCAAAGAGACACAACAACAACAGCAGCAGCAACAAACCACAACTGCACTAAAAACTAAGAAGTGGTGTCGTGAAAGGTCCAGGAACTTTGAGGCAGCTCTTTAGGATGAGGAAAGCCTAGGATCATCATGAAGAAGAAAATCACAGTCCTGAAGTTGTGCTGAACTAAAAATATAGAGAGGGCTGATCTAGCATTTGGTGAGCTTGGAGGTCAAGAATATTGGGAGGTTTCCAGCGGTGGGGGGAAGTTTGGAGGGTGGGGAGGTTAATCACTTAGGATGCCATATAGAAGCAGCCACCTCTCAACCCTCAGGTTAAGAAGCAAGCAATAAGAGTCTTAGCCCCCCAGTATGGACCACTGGATTCCAGTGGTTGTGATGGAGAGGCCAGATGGAGCCCTGGCAACCCCCAGGAGGGGTAAGGTGCCCTCTATGCCCAGGAGACTAGATGCAGTAAATAGAACATTGGTAGAAAGTCTGAGAGTTCAAATGTTAAGTGGAGTGCACAGCCAAAAACCTCTAATCATTTGGAGAAAGCCATACAAGAGAGGGACCAACCCCAACAAATAGAAAAGTTTACATCCAAAGAATCAGAGTTAAGAGAGCAAACAGAACAAGAATTTGGCACATATATAATTAGAATCCTCAGAGAGAAATAAAACGATATTGCACCCATAAAAAGGAATGCTTTAGAGATGCTGGGAATGAAGAACTTGATGACTGAAGTAAAACTCTCAGTAAGTGGGCAGAAGCATTGAAGCTGACAAGAGAATAAGTCAAAAGGGTGAGCCGAAGGAATTCTCTCAGAATAGCAAAAATGGACAGGGAGACAGAAAGCATAAAAAAGGGTCAAGAGAATCAGAAGATGAACCCAGAAGTTCCCAGCATTCATCATCTTCAGGAGAGAAGGACAGAAGGCATGGAGGACAGTGTCCCAGAGTGAGGACAGGGGTGGAGTAGCCCAGAGTGCAAGTGCCCATATGGAAGAATGAGCAGAGTCAAGGACAAACAAAACGAAAGCCTCCTACCCCAAGCTGTGTCATGGTGACATTTCAGATATCAAGGACAGAGGGAAAACCCTAAGTGCTTTCTGGGAGTAGTGGGATGGCAGGGGTTGGGGGGAGGCTCTGAAACTCCAAAGACAACATGAGATGCAAAAAGAGACTGGGACAGTATTTTCAAACTTTCAAGGAAAATCCTTTTGAATTAGTATTCCATAATAGGTGACACTATGACACAAGTGTGAAGGCACAAAGTGAGATACTTTCATACATGCAAAGATTAAAATATTTTACATCTCAGATCTGATTTGAAAGAAGAATCAAGTCAGGAAGCATGATACAAGAAGCAACAAAACAACTGGCAAGCCTTCTTGCCAAGTCTCAATAAATACTGACTACTTTTGAAGTTGAGATGTAATTCACATACTGTAAAATTCGTCCTTTAAAGCGTACAGCTCTGTGGATTTCAGTATATTCACAATGTGCAACCTTAACCACTATCTAATTCCACAACATTTTCACTACCCGATAAGGATCCTGTACCCCATCAGCAGTCATTCCCCAGTCTCCCCTCAAAAAATGGAACACGGAGTTATCTCATGACTCAGCAATTTCTCAAGAAGGTATATACCCAAGAGCACAGGAAACATACACTCACATAAAACTTGTGCTATGAATATTCATAGCGTCATTATTCATAAGAACTAAAAAGTGAGAACAACCCAATGTCTATTGACTGATGAATAAACAATGTCTGTATAATGGAATCTTATTCAGTCTTAGAAAAGAATGAGGTGCTCATACATGCTACCATAGGGATGAGCCTTGGAAACATTACGCTAAGTGACGAAGCCCAACTGAAAGGTCACCTGTTGTATGATTTCATTTATATGAAATGTCCAGAACAGGCAAATTTAGTGAGACAGGAAATAGATTGGCGGCTGCCAGCAGCAGGGGGACGGGGCTCTGGGGAGTGACTGCTAGTGAGTATGGGTGTCTTTTTGGGGTAGTGCAAATGCTCTGTATTTAGACAATGGTGACAGTTGCACAACTTTGTGGACAAACTAAAAAGCAATAAATTCTACATTTTAAAAGGATGAATCAGCAGCAATTCATGTCTATTTGTGAACTCTGCTTTTTATTAAAAAATTTTTTAAAGTTTATTTATTTTGAGAGACAGAAAGAGCAGAGGAGGGGCAGAGAGAGAGGTGAGAGAGACTCCCAGACAGGCTCTGTGCTGTCAGTGTGGAGCCTGATGTGGGGCTTGAACTCACGAACTGTGAGATCATGACCTGAGCCAAAACCAAGAGTTGGATGATTAACCAACTGAGCCACTTAGGCACCCCTGAACACTACATTTTAAAAGGATGAATCAACAACAATGCTTAACTACTTAATTGCTTACATATTTAAAAGACAAGATTTTATTCTAATATTACTTGTTTGAAAATAGAGTTTAAAAAAATGGAAAAAGAAATGTCGTGAATTAAAAACGGCACGAGTCTATCTTAGCATGGAATGTGTGTGTGTGTGTGTGTGTGTGTGTGTGTGTGTGTGTGTATGTTATTCATTTACTTTGAGAGAGACAGAGAGTGGGGGAGGCGTGGGGGGTGGTGCGTGGAGAGTCCCAAGCAGGCTCCACACTGTCAATGTGCAGTTAGCATGGAATATTTTTGTCTGTTTTATTAGAACTATGTCACAATGAAACAGCCTCCATTTAAACATTGCTTTATAGTAAACAAAGCTTGACATGTAAAAAACCAAAGAAACAAAAATAAAAATCTCTTTTTGCAAGAATATTCCAGGCTCTCTCATAGGTTCTTTTAATTCTTTTCACTCTAAAGCGACACTTACCATGGCCTGCCAAGAACATTCTCAGATTGCTGTTCCTTTCTGTCAAAAGCATTATCCAGTTTAGTAGTTCAGGTGGATTCAAATCTTTGTAGAGAAAAGATAAGTTTGTGACTAGGTAATTCTACTTAAAACAAAATACTGTTTTAACAAGAAGCACATAGGAAAGGATATTTTACTCAGAAGTTCTAGGAAGAGACAGTAGGATGTTTGTGAGACAGAGTGATGTTGATTTCAAGGTTTATTAAGACACTAAAAAAGTACCTTCACTGATGCATTAACATTTACCTTATAAAAGTGCTTATTCTTATAAATCCTTGAGGTTCATTCTATTATAGTATAGCAAGATGCTTCTCCATTCCAGAAACTGTTTTGCATGAGTTTTATGTGACTTATAAACACAGCAAAATTTTCAAACAATAAGAGTCAATGATTCCATATTTTTTGTACATGTAAATTAAAAAATGTTTTTAAACATTTTTATTTAATTTTGAGAGACAGAGAGAGACAGAGCATGAGTGGAGGAGGGGTAGAGAGAGAGGGAGACAAAGAATCCGAAGCAGGCTCCAGGCTCTGAGCTGTCAGCACAGAGCCTGATGCAGGGCTTGAACCCACAAACCATAAGATCATGAACTGAGCAGAAATCAGACACTTAACTGACCAACCCACTCAGGCACCCTTTTACATGTAAATTTAAACTCAGACAAAATATAAGATCTCCTCAGACAACTCCTTAGTATTCGATGTACACTCCACTCTTTCCTAACATCTTGCCAAAATAATTCGCTATTGAATAATTCACAATTCAAATGTGGAGTTTTGTTTATTTGCCGTATGATGAATACAGCTATGTGGAAGCATTTTTTTAAGTTTATTTATTTATTTTGAGAGAGAGAGAGTGCGTGTGCACGAGTATGGGAGGGGCAGAGAGAGAGAGAGATAGACAGACAGACAGAGAAGAGAGAGAATCCCAAGCAGGCTCTGCACTGTCAGTGCTGAACTTGACACAGGGCTTGATCCTATGAACCACAAGATAATGACCTAAGCCAAAGTCAAGAGTAGGATGCTTAAATGACTGAGCCAGGCAAGCGCCCTGCAACTTTTTTCTTATATGAGAGAGAGAGACATAGAAAGGGGATTTAATATTTGCACTTCCTTACGCAGACATGAGCAACCCCCAAAGTGAAGCACTTTAGGCTTCGGGTATGTAGACATCTAGAAGCAGCCTGGGAGATGAGAGCCCTCTCTAGGAGTAAGAGATCTGCTGGAACTTTGTGAGGATGCACTGGAATTTCCTTGGAAAAAGTGTGAATGAGTTTTGAGAAAAAAAGCTGGAGGAAGTAAGCCTTACCAAAGCCAATGGTCTTTATTAATTGCTTGGGGTAGTTTTTTTTATCCCATACTTAAAGACACGGACAAGAGCATGTGGTTTCATCAGTAATAGTGTTTGTAATGTTGGTGCTGAATAGACCATCACAACTGCCTGGATTAAAATAGTGACTATCAACAAAGACTCTGGACTTCCTCCATAACCATATTCAGATGCTCCACCAAGAAGTCCCAAATAAATATCACATAAAAAAATGAACTTCAGCTATTTTAATATTAAATAACTAGACACAGACAAAAATAGTATTTGACCTTATAAATACAGCACTTTAATCAATGCTACAATGGGTTCATTTTTACAGCATAAATTATTGTACAAAATTGTTCTACTTAAAATCCTCTTCAATTCTGGAAACAGCTGTAAGACCAATTCCTGTAAGAGGAGAAGATGAAGGTCCTGTAATCTGGTTTTGTGGTTGCTAAAATTGGATCAGTGGAAAAATCTCATGGGACATATGCAGGTTTCCAAGTAGCTGACAGCTCTCCCAAGACCGAGATGCAGAATTTGAAATGGTGTTTGATGTGACACGCTATATAGGAATAATATTGAGTTAGCGTTGCCAGCTCCATGAATAAACATCTAAGATGATATAGGATAAAATGGTGGAATTTGAAATTCTTGCTCTGATTGAGGCAAACTTACATGGGAATGAGTTTCAACTTGATTCCACGGAACCATAGAGTAAGCTGCTATTTATGATGCTGTAGCAGGAGTGTTTTTCCATAACATCCTGCCCGAGAGAAGGCAGTATAGTATCTACATGTCTAGCTAGTGCATCGACACCTCCTAATGCTAATAAACCCCATGTTGCCATTCTAGATTTTTTTTTTTACCTAAATACTCAGAATTCACACTGGAAAAAGCGTTGTGCTTTTGTGGAAAGAGTGTTAGTATCAATTTGGGCTTAAATGAGGGTGGATCTTGCAAGACCTTCAGCGACTGGTCTTTTGTACTGGAGAAAGGCTAGGAATTTTCAGTGGGGTTGAAAAAAAAAGCACCTTTGAATGGGTGTTTCATGATTATTTTGGTTACATCAAAGCTCTGATTTAGGGACCCAAGGAAGCCCTGTGTCTAAATAATATAAATATTAGATAAAAGCTAAAAACTTCCATCCAACATTTAGGGCCTTAACCGTGGTGGTATGAAACATTCAGAGTATTAGTCAGATTTCCAGTTTTTGTTTCACTGTTTGGGGCGAGAATGTACAGTCTCTAGTTGGGCATCACAAAAATCACTAAATTCTCACGTTGATTTTTCCCTCTCCTGATACACTGACTAAAATTTAGACTACAATTAAGTGATTATGTTGAGGCAATCTAACTCACTGGAGAAAATATCTACCTTCTCTCAAGAGAGGTTTCCTCTTTCCTGAAGCTCATGACACACCCAAGTCCCTTATGACAGATCTCCTTACTCAGGAATAAACCTCCCAGAGAAGCTTATCTCCTACCTCCTGGCTCCAACCAGACAGACAGACAGACAGACAGACAGACAAAGAGGCATAAGATACACATGTAGGGAACTCAGCCTCCTGGCACTCAAAGAAACACCATGAGAGCATGGAAAATGAGACTGTGCTATGTTTTCTGGCTCTACGAAGATTCTGAAACATGGTGTTCAATAAGTAAGTTATTTTCTCACGGAAGATGGCACACACTGGAAGCTTGGACCCAATGTTCCTTCTTCCCCTTTCCATCTGGATACCCCTTAATTTCTTAAGGCGGGGGCTGGATGAGAAAGGGGAGGGGCAATTGCACCACCAAGTGGGGTACTTGGAAGCCCTGCTGTTCTTGGCACGGACAGACCCCCCCCACCCGTCATTGGTGTTAGAGCTCTGCTGACAGACACGATGGACTCCAAGCGATAACGACAAAGGCTGAAGAGTCTTATGAAGGAGTCTGTGGTTATCCCACTGCCATCTTCTCGGTCCTCTGGAATCTAGTCAGGGCTGGGACAGAATCCCACGCCCTTCATCACACACTTTTATATCTTGGTGCTGGTTGATACAGTATATTTCTGTTGCCTCTGTTCTGACAATAATGCGTAACTATTGCTGAGTGTGACAGCTGGGCATCTCAACATGCTTGCCCAGATCTGTTGATCCTCACACTCTGAGGTCGTGGGCGTTGTGAGTTACACTTCATATAGAGGAAACTGAAGTATACAGGGGAGCTTTGTTCAAATATCAGGTGCGCAGCAGGTGAAGGAGGGGGGTGTCTGGGTATTTTTCCTGACTGCTCATCGAACATTGCTGAGTTCCAACATTGAATCCTTGTTTTCTGAAAGCGTCCACTGTGTCTCTAATAACTGTTCCTCTAAAAAGTCAAGGTACTAAACATGACTTATAGAACTTAGAAGGGAAAACCCCCCAAAGGAACAAAAAAAATCAATCTAGCTCAAAGGGTAGGACATTTTTGGGTTAGGCTGCCAGCCGTAGGAACTTCAGGGGCTTTATAATCAGATTGCAAGTTACTCAAAGGGAAGGGCTAGTATTGATATTTCGCCACGCGAATAGGTCCAGAGATAGCTGGCGATGCCATGACAGCGCCTGGCACCAAAGACTAGTATTCATATGCTGTTGGGGCCCAGCAGGTCAAAAACCCTCCCGAAGAGTGACCATTGATGGCTATGCCTCCAGGGCGCAGGAGAAAAATTTGGGAAGTTGTGGAACAAGTCGAAAGTCTGTGAAGCGACATTTGGCCTCCTGGGCTGCATATGTGGCTCCTATTTAACCTGTCTATGATTTTTCTCATTGCTTTGCAAAAGCAATGAAGGCATATAGCTTTAAGTTTTGAATCAACTTGGGTCAGTTAGTGGCACCTGCATTCCCTTATTTCTGTTCCCAGCTCATTGCCTGCTGTTGGGGCAAACACAGTCCTCTGTCTAAAATTAACCCCTTGAATGATAAGCATCTTGCCCAGACATAGCTGCTAAAGGGCCTTGAAGAAAAGAAGATTCTTCGAGAGACAGACTCCCTCATTCCTGTTTTTTCACTTCTGTTCTCATGGCTGTTCTCCCTTCTGTGATAAAAAATGATCCTTCCCAGAGCATGTTTTCACTTTTTCAAGGACCATAAACTATGTAATCATTAAAGAAAAAAAATGTGTAATCCCCTATGGCATAAAAGACACTGACTTTCTTAGTAAAGTGTGGCTTTACCACCATTCACGTTGTCTGTCATCTTTCTTTCCTATAGATAGTTCACCGACACCAACCACCGACTCAGGGACCGTTCAACTGGGGGTACGTGGGCTGGTCCCCCGTCCTCTGGAATATGCTTAGAATTTTTGACATCTCAACTACATGGCCATACTTGAGGCTCTGTGAACTCCCATTTTGTAGGATGGGGGTAACAGAGGAGACTCAAAGATGATCCTTTAATAAGTCATATACCTTTGGCTACTGTGAGTAGAATGCTGTTCAGCCAAGTAGTGCATATTCCTCAGCATTAAGTATTTTCTCTTTGCTCATCTGGACATCTAGAAATCAAGAGGTGATAAAACCTGGGGAAAAAGTGAGTTTTGTTTTATGGGGAACTGAAAAAGGGTTGAAGAACACTACAGGAACCAGAATATTGTAGTTATTCTGCTAACCAAGCAGCACTGTTTGAAAATCCTCAACACTGGTACTATTTGACATCATCTTTGGATATAAATATTTTCTGACGAGCTTTTCCTATGTCAGAAATGAGTAGAAAACAAGTCCTCAATTCAACTTTCCAGGTCTCATCATTCCTTCCTGATGCTTACAGACAAGTGTTGATTGTTGTGTTGACTTGCAGTTAATACATTGAATTCATCCCTTAGATCAATGTGTTTAAAACTGGCTCTTAAGAGGTGGATTTTCAAAGCAACACATACGGGCTTAATCCCCTGATTCCCATTACTGTGAGTAAGAGTTGTGACGCTGAGTCCCGTTGGAGCCAGCCCCAAATTATCCCCTGCTGCCTCAGAATGCCAATTAAATAATAAAAACCAAAACTGTGGTCAGATGTAATTAGTTTGAGAACAGAGTTTTATAATTTCCCTCATGCCACACAAACAAATTGACCCCTCTGATGATCTATACAGGATATTCAGTTTGAACAAAGGGAACACAGATCTCAAGTCTGAACATTTCTTGTGCTATTTGTTAGGAAGTTGTAATAATGAAAATTGTGTTTGATAAATTGTTGGAAATGCAGTTTATGTTATCAGGTTTTCTTTCTTTCATTAAAAAATGTCTTTCAAGACTCCAGTTGATCCACGTTTCATTGAAAACGTGTTACTTCTTAAAAATATGATTTTGATTAGAATAGACTTCAATAGCAGGCAAACTGTGTAAGAGAAAGGCAGTTCTTGAAAGACTGTTGAGTGTTTCTTGGCCCAAACCACTTCTGACAACAGTATCAAGGTCCCTGGAGCAAACAAAGCCAGTCTCTTGTCCTGGCCATCTCTGGGATGAGGATCTACATGGCAGCCTGGGGCTAGGGTCCTCCTGCGTGAGAAGACAGTTTGAATCTAAGGGTATGGGCTGGGTAAGGTGAAATACCTGTTCGGTTTTTGTTGCTGTTTCTGCTTCTTTGGGAAGGAATGGATCAAAAAAGTTTTGAGAGAAGAGTAAAAATAAGGTTAAGAAAAAACCCTCCCACACAGAGGGATATATAATGGCAAGCCACTGTTTTAATATTTCCATCTTTGTTAGTTCAAAATTCTCTTATTTTATTTAACCAATTATTGCAAACATATTATTCCACCTTGTTGGTTTGAGTTGAAAAAATCTGGTACATATAAGTTTGGGAATTAACTTGTGTCTTTAAGGAATATTAGGTAAAACAGTATCCCAGGACTACTGGGTAGATGGGCATCAACACAGTCATCAATATGGACTCCTCATGCTTCCTGTTCAGCATTTTCTGGGACACTGGGGGGTATTCTTCTGCACGTGTGTGTGCATATATGTACTGGGAAATGGGAAAGACAAGCTGTAAACTGTAGTTATAATGCAGGAGAACGTGCTTCTGCCTTGACTGTGAAAAATGTCAGGCCTATAGTAATGAAAATCTATGGAAACTACATTTAAAAGATTCATGAAATAACAAGGTTACTTCTGAAGACATTATGAAGTGGGAACCAGAATTCTTATTTGAACGTATTTTGATTCAGAAGTTTCCTTGTAAAAATATTCACAGATATTGGTGGACATTTTTTTTTTTACATACAACTCGGTTTCTCTCGTTTACAACATAAGTCATTTAATGTAACATTTGCAACCTTAGAAAGGCAGACATATTTAATCCAAGTCAGTTTATAAATTCCAATTTCACATGGATTAAAAACTGCAGATAAATTAAGTCACAATAATATCCTGTACATGCATTAAGGCTGGTGACTGCTAAAGTCTCTTGGGTTTCTACAAAGAGGAAATCACACACAGATTACTGGGTCTGAAGAGTGTCTACATCATTAAAAAAATCTTGCTTTTTTTTCGTTTTTTGTTTTTGGTGATACAGGTTTCAACAGTAACTCTGGAAAACTGTGAAAAATGTTATTTAAAAATATATATGTATATACTACTGCACAGTTTCAAAGATGTGATTCATAAATAATGTTGGCTGCACTGATTAAGTTTTAACAATTACTGCACTTCCAAGGTGATGTGAACACGCAGCAGCTTGTACTCAATGTTAGGCACTAGTAATATCCTTCAGGCATACTACAGTTTTATGTTAGCTGTATTGTACATATATATTTTTAAACGTATGCATTTATACAAACTGTGTATATCATGTATGGGATGTCAGAAATGTACACATCACTGTTATATAATACACACATCATTGTTTTACATACTAGGATAAGTTTTAGTGCAGAAAATCTCATTGCATTGCATTCCATGTGTTCAATCTAGTACACAATTTGTCAACTCTTCAGATTATTTTTCCAGTACATTCTTCTTTAGATAGGGGGTCCGAGTTTCCGTCTGCAATTTGCAAGCTTCCAGAAATATCTGTTTTAATCAAACCTCACTTTCCAGGCACAATCCTGCACATAAGTCTGATCTCTGTAGAGAGTAGTAACAAATCCCAAATTTTGATCAGGAATCTATTTGGGTTACTTTCAAAGATAAGTCTAACATTGTGATAAAGGAAGGTATCCACTCAGGTCATGGAAGGATAAGGTCAGTTGAACTTATGTTGAACTTCTGAGGAAATAATATGTCTTCAAAGGGAAAAAAAATGATAGTATGTTTAAATGGGAGCATCTGTGGAAGAATATACACGAGACTGAGCAGTGGTTTCCTTTCGGGGATGGGACTTGCTACCTTCTACTTCCTACGTTGCTTTATTTTCTGAATCTTTACAATGAGCATGTATTAGTTTTATAATCCAAAAACACAAGAAAGGCATTTCTACTTTGAACAGAGCTAAATAAAAGGAAGTCATGAATGACTTTCACAAACAACAATCAGAAGGTGGTTCCTTACCAAAATCATCTATGCCAAAGCCAACAAAAACTGCTGCCCTCACATGGTCAATTGATGAGATCAAAGACAGGGAGAGGACTTGCATGCTTTGACCATCTCCAAGATGACCAGTTCCAAGTCTTTTTTTGCGAAACATGGGCCACCTAAGTGCTGATAAAATGCTGCGGGCACAATCAGCCAGGGGCTGCTATGAGGGTGGCCGCTTTAAGGGCGGGCAGGGCCAGAGAGCACCCCAGGGAGGCACGGGGGACCTGGAGGTTCATCCCTTTGAGGGGTTCAACATTTCATCAAGATTCAGCAAGAGTAATAGGTAGAACTAAGCTTTAATCCTTCAAAAAAAAATCCAAAATTTCCCAAGTTAGACCCAAATTTCCAACATAGGATGGGATCAGAAACTCTGCCAACAGCTAGTGAAAGGGATGTGAGGACCCCTCAGTTGGATAAATGTAAAACAGAAATACTGATAACATTTCAGGGCCAAACCCAAATGTAAATTTCACAAACCCTTCACTGGCTTCATTTCACTTTGGACCCTTCACTTTAAATTAATTTCAAATCACCAAAGTTGTTCAATCATTTGTACAGTTTTGAATCAGTGCTTAGAATGACAGCAGTCTTATTTCCCATCTACAGATCAGGTGACAACATGTTAACATCACAACCAAAGCAGTAGGAGCGTCAAGGAAAGCACATATCACAATCTACTATAACTGTTTTGTGTCAGCATCGCCTTGGAAAATGGAGCGTTCCACGTACCATATCACCTGTCTCTTTCTCAGACCATCCTGGTGCAATTCTGTCAAGTGAGAGGCTTGAATGACATTACTTTTGCTTATAAGGACATGGCAAGGTATATTCTGTTTTGCAGAAGTTTTTCTTTATATCAATATTTTTATATCCAAATATATTTAACAAGAAGACTAAATCTAGGGCATGACAAGAGACTATAAAAGAAATAAGTTTCAGACAAAAACTGTAAACAAGATGTCAAAAAACTAAAATGTAAACTTAGTTTAAAAGAAAAGAATTAAGGGCAAGACGTAAACATACCAGACATACAGGATGCAAACATGATGTTCTGGTTGTTGCTACCCCGAACAGGGTTGTGATCATTACAAAAATAACTCACCCTGCACAGTAAGCAGCTTGCAAATCAAAGCCTGAAACATATCCCCCAAATCAAAATGCTATCAGAGGCCTGCATTCTGCACAAAGAGTGAGAGGGTCGGACAGTCTCATGATAGCAAATAATTCTCAGCCTGATAAGCAGCAGAAACAGACTCCTAGTGAAGAGACATTCTAGGTAATGTCCTAATTTGGCCAAGAAAATTTGCAGAAAAGCTATCATGGAAAGAAAAGACTTGAAACATATTGGCTGACAAGTGCCATGTGGCTCTATGGCTGCTGTGTCACAGTGGCAGGAAGAAGACACACGTGGGCCGGGCAGACTTCCTGCTCCACGTGCGGACCGTTCCGATTCCCAGCCGAGCTCCAAGCTTGGCTGTCTGTTCTTGTTGGTCAAGTTTCATCGACACTGAGTTTTCACCAAATCCCAGTGCCATTTTCATATGATTTTTGGAGCAGGGAAGGGAAGGCCTGTGGGATTTGATTCATTTGCTTATAGTTGGATGGAAGGGTAGGTATTAGACAAAAGGCAAGGTATTTGGTAACATGCAATCTAGTAAACGTCCAGCACAAAAATAACTGACTTCTTTTTGTTATTCAATTACCCATTAATACACACAATCAAAAATTAATTGGGGGATAGTATATTAATACTGAAAGTAATCAACAGTAAAGGAACTAGGTTCATCATAACTGGCAGTCAAGCTTTTGGTGTGCTGTATTGCACCTGGTTAACTAACCCATGAGATTTTGGTTGAATGTTCTAAGAAGTCATGGTTTAGCTTTGAAATAGAAAGTGTGTGTGTGTGTGTGTGTGTGTGTGTGTGTGTGTGTGTGTGAGAGAGAGAGAGAGAGAGACTTTGTGCATGCGTGCGTGTGTGTAAGTGTATAGTCTCTAATCAGAAACCTCTGATCACTTTGTCTAGCTTGGGATTATGGAAACTAGACAAAAAATGTGTTTTAAAGAGCTGTATATCTTACACACATACACAGGCAACTTCTTTAACACCCACACATACAAACACACATGCCCTGGGAAAAGACCATTGTTCGATGCTGAGAAAATATTCACCGCGGTTTGATAAATGCTGTGGCTGGGGATTTCAGTAGCACAGTGTCCAGAAACATTGAGCCGTCCATGGAGATGAGAGCGCAATCCAGCTCAGGGGCAAGGCCCCTATGCCAGGTGGGTGCTGTTCCGCAGCCAGTGCAGGCCCTGCTGGGAGTACTGGACCAGGTGCTCCATGCTGCTGTGCAGGGTCACAGGCCCCATGAGCAAATCCAGGTCGTTGAAGAATTCTAGGGGGCAGAGAGAGTCGTTTGAGTGACACACATCCTGAGTGTGCCTCCCTGAGAGATGAGAGTGACTTAAGAAAAAATTCCATTCATAGTCTTTATATAAATCACGCCCTCTGTTCCAGCACGCAACTTTAGCATTTCACTGAACAAATTAAACCCAAAGGTAGAGAACTCATCCTATATCCAATCAATTCTATTGGCCATTTCTTATTTATTTATTTTCTAATTTTTAAATTTTATTTAAATCCAAATTAGTTAACAGATAGTATAACAATGATTTCAGGAGTAGAATTTAGGGATTCATCACTTACAAATAACACCCTGTGCTCATCCAACAAGTGCCCTCCTTAATGCCCATCCCCCCACCTCCTCTCCAGCAACCTTCAGTTTGTTCTCTGTATTCAAGAGTTTCTTATGGTTTGCCTCCCTCTCTATTTTTATCTTATTTCTCATTTAAATGAGTAACATTTACTCAGTCAAATTGCAAAGGAAATTTACTTCCTCAGATCGCATCGTCCTTGTGCACGAATTCGTCCTGCACTAGATGTGGGCTGTGGCTCTTCCTCCCCACACGCCTGTACACTGTACTCATCTGAGGCGTGAGCTGAACCCCTGCAGTGAGTCCAAGCCAGAAGGTTCCAGGGCCCTGGGGGCAAATCAGACATGGGTTCTGAAAAATCCCTACTGAGGTCACCTTCTAGTCCTGGGACATTCTCTAGGTCTCTGCCTTTGTTAAACATTTATCATGTGCCAGGGCACTGTGCTAGGTGTAGGGGGGTAAAGGTGGAGGGTACACAAGATGAATACGGTGCAGGCTCCGCTCTCTCAGAGATCACAGGATGGTGGATAGTGGCTCAGAAAGACAAATTCATACAGATGTTATGCTGTCATAACTGATCACTGAACCACAGTCCTTGAAAGTGAGTATCTGAGAGAAGTTTTTCAAAGGTGCTCATATACACGCTGAATGATGTCCCGCCGGAGAAGGCAAGGGATAGGTTAGAGAAGACTCCTAAGTGGTGGGGAGGGAAGCCAAGGCAGGAATCCAGGAGCAGAACAGGGGAGGAGGGGCAGGTCCAGGAAACTATGCCGACTTTACACTGGACCTGGAGCATGGCGCCCTCTGGTAGGAGACATCCAGTAGGCAACTGGCAATGCCGTCTGGAGAGTGGCCTGCTCAGGGTCTCCCAAATTGACCATGTCAATTTTTATACATCCTATCCCTTCTGTTTTGTCCACCAGGAATGCCCACCCCATTCCATCTTAGCCACACAATGACTATTTGCTTTTCCAAACCCTATTCCACGTCAATTCCTCTCGCAGGCCTCTCCTGGTGGCCTCAGTTCCCGGGCACTGACATCTCTGACATTCCCACTAGATTTTCAGGGTGTGCCACCTCTGGGATGCATGTTATGTACTATCTGGTTTATTATCAACTTCATGTACCCAGGACCCATGTGCTTATCTGTGCCATTAATTCTCATCTCACTGTGAACATCCTGGTCTGGTCCTCAGAAGCTCATGCTACCGTGGGAACAGAATTCGCACTTAATGGCTTGCAAGTGAGCTCAGATTTGTGCTTTCCTACTGGGGGAGGGAGAGTAGTAAATTGGTATAATCTTCTGGGAAAAAAGTTAACAATATATATCAAGATATAGAACAATATATATCTTAAAAGAATCTATGCCTGTTGACCCCCAGATTCTCCCTCCTATGAAAATAATCAGAATATTGACAATGATTTATATGAGGATATTTGTCATAACATTATTTGTAATAGTAGAACAAAAACTGGAAGTGGTTTAATGTCCAGCAAGAAGGGAATGGTTTTGGGAAATCATGATACTTTATGACTGTCTAACCACAATTACGACAGTCTTCAGGACATCAGAAAAGATGTTTTTGAACTAGTCAGTGGCATGGGAAAATGCCTCATATAATGTTAAATGGAAACAGGAAATAAAACCATATGGACTATATTCTTGTTTTGGAAAGAAAAGTGCATGTTTGGAGAAGACTAGAAGAAACTTCGGTAGAATGCTAACAGTAATTATTTCTAGGTAATAAGATTACTGATAATTAAAAAATGTGTTTCCCTGTAGTTTCCCACACTTTACAAATTCAACCACAGTAGACATGCATTTGTTTTATAATCTGTGAAAACAAACCTTACTTAAAGAGAAGTAGTAGTTAACTGCTGCCTATAAAACACTTTCTTTTCAGTGGTAAGTAGCTATCACTTAGGTAGCCAGGAACATTCATCCTTATTAATTAATAATTAAATGTTTTGGATCCCTAAGTTCTAAGTTCTGTGCGGGTCTTGGGAACACTAAGCTGAATAGAACGCTGCCCCTACCTTCCTGGAACTCATCGTCTCAAGGAAGAGCATACGTCTATATATATGTATCTGTATCTACCCCATTTCTATGTTCACCTCCATCTCTAATCTCCTATAGTCAAGATTAAGTAGGTCAAGGGACGGGAACCCTGAGTGATGGCGGGAGGTCAGGAAATGTTCTGCACAGCTTCTACAATGTCTCCTCTGGTAAATGATGAAAACTTGCTCAACGGTGGTCTGGGTCAGGCTGGCTCCCTGAGTTGTGGTGGGACCACACACACGCTCCCTAGAGGCCCACACACCTCTGTTTTCCTTGGCCAGGTTGTCAGCCATCTCCCAGTAGTCATAGCTATGGAGAATGCTGTTGGTGATGCTGACGTGGTTGGCTGCCATCTGGTGGATGCGCTGTGGGATGCTGACGATGGTCGAAGGGGACAGGGTGTTGGCATTGGAGAGGCTCCCCTGAGATCCCACGGAGCTGGTAGGGGAGGGGTTGGGAGACATGGGGGATGGGGTTCCAGTGCTCCTGGAAGGGGAGAGCATAGAAAAAACAAGAGTAGGGGGGCTGGTACCAGGTGGGGTAGAAGAGCCCCCAGGGTTCTGTAAGCAGAGTAGCACATGGCCCAGCATCATGCAGTGCCTCATTTATCACCTTTACCTTGGAGAAATGAACTTACTTTCCACTGGCTCCCCATGGAGATGGGGCTTGGGCAGCTTTAGATGAATTCTGCAGGAAAAGAAAAACGTTGACAGTGAGTACCATCTGTTTAAGTTTAAACAGCTGACAATAACGTGTTCTCAGGTGACCACTGAGAGAAGTAATGGCAGACACTGCAGATAAAATGAAGATTCACAGAAATTGGATCTGGGAAGTTACAATCACTAAGCTACTGGTTTCTCTTCTGGAAGCTGGTGGAGGGGCAGCTGTATGGCCCACAGGCGTCCACAGCAGGCTACAGTGAAGAGCTAGCTCACCCCGCAGGCTGGGTTTTCATGCACCAAATCATAATCCTGAGGGTCTGCTGAGTCCTAAACCAGTCTAAGTTTTTTTCAATTAGCTTAATTTTTCTGAAATGGAAAAAAGAGCAGGACGACACACACCTCCCCCACCCCCCCATGGGGAACACCTTATATTTAAATGTTGGGCATATCTGCAGAAACCATTGCCATACATTTAATGTCTGCAAATATATAACACATCAGATTCTATTGTTTTGACTAGTGAAGCTTAGAAGTATTTCTCTTAAAGGAAATTGCTGTTGAAGTTTTCTAAAAGAACAGATTAAAATATATGTCCTTAACAGAGTATTCAAAAACTGACTTCTCTGAATATTTTGATTTAGGATGTTATGTTACCCGAGCCAGTTGTTTGTGTCAGGCTGTGAAGAGAAGCTTTGCCTTTGGCAAGAAAGCTGCTAAATGTACAGACAGATTTCCTCTCTGAGAGCCTGATAATGCATTCTTGGATGTAAGTCTATGGGACTATTAAGGAAAAAAATGGTCTTTATGATACTGATGTGAATTTTGCCTTCCAGAGAGAAGAAAACAGCCTCTGTCTGGCTCCACAGAGACAAGGTGTTTCTTTTGGTTAAAAAGGACCTTATGAAGTGGCGAGTGATTCTTAGTTTTTAGTGGAGGTATTACCAGAATGGTAAGAAATGGTCTTACAGGTGGCAATTCTGCTATTGCCTTCATGCCTCCTCCACTACCAGTAAGCCCTGTGACTAAAAGCATGAGTGGGAATCAAGTCCTTTTTTCACAGGCAGATCTGTATTAAAAGAAACACATTGTTTGTGGACAAATTATCATTGCCACCTGAAGTTTCATAATCTCTGAATTTAAAAATCTTGTTTTATTTTTGAGAGAGAGAGAGAGAGCGCATAGCCAGGGGAGGGGTGGATAGAGTGGGAGACAGAGAATCCAAAGCAGGCTGTCAGCACAAAGCCTGATGCGGTCTTGAACCCACAAGCTGTGAGATCAGGACCTGAACCAAAGTCTGATGCTCAACCAACCGAGCCCCCCAGGCACTTTCACAATCTCAGAACTTTACACTTAAATGGCCCTTAATTAAGGATAGCTACCAATAACCCCTGGAAGGGAACATCTCTGATGTTTAAGTGGTGTTCTTTGTCCATTCTGTACATTTTCAGTTGGCATACACAGACTAAGAATTTCTTGTATTCCTTAAAAGTTCTGTTGTAACCTCTGTGGCTTACAAAGTTCAGGTTCCTTTTTTATTTAAGCATTTTTTTTACTGTAATAATATTTTTCAGTATTAGCTCTTAGATTCTGACTTTCTGGAAAGTACTTCTCTTGACCTTAGGCTCTCAAAGTAAAGGAATAGGCTTAGTGTCTGCTCTTGTCATTATGACACAGAGTGTCAACGCATCAAAACCATTATCTCCTTGCGTTAGCACCTGGTTACTTTACACACGTGACCAGGAAGGAGGCAGCGTGCTGGCCAGCGCCCACAGAACCTTCAAAATAGCCTGGTCATCTGAGCTGATCTCTAAGAAGTGAAGTTGGGGGTTACAGGATCTAAAATGATGGTGTGTATCTGACATGGGGTTGGTGGAGGTGGACATGCTATAATTTCTTGTTTCTATAGACAAATGGACAATGAATTATAACTTCATGTCCACTTCACAAGTACATCAGAGAAGGTTCTCTTTTTTGCTCTTCCAAAGAAAATGATTTCATTTCCTAAGATAGGTAAAGTTAGCATGTTTTCCAGTCCTACCTTTTTTTTAAATTTATATAGTTTATTACCAAGTTGGTTTCTATATAACACCCAGTACTCTTCCCCACAAGTGGCCCCCTCCACAAACATCGCCCGCCTTCCAATTCCCCCCTCCTTCCTCAGCCATCTCATGATTTGCCTCACTCCCTCTCCCCGACTCTTCCCCCCTTCCTTTCCCCTTACCATGGTCTCCTATTAGGTTTCTCCTGCTAGACCTATGAGTGACAACATATGGTATCGGTCCTTCTCTGCCTGACTTATTTCACTTAGCTTGTCCAGTCCTACCCTTATATTTACCCACTGCTACTGTCCTGGTGCCTCTGAGTTCTAACAAGCCAGTTCTTACCATTTAAAACAACACCTTTATTAAAAGTTAAATTAGCTACTGGAGAGAGCTGTGAGAAAGTTCTAAGTAGTTACTTCTAAGAGGAAGAAGCTCTAAATGAACATGAGGAATTTTTTAGCTATAAAGAGGAATTTCCTAGGACACTGATTTTCTTTCTCTTGAGGCCATACAAATACTTGGACACCAGGCAGGGAGATAAATTAGCTGGACCTTCAAGGCCATTCTTTGAGCCTTGCACACCATGAGCATGTCATAAAGGGGGTTACTGTTGACATCAGAGGCTTCCTGTATTAATCTCAAAGCCATGGATTCTACCAGGCTTCGAAAATGTCCATGACAGGGAGACCACTGGATCTAAGCAATAATGTTGCCTCTTAGCCAGATAATACCTTGAAATAGTCGATAAGTGCTTTTGAATACTTCACAGCGTGGTCCCTTTTGAGTCGAAACATCCGCCAGTACAGGAGAGCCAGGCATCGGTAACTGCAGCAGAGAAAAGAGAAAGGGGCCCTGAAAGCATGAGTGTGTCCTTTGCCAACCGGACGAAGAAAAAAATCTCTTGTTTTTCTAAGGCACTCAGTATTTATATCATATTTATATATATTAAATATTTTTAAACTTACATTTATGTCTGAAAAGTATCTGACCTTCCTTTAGTTCAAAAGATAGAATTCGAAATTTCAAGGAATCACTCCATAAACATATCTACCACTATATCATACCTTTATTGCATCTTTGTTGGGGCGAAGGGCTGGCCATTTTCTTCTGCCACCGCTAGAGGACAGTGTCTCTCCATGGGAGGCGTGTGGGAGCACCTGCACGGGGCTTTCCCAGTCCCTGGGAAACTCACTGGGGGACTTCAGGGCAGAGCCCCCTTACCCTGATTTCTCTGGTGCCCTGGACTTCTTTACTGAAAGAATAGCTCTTGTGCCTGTTTTTATTCCCTCCACTTTTAAACTACTTACTGGACTGTGTAAGTAGTTCAAATTAATATATATGAGTATTTTATAAACAGTAAAAACTCAATGCTGAGAGTATCATTATTTTATCATTTTACATTTGTTATTTACATATTGGTATTCTATCTTCTATAATATTAGTTACTAATCATAATTAATTTATTAATCCTAATAATGGAACTTTATGTTTGAAAAGAGCAGAAAAAGCATTTCCTGAGACATACCCTCCTCTTTTCCTTGGTGCTTTTCCCCCAATTATTTGCTAACTCAGATCTGGTGCTGATGTGCTAGAATGCAAACATACCAAGTACAACTTACTAGTGTCTTCTGAGCACATCAAATTGCAGATGGTGTGATAATGCAAAACTACCTGAGACCCTCTCTTTTGTGAATGCTGCTGTTATTTTTTTTGAGACTCGATTCTCTGACTTGCAGATCAGGTTCTCGAGTAGAATAAGAACCACTGGAGAGCAAAAATTGTTGGATCCCTATAGAGGAGGAACCAAGACAGGTGTTCTATGATTGGGAGAATGGGGTGAGGTGTCCCAAGGAGATATAATGGGGAAAATTATTATTATTATATCCACATAATCATTATCATTGTCGTCCCGACAGATACAGAAAAAAATCTATTACATGTTAGTGAACAGTTTAAAAGAAATACTTCTGTTATTACAGTGTAATGAGCTGCTTCTTTGATGTGTTGAGGACTTTGGGGCACCACCTTGATTCAGTCATAATAATCCCACATGTAAATGGACAAATGGATTATTTTGATCGTGTCTAAAGTGTCAAACACAAGAGAAATGACATTTGGCAAATTATTAAAACACAGACCTACCTGACTTTAAAGCTGAGCATGCATTCACGTACACACACATACACAGAAAAAATTAGCCTGTGTAACAGACCTGTTGCATCTCGATCACTGTGAATTCATGGCACACTTGGTAGCGTAGCAAGAAATTGTGTGGGCCCACCCTAGCCACCATCAGAACTGCACTGGTTTTTGCATGTTAGAAGGTACTAGAAAAACATATACATTTCAGCACTTCGTTTGCCAATGAAGATACACATGGCTGTGGAGGCTATTTTAAGTTAGTATCATGCACTTACCATAATGCGGCCAGTTGTTTGTCCTCTGGTGTGGCATTGGGGCCTGAATGGGTTTTTAGTCTCATAGCGTACCTAGGGGAAAAAAAGAAATGAAAAACCAAAGGAAAAAGAAAGCTTTCTTGTTAACAACAGAACGTCTTCTACGATGGAAGTTCTCTTTGCCCCAAAACTTAGTTTTTCATAGTACTTGTTAATTCTTTCTGTAAAGCTAGCTGACGCTGCCCCATTTTCCCTAAGCATTACACTACTGTGATGACTAGAACAAAGTGACTTTCATGATTATCCAGCTACTTTCTGCCCCTTAACAACACAAGTTCAAATGCTACCAGTGGTGGAGAGTGAGTGATGCCAGTTCCAGCATTATCTGTGAATATAGTGACACATCCATTTTTACGAATTTTGACTTATGGCTGAGTGGCTACAAGACTGAGTGAAGTTCAATCCTTCCAAACCAACCTCCAGAAAAATGTTCGCTCCTTGTACTCAGATGGATGCTTAGATTAACCCCTTTTTCATTGTTATGGAATTCTTACTTTGATGACTGTGTAAATGTCCTAAAAAAAGGTAGCTCTTTTGAACTCTACTTAATCCCATTTATTTCTCTAACCAAGGGGATTATGGCCATTCCATTCTCCCAATAATATACCAAGTTACTTGCAGACTCTTTGAGAGAGCAAACACATAGGTGAATCCAGAGAGTCCTGGGTTCAAATTTTGGTTCAGCCTCTTATTAGTTGTGAGAACTTAAACAAATGTCTTTTTTTTTAAATTTATAGTTTATTGTCAAGTTGGTTTCCATAGAACACTCACTGCTTTTCCCCACAAATGCTTTCCTCCATGACTATCACCCCCTCTTCTTTCCCCCTTCCCCTTTAGCCCTCAGTTTGTCAAAGGAATGTCTTTAAGCCTCAATTTCCTTATTCATAAAATATGATGAATACTGCTGATTACACAGCATTGTTATAAGGATAGTATTTATGAAGGTCATTGTAAATTGCTCAAGATGTGATGCTGTTATTATACTAGGTCTACAACATGCAGATTTGTAGTCTCTCTGAATATATCTCTGCACAGTTTTCCTAGTGGTTGCTCTGGGTATTTACAATATACGTATGTGACTTATCACAATTCATGGGTATTAACATGTTCCACTTTGAGTGGAGCATAAAACCCTTATTTCCATTCCTGTCCCTTTACTTTATTCACTTTTAAATAACATTGTATTGAGTATCAGATGGTGGTACATTTTTAAAAAATCACTGAGTATGATTTATAAAACTCATGAAGCAGATAGTTTATTGCAAGTATCCAGACTTCTGTTCTCCCACTGTCCTTCCTTCCTTCCTTCCTGACACTCCAATTTTCCTTAATTTGTCATCTCCTTTAGTTTGAGGAACTTCCTTTAGCCCATCTTTATAGGTTAGAAATAAATACTTTTAGTTTTCCTTATCTGAGAATATTTTTATTTCCTAGTCATCCCTGCATAATGGTTTCCCTGCACTTAAAATTCATCTTGATGGTTTTTTTTCTTTCAGTACTTTAAAAACGTCTTGTCCCTCCCTTCTGGCCTCCATGGTTTCAGATGAGAATTCTGCTGTCATATGAACTGGTGCTCCCTACAATTCTCTCTGGTTGTCTTCAGGATTTTTTCTTTGTTTTTAGTTTTCAGAAATGTAGTTATGTTCAACAATAGCCAAATCATGGAAAGAGCCTAAATGTCCATCAACTGATGAATGGATCAAGAAGATGTGGTTTATATATACAATGGAATACTACATGGCAATGAGAAAGAATGAAATCTGGCCATTAGTAGCAAAGTGGATGGACCTCGAGGGTGTCATGCTAAGCCAAATAAGTCAGGCAGAGAAGGACAGATACCATATGTTTGCACTCATAGGTCTAACAGGAGAAACCTAACAGAGACCATGGGAAAGGGAAGCGGGGGGAAAGAGTGAGAAAGAGGGAGGGAGGCAAATCATAAGAGACTCTTGAATACTGAAAACAAACTGAGGGCTGAAGAGGGAGGGGGAAAGAGGAAGGGGGGTGATGGTTATGGAGGAGGGCACTTGTGGGGACGGGCACTGGGTGTTATATGGAAACCAACTTGACAATAAACTATAAATAAAAAAAAGGAAAAGAGAAAAAAGAAATGTAGTTATGATGTGTCTTGGCATGTACTTCTTTGGGTTTATCCTACTTTGATTTTTCTCAGCTTCTTGTACCTGTGGGTTTGTCTCTTGCCAAATTTGGCAAATTTCAGCCATTGCTTCTTCAAATACTCTTTTAGTCCCACTCTCTTCCTCTCCCAAGACTCCAATGAGACACATGTTGGATCTTTTGTCATTGTGCTTGAGGCTGTATACATTTTTTTTCAGTCTATTTTCTTTTTGTTGCTTAGATTGGGTAAATTCTATTTTCTGTTCTCAAGTTCACTGATTATATCCTCTCTTGTCTTGCTGGGGAAGGTCTTCAAAGAGACGTGACTGGAACTTGAACTGTGAGCTGGACCTGGATGATCAGAGGCTCCTCATCTCCTCCCTTGTCCTTGAAATGTGGGTTCCAAAGCCTTTTCGGCTCCCAGAGGCTGCTCCTAGGACACGCCGTTGAGACTGTTGCGTTAAGAACACTATCACAGTTTACTTGAGCGAACTCAGTTAACGCCTCCACATACACTTTAAGAACTGGTGGGCAGGTACAGGGATCCATTAACTTTATGGCCACTCAAGACAAGCCTTATATGTAAATCTTTTTTTTAATTAAACCTGCCACCTATCAACCTGGAGTGGCCTGCCTCTTTCCACATTGTCTCCCTAGACCCCTGGTTTCCGATTATACCTGGAAAACTCCTGAGAGGGTTATGAACCAGCACATCTCCACCATCGAACCTTGGACATTTGGTTATTAAGTTAGGAGACCTAAGGTCCTATTTAAATCTTTTCCTTTATTTAAAAAAAGTATTCTTATTTATTTTTGAGAGACAGCGCAAGCAGAGGAGGGTCAGAGAGAGGGAGATACAGAATTTGAAGCAGTCTCCAGGCTCTGAGCTAGCTGTCAGCACAGAGCCTGATGCGGGACTCAAACCCACAAATCGTGTTATCAAGACCTGAGCAGAAGCCGGACGCTTAACTGACTGAGCCACCCAGGCACCCCTAAATCTTTTCTTTTAAAAGGAAGTCACCCTGTTTAGGTTTAGCAGGCAGGTCTTGGCCTATTTCTGGGCTATAGTTACAATTACAATGTAATTTTCAGAGGCTTTGTGGTGCCACTTTGATTTGTGGTGTAGGGTTCTACTTGCCAGTGTCTCCCGTCACTTGGTATCCCTTGGGGAGAAAGGGATTCTCCTGCCTACAGAGACAGACAACAGCCTGAGCTGGAGAGTTGTGAGATCCCCCCTTGGCGGTGCTCCCGGCCCCCACTGGCTCTCAATGGGGCAGGAGAGTCTCAAGCCTGGCAGGAAACATGCATATGTTAAGTAGTAAATTAATGTTATTTTCTAACGCAAATAAGAAAAATTTCTTTTGTCTTAGGTTTCCGAGTAGCTCAAGAGATTTTACTCAGTCCGAATTATCTAGAAAATAGGTTTTGTTCTCCTTCATGCAATGATACTTACATCAGCAAACATACCAGAGCCCTAACTCTGGCATAGGGCAGGTGTGGCACATCAGCACCTCCAGGTGTATTTGACTGCCATCAGGCTTCCTTGTTGTTTGGGTTTGTTGGGTTTGTTTTGTAAACTTTGAATGCCTTAAAGGGGGCCATGTACACTGGAGGTCACCATAGGCCCTGTGACTTGCTTATTTGTTCACTCCTCAAATATTTATTGAGCACATACTATGTTCAGGAACTCTTCCAAGGATTAGGGATACATCAGTAAACAAATGAGATCCCTCCCAAATCCCCTGGTTCAAAGTACTCACATTCTAGGACACCTTACTACTTTGTGCCCATCTGCTTTCACCATGTTCTTCCCTGACTGCCTGTGGGTTATCTGAGTTTGTGCCTTATTCTGAGGAAGGAATGTGAGGATCTAGGATCTCACAGAGTTATTTTACTGGTGATTTCTTTTTTTCACTGACAAAAATAGCATACGTACCATGTAAATAGTATGAAGGAATCACCAATACATTGATGTAGTAGAAATATTTTAATAAGAAAAATGATCGAATAGTATTGACTTTCAAACACTCTGAAAAGGTGCGTTTTGAAGATGGTATACTCTCTGATGCCGGGGTGACAGTTTCAGAGGCCGGAGCCTACTTACTGAGGGGGAGCGGTATAAAAGACCAGGTTGTGTCTTTGGGCCAGTTCCGACCAAACGGGTTATAACCCAAGGGGACTAGAAATCTTTCATCTGGAATGGTGGGGCATGTTAAAAATATCTAATCTTAGGTTGCAAAGAATTCCAGAACTAGAAAAGTCTCTTAAAGCTAGCTTTGGGGAAGAATAATTTCACATATGGGAATTAGATATTATTCCAAGCAGTTGAGTGACTAGAGATGGAAACTATATGACAAGGTTCTCAGTATGGCTCAAGGATGAAATTTCCTTAATGGTTCACTAAAAAGACACTAAAGATGTGCCTCTCTGGGTCTCCATGACGGAAAACAAGACGCCCCCATCTAACCCCTTGACGTGCCCATGTCAGAGACCCGCGTCTGCTCACATTACATGTCTCGACCCAGGTCGGGGATGGTGCTCACATTCAGGTCTAAGATCAGAACATCAGCACCTTCTGAGACAGCATATCCCAGGGTGGCTTTCCTTTCCTAAAATTCCTCCTCTGAATCTTCTTTCCTCTCATTAAATACTCCTGAATCATTTACTGATGGAGTTAGGATTTAGATTATACTAACCTGAATCAGGTTAAAAAAAAAAAAAGCAGCATAGAGGTGAAATTAGTTCCAAATCTGCCACTTCCCAGCTGGGTCATGTAGGCATGTCACCTCTCATGTGGACTCAGCTTCCTTTCTGCAGCAATCAGGGGTCATAGGGGCTTTCCTGCTCACTCACAAAGAGAGCAAAGGAGGCAGAGTGTGTGAAAGGGCCTTGCCAAATCTTATGTTCTTCTTTGTGAGGATGAATATTGGTTCCTGGTAGCTGATAGTTCAGGCTGGCATTCTTTTCTCTGTGTTCAAAGTACTGACATACATTCCTCATCCCCTCTGCTCCCCCAGCAAGACGTGGTGCTTACCTGATGAGCTCTACTGTTTCCGAATACATTGTATAGGGAGATTTGGATTCCATTGGGCCTTGTTCCATTGCATTTCCACACTCAATAAATGACAAAGCTGCTTCGGCATAATTCAAAGCCTTTCCAAACTTTTCCACCTGATCAACAGAGTTAATACAGTGTCTTCCTTAAGTATAGTTTTAATTTATTTTTTATTTTTAATTTATTTTAAATTTTTTAATGTTTTATTTATTTTTGATACAGACAGAGACAGCATGAGAGGGGGAGGGGCAGAGAGAGAGGGAGACACAGAACCAGAAGCAGGCTCCAGGCTTTGAGCTAGCTGTCAGCACAGAGCCCGATGCGGGGCTCGAACCCACGAATGTGAGATCTGACCTGAGCCGAAGTCGGAGGCTTAACCGACTGAGCCACCCAGGCGCGCCAAGTATAGTTTTTAAAATGGCATTGTCACATAGTCAATATGCTTTATTTGAGAAACCCGACTTTTGAGTTCCAAAATCCTGTGAATGAAGCTGAGAGAAGAAAGAAATAGGATGCTTCCTTCTCTAGTTATTTTCGCAAATTGCTACTAGTTTAGGGTAAGCGAGTGACTGGTTGTATACAGAACTGTACCAGATCTTATATAACAGCGGCCAATCAGAGTTGCTCAGAACTGCATAGTTGTTCTAATTTCCATTTCCCTCTTTCTAACCCCTAATTGCTTGCCAACTTCACTCCTGTCCCTCTGTGCTAAGCTAAATAAAAAAGTATTTGGGAAGGCTATCTCAAGTTGTCCAAGTTTATATTAACTTCTTTCCATATCGGTGAGGATAACCAAGAATCAGCTTCATATTCTCAAGTTCTCATAAATCTGAACTTACACATCAAATTCCTGGTTCCATATACATGTTTTGTTACTTTCTGTGATAAGTGCATATTCTAAGTTTGGATTGCATACTCTTCCTAGCTCTCACATATTCATTCATAGTCAGAACAGAATTACACAAATTACTAATAAGTCTTGCCTCTAAAAACAATTCTCATTAGTAATGGATACCTTAGAAAATAGAATGTAGAGCAAAACACTCCTTCTTTGGCAAATCTGGTTTTTAAATAGCTTATAACCCTAGCAGGCTATAGAGAAATATTTCTTGGCAATGCTTTCAAATTAAGGAAGCCATTTCATTCAACAAGTATTTTCTACAGCACTCAATTCTGTGCAGTGTGTACTCAGCACACAAAAGCTCCTTTTAGGAACACAGAATAATCTGGAGAGAGAAAACATGCACCCACAAGATAGTTCAAAATGCAAGGCAGTTCGTGATTAACTAAAAAACGTAAAGCAAAGAGTACAAGGTAAAGAGATGATAGGAAGGCAGCAATTCATGGGGCTGCAGCGGGGCTGGGGAGGCTCAGGGAGGAGGCCTGAAAACAGCACTGGGTATGCTCTGGCCGGATTTGGGGAGGAAGCTGGAGGTGTGAGTAGCTGTGAGTGAGTGTGTGTGTGTGTGTGTGTGTGTGTGTGTGTGTGTGTGTGTGAGGCTCTGCTGCTGCAAAGGCCCGCTGGCTGGCATGAGTGAGGGGCGCTCAGAGGCTGGCACCGGCGTGGCTGGAGCACAATGTTGACAGGAAAGGTCAGGTGGGATAACATGACATGAAATGAACACTCCTGGTAAACCCTGGATGATTTGGGCAGAAAATTTCATTCCGCTTTAAAATTCTGTGCTCTTCTGCAATGGCAATCAGCTTCTTCAGGTGACCAGAACGTTCCATCAGACTGTGGGGTTGCGAGGACAAGAACCACCCCTCCCACTTTCCTGGTCTATTTTCTGACAACTCTGCTTATTTTCCTTGCATATTAGTGTGCCTAGACAGTGATCTTCCAACAAATAAATGTTTGGGGGGCAACAACAGTGATCCTGGGGAAGGGGTACATTTTGTGATGTGAGCATCTTCCGCATGGAATAATACCCTGAAGGTCATCTGAAATGCTTTATTTGTCTCTGGCACCCTCATCTCAGTTGGGGATGCTGGAGGGAAACAATTGAAATTACTAGGTTGGGAAGGAATCTCTTTGGATGAGACCTTAAGATGGACCAACCATGTGATCTCTTTCAGAAAAACCCAGAAGTTCTCTGTTTCTTGTCTGGAAGGTTCAAGCTTTCCCAAACAGGAGACTAGTCAAGAAAGAAAAGTTATTTTTTGGGAAAACATCAGATCATGGTGACTTCAGGGTCTTATGTGCAGCATAATAGTCTCTGTGTTGTACAGTTTCAGAGGAAGTATTAACTTTGGCAGATGACACAGGCAGAACATGAGTCCTTTTGAAAAGGGATTTGATCCTGGGACCAAGCCAAGGGTTGGCCAGGCTAACAAGAGAGAAAAATGCAAACCCAGATTTTTTTTAAAGGAAAAAAAGACAACCACCCACTGATTCCATTGCCTCTAGTTACTATTCAAATCTTAGAACTAAATTGAAATATTCATTTATCCGGGACTTTCTCCCAGCCAGACATTATTGGTTGAAGTCATAATTTATTGGGCTATGAGCACTTGATTATATAAACATTTCTGCATTTAACAGACCCAGCCATCCTTGTAATAGATTTTATAATTACCCCAGCTACATTGCCCTGGTGATGAAGCTGCAGTACAAACATAATTTGGAAGAACATATCTGGAAAGAAAAGGGTCTTACCATTGCATCTGCTTTATGCTTCATCCGTTTAGCTTCTTGCATAAAATAATCTGCACTGCGTGGCCTATAGGAGAGAATATTAAATGTCATTATTGTGTAAGCGCAAGATCTCTTGAAAATATTCTTTCCTTTTTGCTCAAACCTTAATCACAATTTTAAAAGTCTGTTTAATATGGAATCAAGCATTTTTGCATTCCCAAATTACTGCCTGTATGTAAAATATCACAATTATTTTTCTCTTCAATTAGCTATTCAAAACACATTCAGTATATGCAGACAGTCTACATTTACAGGGGCTTTAGCATGGTTCCCCAGTGTCTAATTTGTGAATCAGATTTCTTACTGCATGGTTAAGAAAACAAGCAAAAAATCTTATTTTACATGATATTTGTATAAAATAATTCTTTTAAATTTAAAGATCATAAATATACCTTATAATAATTGCACAGATATTATGGGTAAGTATATTTATGTATTCTTATGAAGGTAAGTTGTCATTTATATGCATAAATGGCACCTAAAGTTGTGTGTATCTATATCTAATTATTTTAAGGCTTCACAGTGAAACATGAACAGAGGTAATACTGTATGATTATATTCCAGTTGTAATGAAGTTAATTGTATAATGATGTCTACCTTGTAACAATGCAAACGTGGCATGTATTCTCTAGAGTTCTGATTAGCTGGCTGGTAAACATTAACGGCAGACATGTGCATTATTAAAGCAATAACCCTGGCCAGTACTAACTCTGCTGGGAGATAAAGGTAATTAATACAGAGACTGATCTGAGTGTGTGTAATGACCCCAAGTTACACGAAGCTACTCATCAGACAGTACCTTTAAATGCTTAGTCTGAAAGATTTTTAAAAATCTACATAGTCTAGGTGCCATCAGCATAAACTATTTTTATATTATGGGTCTTTATATAATCAATAAACTTGACTTGTTCATGAATATCCAATATAAGACAGGATTCCCTGAATGAGAGTTAAGACATAAGTAGTGATATTAATCATGGACTGACTCACCTATTGTTACATGTTTATTCTGAACCCTCTTCTTTGAGATTTTAATGGGTCTTTTTCCTTACTGCACTATTAGTGGTCAGAGCATCCTTTTATCCAAAGAGGTCAAAATGCTTAGAAAAACCATGCATACAATGACAATGACTTTGCAATCCCAAACTTTTACCCTCATTTTAAATGGTTTTAATCAATCAAACCATGATCATAACAAACTAATAATTATTATTTTTCATAACAATTAGTCTCAAGTACAAATCACAGAGGCCAAAAAGGACCTTGGCTTTCTATCTTTTATTTCCCTGTAAAATATTGTCATTCTTGTGATAATGTGCTGGGAATATTTAACCTCTTCGACAAAGAAATGAGGAACATAGCTGCAGAAATCCCCTAATGTGTAAAATTAAATTACCCATCTTTGGCTCATCAGCCTTTCTTTCTATCACTCAGGCCTGAAACCTTCCATCCATCTCGGTGGGTCTTTGTGGCAGGTGAGGACCTGATTCTTCCTTCATAGGAAAGCCCTACGCCTTCTACTGGCTCTACTTTCCTTGATTCATCTCCTACATGTTCACACTTCTTCTATTTGAATGGGTTTTTACCTTTACATGCTGGTTTTCCCTTCTCTGTCCACACATTGACCTTTGAAAGCTGGTCTTTGATTCCAGTAACGGTAATTTACATTATTTTGTTGTTGCTATCTTTGATTTTTAATAACTTTATTTTTCAAAACAGTTTTAGGTTCATAGCAAAACTGAATGGAAATTATACAGAATTTAGAGAGTTGTCTTATACCTTTTGCCCCTCACCCAAGAGCCTCCCTTACCTCCCAGGGTGGTGGGATATTTGTTACAATCAATGAACCTACACTGACCCGTCATTATCACCCAAAGTGCATAGTTTACATTAGGGTTCACTCTTGGTGTCATACGTTCTGTGGGTTTTAACAAATGTGTAATGACATTTATCCACCATTATAGTATCAGAGGGGATCGTTTCACTGCTCTAAAAATCCTCAGCATTATTTTTTGTTTGTCCTTTTGCAGAATGCCCAAGTGTAGAAAACCAGACTCTACCTCTAGCTCAGACCCAGACCTGACTCCTGAGCTTCAGATGAGTTCCCAGAGCCTATCCACTCAGGAGAGAGGTTCCAGGGACTTCATCGATTTCTCTTCCCTGTTATCAGATGCTGTGTGTGCATCCTTGTAAACGTCCTTCCTTTTTGCAGTGACTACATCCACTACCCAGGCCTAACCTTTCATCATTTCTCTTGGCCTCGTGTTTTACTCCCCTCTGATCTATCCTGAGCTTTAACCCTTGACCGGTGTTTGTAGAGCACGGCTTTCATTAAATCACCACACTACTCCCAGACCTAAAGTCAATCTCCAGATCCTCTGGGATCAAGTCTCAGTTCAGGCCCCCACTGATCCTGAAAACCCCTCAACTGTATTATTTACTCACCACGGCCCTCAGCCATGGCCAGGGCTGGTCTTCTCGCTGTGTTGCTCACCTGTCATCTCTGTCTTAGAACTTCTCTGCTCATCCTTTTCCTCCTGCCTGGAACGTTCTGCTCACTGAGTGCACATTCACTGAGTGCCTTCTATGAACCAAATGTTACTTCTCCCTCAAACTGTTGTGCCATAAGGCCTTCTTGGTAACTCTGGTCCAGGCACATCTAGGTCTTTCCTAGATACTACTTCTTATTTATACTACATGTGTAGGCATTTCATTACCTTCAGAGATGTATGGCTACAGTCACTGCATGTGGGGAGATCTGCAGCTGATACATTTTCAGCAGGGACTGTGCTGGGACATCTTTGACCTTCCCCACCCTATAGTCTTAGGCACTTGGTAGAAGGTACATGAATCCCCCTTGAATAGCGCTGCATTCATCTTGAGCTTAGAAGAGAGTGGTGGCTTCTAATGGAGTGCAGCATCACAGCCAATGAGCCAGAGAACGTTTCCATGGCAACTTGAAATTCTCCACATCATTATCTGCTCCGCACTCTAGTATATGAGTTTGGTCAATTTTTTCTTGCCCGGTTTTGTAGACCTTGTCACCAACAGATCATCATTTCAAATGCATTTCATTTTCATGAAAGGATTCTCCTGGCAATAAGCTATGCCATCTTAGTTACTAGCCATCAAAGGTGCCCTTAAGGATGGCGGTGCCTCCTGATTACTAATATATGTTCCTTAATCAACACTGTTTTCATTTGAAGCATATGAATATATTTTTAAACCTGATATGGAGGCTGGGTCACAAACTCTCACAATAGTGTACACAGGTAAATAACATATCTAATTTTCTGACTATATCACGGCAGCTGACACTAAGCTGAGATGCTGAAAAAAATGTACCGTCCAGAAGCCATTTACAAACACATTAGTCACAATTCTCATCTTCACATATAATAGAGGGCTCACTATACTGAATCATTGAAGATTGCCTGATGATTGGCTCATTTTCTCCTTTTAGGTGATTTCTAGCGCCATGCTCCTAGATCAGAACATTAGAGAGGCAGTGGGGCTAATGGGACGCCACTGGAGACTGTCCAGCAGGGCGGTGGACGCATGCCATGATGAAGGCATCACTCTGACATCAATGTCCCAGTCAGGAGGAAAGTAAAATTGTTGCCATTGTGGTAGTTACAGACTAAACTTGGCCAAGGTACTACAATAAAATCTAATTATCTCAGTGTTCCAACAGATTTGTGATCTGATCCTTGTTTTTTTTTTTTTTTACATGAATAGCCTAGAGTTTTTGTTTTTCATTTAGTAATAACATTCTTCATATTGTTCTTTCAAAGTGATGGTATCTTATGATGACACATGAACCAACCCAATAAAAGTTCAGTTAAACATACGTGTAACTGTGTATCTTGGGCTCTTTAGAAATGGGGCTTGCGAGGGATCTTTTTAAAAGCCAAGGCTCAGCCATGTATATCTTTGTTGTAAGAGCTCTTTGCAACAACAGCAATCTGAACACTTGGTCCAAATAGAATGTTTTCTTTCTTTCCCTTACCCTCCCACTCTCGCCTCTGTAAACATGTAACCTCAGTTCTGAGGCAGCAACAGGGTTTGCACTAGGCTGATATTTCTTCTGGCAGAGAAGTATTAAAGCAACCTTGCTTTTTGTTCTGGTCTGTGGCTGAGATGGAGTTGAATGGTCTCCAATGGAGAGGCTGGCAGCCTTCTTTCTGTAATTCCTACCTCTGTGAAATGCACTCCCACCCCCCTCAGCAGAGCCTCCTGTTTTGTGAAAACTGGCAGGGATGGGAGCTCAATGTGTCTGAACAAACAGGTTCCTTGGCACAGCAGAAATATGGATAATTTCCTTAGGGAAGATGAAGTCCAAATGAGACAAATAGGCAACTGCATACCAAATGAATTCATCATCCGATATCCTGTCAGCTTGTCATCTGATAACCCCCATGGGTGTTACTGTGTCCCTGGCTTTGAAGCACTTTCTTCACAAAGAAGGACACGTAAGAAGTTGAGTACAGGCACCTCCCTGCTTTCTGAAAGTTCCCTTTTATGAAAGACCTAGATTAGAACGGTTTTCGCGAATCTGAAGAGGATTTTCACTCTTCTGAAAAAAGCCTTTCTTGAAGTGAAGTAATGCAAAGCAAACCCTCAGAAAACTGGGGATACTCTTGCTGTATACCATTGTGGCTTACATATGGCTTCATAGGAATGCTCTACTCCAGAGGGCAGGGGAACCTGTAATTCTTTTTAATCCACTAAAGTGAACACTACTGATGAGGTGAGGGTCAGTGCCTTTGGCGTGCGTTGTTGGCTTTATGAGTGCTTCCTGAAGGAAGCAGGTAGACTGTATTGAAGCAGTGAAGATTCAAATGCAGTTTTTGTTTCCTTGAACGTGATGCTGGCTGGGACCCCAGAGTCTCTAGAACCTGGCTTCTCAGAAGCACAGGTGATCATTCATGAGGTCTTGGACACACCATAGGTTCCTGCACACAACCGTGTTCTCTCCTGGTCACACACAGAACACAGCGTGTGTTTTCCAACATGCACAGGCTAAATGTGGCAGGTTTTTGTCATTCAATCAAAAGCAACTTTCTCTTGAAATAGAAACTCATCAGTTTGATTGTTGTTCTTTTCTGAGTGTGACATTTAAAATACAATAATTTTACGAAACCCTTAAAATGATCAGAGAATGAAGATTTTAGTCAGCGGGGTCTGAAAGGCCTTGTCCCCTCCCGCCTCCCCATCCCAAGCCTGCTCTTTCTCTTTCACTCTTGGTTTCAGTTAAGAAAAAAATAAAAATTTGGCAGAGAGGGATCTCATAAGGGAAAAAATTCCATAGAGAAGAACAGGAAGGCGTACTATTGGTTAACCAGGAAAGGTGGGGAAGGGGAGCCCCTCAGGAGAGGAGCAATGGCCGCTGCAAGCCCTCGCCTCCTTGTACCATCATCTACTCAAGGATTTTGGTTGGTGTCCTTTGACTAAATCATGCCACAAGAAATCTGACCTTTTCCGTACCAGACTCTTCCCATCCTCTATAAAATTAAATCCTTTTAGCTACGAGATCGCTGAGCATAATTACATCACAAATGCCAAATCTTTTTCTCTTCCCTGCCAGCCACATTTCACACGTCACGGCCTTCACACGTGTGTGGCTGAGAGTGTCTCTTCTCAACATTGGGAGAGTTAAGTAGCTGGGCTCCTGTTACTAGTGACACGGGGACAGATGGAATGTTTGGTGGTTTTGCTGAATGTGATGATCGTGACTGACTCTTCCTTGTGAAATATGGGCAGGAGACAGTACATCCTTCTGGGAGCAGCAGGCAGTTCTGGCACTCAGGATTCCTTGGCTTCTCAACACAGCAATATGTTTGGTGGGAAAGGAGACTTGATTTCCCAGCCAAGCGTTTCACCACTTAGCTCTGCTCAGGACTTCTGTACTGAGGCCTTCACGACACAGTTGTTCTCTCTCGATTTTCCAGGGCCAAGAACTCTCCTGTCACTAATTATGACACAAAGTAATTTACAGCCCGTGGCTTCACACTATTAAGATCAGTTTCTGGGCTTTGAGTTGACTCAAGTGCTGTCACTCATTGATATACATTCTTACAGATTTTTTTTTAAACAAAAGTTTGGCGATCACACCGGTGTCACCTTAAAACCGAGGCTGTCAAGTAGTGTGGCTGAATGTCAGGGAGGAGGTGCGGTCACAGTGCCACCCGTCTGAGCCTGCAAATTACACAGAACCAGCTGACCCAGATCACATTTTAAAAATAAGTGTTATTTTGTTCAGTTCCATCTGCATCCTGAAGACACAAACTGGTGCCTAGTTAATTGGTAAGTAACATAGGAAAAGGGGCTTTGGAGCCCATGAATTTCAATTTACCTGCAGGTAGATTCCTTATATTCATGGTGAAAATAATCGCAGCCTTTCCTAGCACTGTTATTTTAATTCAGCTGTGTTCATTCAAAACGTGTTATTAAGTGCCCACTGAATTCAGCTGTTGTCTGCATTGCATGTTTATTCAACCATTAACGAGTATTTATAATACAAAAGGATGAGTTTACTTTTTTTTCTAAAAGCTACATGATGCCGCTTTAAAAAGTAAATGACAGTATAGCATCTGTTCCTTTTTGGATCACTGTAACTGGATTTCCATCAACTCTAAATTACTCCCGGGCTATTTCTCAAGGCCTTTCTTTTTTTCTACTGGTGGTCTTTGGTTGTTCACTGCTCCTTGACACTTTCAGTGGGGAGAAGTCAAGGAAAGTGACAGGAGCCAGGTGCTTGTCTGTTAGCAAGCCTGCTGGTGAGGAAGCTGGTGAAGAACTGAGTGAAGCAGGAGGTTGAAGTTTTGTGGTCCCAAGGCACCTTCCTGGGGAAGCCACCCGTGTGCCTCCCTCCCTCCCCGAATTAATAACTGAGGATTAAAGAATTGTATATCCTAGCTACTGCCAATGTACCTGGCACTTAATAAGTGCTCAGCACGTACCAATTGGATCCGGGAGACATGTTATACAAGTTTAGGTAATCCTAGCCCAGTGATCTCTTAGGGAACAGTGATCTGTATTGTTTCAAGGAAAAGACATTGCCTAGTTTTGTTTTTCAAGCTTCAAGGATCTTCTGGAGGCTTTCTTAGTTCAGTGGTTGAGTGGCTGTTTGAGTTGCATGTTTATTTTACTGTTATGGATTTCAAATCAACTGGGACACATGGCAATTGGAACATGCCATCTATCTCTCCATATGACGGATATGTACGAGTGCTTTTTTATTCTATTATATCTATATCCATAAAAAGAGAAACAGTTTTATTGTTGCTGTCAGCCAGAAAAATTACACATATTGCTAATGGGAGGAACGAATGATAACAGCTTCTTCGCTGACACAGATAGTGAAGAAACTATATTAGCAATAGTGTCGGCAGATTGAGAAACATTTCCTCTTGTAAATAGTCCAAGAAACTGCAGATCAAAGTATGGCCATTTAGTTGTTGCTATTTTTGACTTAGCTGTTTGGTCCATATATTGAATAATTCCTTATATTTAAATTTTCTATATGTATGTCTATTATGATTGTATTAATATACGTACTACCATGGTGTGTGTGTGTTTAAATACCATACCCCTTAACATCACCTGTTGGAAAGGCTGGATGTTTTAAGCGCCTTAGCATCTAATGCACGTTGTGTTTGGTCATGTTGTTAGATTATGACTTCCAAATGCAAACTGCCATGTGGTCATCAAACACAATTCTAATCCTCCAGTTTTACAAATGGTTAGAGCCCACGTGAATGATTTTAGACAACCAAACCCTAATTATATGTGTAGTTGACCAAGGGACTGTCCTACTACATGCTCCACCTCGGAGATTAAGTGCCACCTCCTTCACTCTAAGCTTAGGGCAGTGGAGAAGATGGGGGGAGAGGAGCTGTTGAGGGCCAGGAGAGTCTGCCTGGGACCGAGTGCAGCTGCAGCAGTCCTGGGAAGCGGAGTAAAACACCCGTCCTCCTGGGCCACCCTTAAACTTCCAAAATCCAATTATCTTGGAATGTGTTCAGTAGTGGAACAAACCAAAAATGTAGATGTGGCTTTTAACTCCCCAATTCTGTGCCCTTAATTAGTTCACTGAAGTCCAAGAGTAATTTGAGGACCACAACTGCACATTCTCATTTCTCAGAGAAGTCTATAGGGTTGGGTAAGTAGAGCTTGTCAGTGCTCTGGGTGAAGCCAGGGCTGGAGGAGAGGATGGGTGGAGGAGAGGATGGAAGAGTCATCACTTCTGCAAGGATGGTCACCCTTAGGAGATCTCGTCTAACTGGGTCTTGGGAGAACCTCCGGGAAAGACGCATCCTGACTATTGTTTTTCGTGACAGGGAAGCTGGAACTCGAAGACAGTTGGCACCCCTAACTTTTCCAATTTTAGGTGAGGTGAATGAAGGGTTTATTGTCTGTCCCCTCACCCAGACTGTAAGCAATCAGAGGACAGGGTGTCTCAGTGCTGCATGCCGTTCCCCCCCACGACTGGATGGAGTGCCTCACACAGATTGGCACTGGATGCTTACTGAACAGCTAACATTGAAAACAGGATTCAAGAAACTCTTGAAACCATATCTTCTGTCTTCCAGGCTTGTCCTCGACACATATTTTTTCCCCCCTAAGAGCCTAAATAGTTTTCAGTATCACTTTATCACTTCTCCTTTGTCATTTTCAGCATCTCCAGAGCATACCAGGAGGTTACTTTTATTCATCTTTTCTTGTTCTTCTCCTTTTAAATTGATGCTGGGAATGGAAGTAATACTTGGGTTTCAGTGCTAGGGCTGGGGGATGGACGACAGGATTTTTTTTTCCTGTGTGAACTGTTTATGCTATTATAAAGAAGGTAGCATTGAGAGGAAACAAGCCAGGAGAGAACCACTATTATTCTTTGCCTGTTATAATTTACAAAAACAAAAATGCTTCTCTTTCTGGTAGTATACAACTGCAGATGACAAGCCAAAATGCAGGTGCTTAGAGATGTAAGACCCATGACCGCCATTTGCCTTAGCTTCCTGACATCCTGGATGCAACCCCAGGAGCTCTGGTTGTTCTAGCTGTTCAAAAATCCTCTGAGGATGCAGGGGTGCATTCAAAGGTAAGCCCCAAATCCCTGTGAGAGGGCAGCATTTCCCTGACCAAGTCATGCATATAATCCTTCTACCTGTGGAGTTTCTGTTTTAACCTTGCCCATCACCACATCGACAGAGAGTCTATACTCACATATCATCGAAGATAAGTTTCTGCCTCTTGCAGTCCCTGTGGCCATTGGAACCTGGAGACCATGGCTCTGTTTGTGGCCGTGTCTTGTGGAGAACATTTTCGGAATTGTTGTGAGTGCCTTTCTAAACAAAAAACAACACACCAGTCTTTTCAGAAACTGGCCACCTGGCTGAAAGAGCAACCCATTGTTTTGTGTTCTCTGTTAGAATTGATGACCCCTTTGTTTAAATACAGAAAAAGAAATACATTCCGGTTCTCATGCTGAGGGCTTTCATGTGTGTTGTCAAATGCCATTCTTTTTTAATTAAAAAAATTTTTTTAACATTTATTTGAGAAAGAGAGAGAAAAAGAGAGAGGGAGAGAGAGGGGAAGGGGTAGAGAGAGGGAGATACAGAATCTGAAGCAGCTTCCAGGTTCTGAACTGTCAGTGCAGAGCCTGACACAGGGCTTGAACTCACGAACTGTGATATCATGATCTGAGACAAAGTCGGATGATTAACTGACTGAGCCACCAGGGAATCCTTCAAATGCCATTCTTATAACAGTATCAAAAGGGAAGTTCTTGGGGCACCTCATGGTTCAGTTGGTTAAACGTCTGACTCTTGATCTCAGTTCAGGTCTTGATCTCAGGGTTGTGAGTTCAAGCCCTGTGTTGGGTTCTGTGCTGGGCATGAAGCTTACAAAAGGGAAGTTCTTAGTGGATGCAAAAGCTGTGGCTGGCTGAAGTTAAGGAACTTGCTCAAGTTATTATGGGTAAGGCCCAGGGCTTGCGACTCAAGCCCCTTCTTTCCCCAGTTGGCTAGACCAGGGGTTCTCTATGATGACTTTGCATCAGAATCATCAGGGGGTTCTATAAACACACAGACAGTTGCTCCTCTGACCCCGAGTCAAATTTAGGAGGTGTGGAGTGGGGCCTGAGAACGTCTCATTTCTAGCAAGTTCCAGGTGATGCTAATCCAGGAACCAAGCTTTCAGAATTGCTGAGCTATACCCTTGCAAATGAGAAGTCATTCAGGTCACAAAATGGACTAATTCTCACAAGCTGTCTGTGAAGAACACAAAAAGCCAAAGGGAATAATTAGAAATTATTTAAAATGTATTTTCAAAAGGAATACTATTGATTTGTGGAAAAATTTTTAAAAAGTCATATTCTCTAGGGATTTCCATATTTACAGAATGCCTATTGTGTGCTAGACCCACGGATCATAAAGCAACTGTCTGGTTATGAAACTCAAATGGATTCTTCTGGAACAAGCTACAGACACCCAGAACATGAATGGATGAATGAAAGTAATGAAAATGTGTTGAGTGTGTACAAATGCTTCTGATTTTATGTGTGGATTAAGCCTCTTTGTTGTAAGAGGCCCTGGGACTCTGCATTTCCTTTGTGGTACTTGTGATGGTAATTACGCATGTGTGTAATCTCTACAGCTAGACTGTGAACTTCACACAGGCACAGACTGAATCTGCTAGATCACCACTGGATCTCCATTGCTTGACACAGTGCCTGGCACACAGTAAGTATTTGCTCACTAACCATCTGTTTGATGAAAGGGTGACTACGTTAAGTCTGTGATTATTTTATAATTTTCTAGACATGGTTGCTTTTATGTTAGGATCTAGAGGTACAGGTAAGTTTGTTTGTGTTTTAATTTGGATTGGTAATTTTTTATTCCAGGTTTTTCTAGTAGGCTCTTCTCAGATTCTTTAAGCCTAGAATTGAAGATAATTGCTCCCAAATAAGGGTGCATAAGCGGGTTCATTTCCTGATGTTACAAGATTTTGGCTCTTGCCAGGACTAGTACCAACTTTTTTACCTCTTTAATTCATGGGAGACAACATTAAATACTGCCTCCCCATCTTTTTTTGAACAGGCCTATTCTCATGTCTCACCTCTCTCCCTGCCTCACAAAGCCCCACTGGTTTTCATAGCATGGTGACCTGAGAGAACTTGGGGAAGAGTTTAGATTTAAATAATGTGTCCCAGAGGATGCATGATCCAGGGCCACCAGCTGTTAGATGGAGTAGCAGTAAAGAGGAACTAACATGTAGTGTTAGTTGCATAGGTATCCATATGTGTCTGGTTCTTCAGATAGTACTAGCTCATTTATTTATTTATTTATTTAAAAAATTTTAATGTCTTTTATTTATTTTTTGAAGAACAGAGAGAGACCGTGCAAGCAGGGGAGGGTCAGAGAGAGAGGGAGACACAGGATCTGAAGCAGGCTCCAGGCTCTGAGCTGTCAGCACAGGGCCCTACACAGGGCTCGAACTCACAAACCGTGAGATCATGACCTGAGCCGAAGCTGGATGCTCAACCAACTGAGCCACCCAGGCGCCCCAGTACTAGCTCATTTAAATCTTCCTGCCACTGTTTTGCAAATGGAACTGGCTCAGAGAGATGAAACAACTGGCCCAAAATCACATTGTGACTAAGATATGAAGTTAGACAGACACGGACCCAAGTCCCCCCTGTTCCCCAGGGGAGTGCGGGCAACTGGAATCACCCTTGAGAAGGTCACTGGAAAAGGGGTGTGGGCGGGGGTCCCACACTGTGGCCACTACCCCAGTCACCTGGGTGGATGGGGAGTCCCACAGTTTTGGCCTGGGGTTTCAGTCCCAGATTTCACTCTGTCCTGGGGCAAGGAATCTTTCCAAATGATAAGGTTGGTTGTTCCCAAACTCCCAGTTTACACTGTCCTGGGATAGTATTACTCTGGGCCGTTTCTCTTTAGAGTGGGAAATGAAGTCCTACAGAAGCTTCCTAAGCAGAAGAGGCTTAAAACGCCTCCTCCGGTTTCTTCTGTAGCTCTCTGTGGGAACGGGTAAAGGGCATGCTTGTTCACAGGCCTTCCCAGAACAGCATTTAGGGATTCTTGAGGGACCTCAAGCATGTGTTTAGACTGTGCTGGGCTAGATGAGTATAGGGGTGTGCTCAATTTCATTTTTATTTTTATTGGGAAAGAAAGAGAATGAACATACTGTGAGGTCTCCGGGATGAGACGGGAGCTGGTTCTCAGCCTTATGCTTTTTGCTGGAGGAGGCGGAAGTGAACAAACCACTGCCATTCGATCTGCTGGAGGAAGTTAAGTCCTCGCTGGGGTATTTGTGTTTAGATGCATCAGACAGGGGCGAGATGGGTGACCGGAGCAGTTTTTCATTTTTATTTATTGGTATTGCCAAGCTGAAAAAGGAAATCACAGTAATGGAATGTCACACAGTCAGCACAGGGAAAGGTAAATGTTTTATATATGACCCATACCTCCCGTTTAAAACCTGCTGGTAGGAAGGCGTTTATTGGGAATTATTATACCAGGAAACAATGTTATGGCATTAGGACTATAATGGACAATAAGTAAATTTTACTCATTATTTCTTTACTTGTCTTATTAGGATGAATAATAATTCTGGTGTTAAATGACTAAGAATAATAAAAGTTTCATTTTCTGAGTTTTTAATCCAAGGACCTCAAAATACACAACAAACAACTTACTCTTTTCCTGACAAGGCTAAGCAGCAAGTAATGGGAAAGGCAATCAAATGATATACAAATGGTCTACTTCTAAAAAGACTTTTGCTAACACCTGAGCTTGTACTAATTGTTATATGAAGAATAACAGAATCACAGAATAATCTGCAAAGCATATGAAGCCAACTTTCAATTGTTAGGTTTCTGGGCTAAGCAGGCATTGCTTTGAATAAACACAGAATAGAAAATTGTCATTAAAAATTACATTCTCTGGTTCCTAGCTCCTTATTTTATCTTCAGAACTAATCATTTATGCTAGAGGAAGACAAACACATACAATTTCACTTATATGTAGAATCTAAAAAAACAAAACAAATAACTGAAACAGACTCATAAGTACGGAGAAAAAAACTGGTGGTTGTTGGACAGGAGAGGGGTATGGGAGAAACAGGTGAAGGGGATTAAGAGGTACAGACTTCCAGTTATAAAGTAAATAAGTCATGGGGATAAAAAGCCAGTAACACTATAATAGCTTTGTATGGTGACAGATGGTGGTGACCACACTTATCATGATGAGCATTTCATAATGTTGACTCACTACGTTATATACCTGAAACTAACATAATATTGTACGTCAACTATACTTCAATTAAAACAAAAAACCAAAAAAAAAAAAAAAAGAATGAAACTATTGTCTGTGTTTGAATGTAACTCCCCCCAAAATTAACCATCAGAGAAGGGAGTCGCTTGTATTTGAATCTCTGCAACGTATGTTATATTGATAGGACTCTCTCCATTACTTTACCCTGAAAAAAAATTGAGGAAAGACACATTAACCCAAAATAAGCTCAAACATTGCTAATTTGGGATGCTCATAGAAGTCACTTGACAGAACTAGTTAAAAAAAGGTAAATCCATTTAACAAAGACTAGTCACAGTTCCTGTGGTTATTACTTCTTAATTGCATGTGTTGACTGTCACTGCAAACAAGCCATTAAAGTCACTTCAAAAAGCAATTTCCTTTGTTGGTGGTCACAGTGTAGAAATTATAAACACCAGCCTCTAGAACAGATAATAAAGCCAAAGTTCTTAATGTTAGAGTAACAAGGTTCTTAGTGTTCTGCAAATAGGTCTGTGTGGGATAGAGTTTCTGGTGATAGCTTTCTGGTTCAAAAAATACCAGGCAGCTAACAACCTAGAAGTGAGATGTGTTCTGGAAAAGTGCCTCAGGCAAGTCAAGAGTGGCTCACTGGTGAGGACAAAGACTCTGATGCTGAAGATTGATGTGACCAGTCTCTGTACAATCGTCTTGACACGTGAGTGAATAAAGTCATGTTTATAAATCTCTATTATTTTTTCATGTTATGTGATTTTTAAATGCTCAAAGAAAATTAAATCATTCCATTAAGTATTGTCACAAACATAGGATTATTTCTTCTTCATCATTTTAAGTTTACGTATCCAAGCTGACCAGAAAAACTTTCTTTGGATCTCCTCTTTGGGACAGATGATCACCTTACTCTAGAGGTACGTAGATCACCTTTCCTAGAAAGAACTCAAAGCACTTTGATATGCAAGTGTCATCACACAGCACGAATAAAGCCATCAGAGCCGGCAGGGTCTGCTGAGCAAAGGCTCTAGGGCAAGAGTTCCTGAGGTTTGTGAACTTGGATGGAAAAAAGTTACATCTTCATTTTCATTAGCTTCTCACTGAAACTGAGAAACTCCAGAGTAGTGGTTTAGCAGGAGTATTATTAGCAATGCCTGTGACTGTGTCATCAGGAGAAATCACAGACATTTTCCTGTCATGTTACAGTTGTTGCAGACATCTTGAAATATTGTTTATATTCATCGCTACTTAGAAATCATGGCGGTTACTAGATCTGCTAGAAAGATTCTTCAATGCATTAACAAAGAAGCATGTATACAACTATATCACACATTTAAGACATTTTGGAACTATATGTCCCTCATTTGCATTTTCTCACTATTTTGGGACACCGCTCACTAGGCAGAGAGCACTGTGGACCAGGCCAGCTTGTGCCCGCATGCTCCCTCTTGCTCGGACCTTCAGGAGTCCTCGCCTTCCTTCCCAAGGTGACTCTGACACTGCAGTGGGCTGCTGCTTGTGTGTCCTCGCTCTCCAATTTCCTGTCTGAGTTTTACTACTGCTCTACATCTTCTCCTAACCTTTCAGTTTACATTTTTATGTGTTGTGCTGAAACATTAATCTCCCCTTAAAAATTCCATGTACATAGTCAGGGAGAGTGAGGAGTGTCTTAGAGGAAAAGTGGTTTCTGAGCTGTGGTATTTCTAAATGGAAAGAGCTTCTATGACTGATGATAAGCTACTCACTTCTAATAAATATCGGGACCTTGCCTTGCTAGAAAGGCATTTGTCATGGAGGGGATTTGGTGCAATGTGGGTCCATCTGGAACCCCTTTAGAGGAGTGACTGGGTGCCGTTTAACCTTGGAGACACAGATCCTGTCTAATGCCACAGTTCTAATCTATATCCAAGAGACTACACCCAAGTTAATATTTCTTTGTCCCACTGTGTAATAAGCTTAGTGTTCTTACAGGTTTAGCGGCTATTAAAATCATGGTTTGAAAATTCAGTTACTAAGTTTTCAAGAGGGAAAGTGTGTCTTTGAGAGCACGGAGCTGAGTATTAACTAGTAACCCGTCTTCTGTTACAGAGAAGTAAGGACACTCTACCCAGGGCTGTGACATGAGCACACATTCAGGCATAATCATTAGCCTTAGCTTAAATCAAGGGAATCAGGTCTAAAGACCCAGACAGAGCAGTCATTAAACAGTCGGACTCTCCTTCAATATGAAACATGACTTTCAGACCCAGAGATCCTTCAGGCTCACCTGCGCCTTCGGTGGGACATGCATACCTGTTAATGTTCATGCTGCAGTGGTTCGCAGATAAGGTATTATTGGTAGAGGTGGTCAGTCGTGAAGAGCTCTCTTTCTCTCCCTGGGCCTTCTTGACCTCTCTGTAATCATCTTCGTTGTCACACTGCATGGGGATAAGCAAAAACCAGTCAGCTTTGGATTTCAAGGGATCATAATGAGCTCCCATCACAACCTTCCAGAGAGCGAGACCTCCCTGGAGACCAGCTTACTCGGCTTCTCTGGGAGTATCCCAAGCAGCAGAACAGCTGCAGTGTTCTTACCCATGTTGTAGGTTCCCAGTCAGCTCCTCCACCAACAAGGATGAAATCTTGACATTTATTTATTGACAGTTTATTGAAAGGAAGAGCGTGATCAACATTAGGGAGGGAACACTGTGAATGATGAAAATCGGTCTACCATCGACACATCGGAGGCAGCTCTCCAAAGAAGACCTGTTTTGAATTTACACTGTGCTTTCAGTGTCTCCCATTCTGGCACTTCTTGGTATCTGAATAAAGTATGACAACCATATCCTGGGCTTAAGGCCATAATGGCTTTTATGAACTTCAAGCAAAGGTTGTTACCTCTCGGTGTCTTAATTCTAGTGAACAATTACTATCCCATGACATCTTACAATCCTTAATGTACCGACCCTTTTAGAAAATAGTATTTTGGTTGAATTCTTGTTTCTGTGATCACGTTTAACTATGTGTGTATTAGGGTGCAATGGCAAATGCACTCAGCAAAGTTCTACTGTTGGCGAGAAAGCAGGAACACAGCAACAATAATATTCAAGGCTCTCAGCAGTGATTTCTAGGAAACAAGTGCCGGTTTCCAAGATAGAAAGGCTCTGACCTCTCTCTAGCTGGGTTTGTCACACAGCCTCTGTCACAAGATCCCAGGTGCTCTCACTGAAACAGTGTACCAAAGGAAGGCCCAAACCAAAGCTCTGAATCTGAACTTCTGCTCCAAGGTCCCAGCAGGGCTGGACTCTGTTCCTTTGGTAGCTGGGTCTATAGGGTCCCAGTAAATACTGGGGTCTTAACAATCTTAGTGAAGAGTGCTATGAAACTGTTCTTTCATGGCCCTATGTCTGTATTTAATGACAATTCACTAGATTTTATGAGGGGAGCTGGGTGTCAGGCTATTGTAAATGAAGTTTTGTAAGATAAGAATTTTTATTTTTATTTATTTAAAAAATTTTTAATGTTTTTTATTTATTTTTGAGAGACAGAGACAGCACAAGCAGGGGGAGGTCAGAGAGAGAGGGAGACACAGAATCCGAAGCAGGCTCCAGGCTCTGAGCTAGCTGTCAGCACAGAGCCCGACACGGGGCTCAAACCCACAAACCGTGAGATCCTGACCTGAGCTGAAGCCGGAAGCCGGATGCTTAACTGACTGAGCCACCCAGGCGCCCCAAGATAAGAATTTTTAAAAAGGCTGTGAGTAATAAAATTACTTAGATATGGAATTATAGAATTTGTATGTCTTTCTGCATGTCTCCTTATTTATGTATGCTTATACAGCTATATGTATGTCCAACCTATGTTTATCAATTTCTAACTCTACACATTTCTTATATGTTTTTCTCTCTCTCTTTCCATCAGTTTATCCATTTACCCATCAAACCAACATGTAATGGGGGAGGGCAGGGTATTTATAGAGAAACAGGAGGGAAGAGGGGTAGAGAAGTAGTGAGCTAATTCAATTAGTGAATTATACTCTCTAAACCTTATACCACCTCTACAAAGATACCACTACTTCACAAAAGAAGAAAGCAAACTACAGAGAAGGTAGGGTCACCTGATTATGGCTACCCAGAAGGCTGGGGCCAACTACATAATTTGCAGTATTTAGTGCAGAATGAAAACACTGGGCCCCTTGGTCAAACAGCATGAAAAGATCCTTGACATTGGTCTTGGAGATAATTTTTTGAATTTGACATCAAGAACAAAAACAACAAAAACAAAAATAAACAAGTAAGACTATAGCAAATTGAAAAGCTCCTGCACAGCAAAGAAAACCATCAACAAAACAAAAGGCAACCTATGGAATGTGAGAAGATATTTGTAAATATATATCTGATAAGGGGTTAATATCCAAAACACATAAAGAACTCATACAACTCAATAACTAATGGGCAGAGAATCTGAACAGATATTTTTCCAAAGAAGCCATATAGATGGCAACAAATAAATGAAAAGATACTCAATATCACTAATCATCAGGCAAATGCAAATCAAAACCACAGTAAGATCACTTCATACCTGTCAGGATCGCTAAAATAAAAAAACTCAAGGGTTGGCAAGGATGTGGAGAAAAGGGAAGCCTCCTGCACTGTTGGTGGGAATGCAAACTGGTATGGCCACTGTGGAAAACAGTATGGAGTTTCCTCAAAAAGTTAAAACGGTAACTATCTTATGATCCAGAAATTCCACCTTAGATAGTTATCTGAAGAAAAGGGAAGCACTAACTCCGAAAGATACTATTCAACCTCATGTTCACTGCAGTATTACTCACAACAGCCAAGACATGAAAATAACCTAAATGTTTATCAGTTGATGAATGGATAAAGAAGATGTGGTATGTGTATCTGTATCTATATGTATAATGAAATATTATTTAGTCCTAAAAAGAAATCCTGCCATTTGTAACAGTGTGGATGGAACTTGAGGGCATTTTACAAAGTGAGATAAGTCTGACAGAAAAAAGATAAATACCATATGATCTCACTTAAATGTGGAACCCAAACTAAAAAAACCCACCTCCAAACTGAAAAAAGCCCAAGTTTATGTATAAATTACAGATTGGTGGTTGCCTGAGGTGGAGGGTGAGGGGTGGGCAAAATGGGTGAAGGAGGTCAAAATGTACACATTTCCAGTTGTAACATGAAGTCAGGGAGATGTAATACGGCACAGTGACTATAGTTAATAAGAACATTCTCATGAAAAAAATTGTAGCTATGCACAGTGGACTGGACTTGTGATAATCATTTTGCAATATATAAAACTGAATTGTTGTACACCTGAAACTAATATAATGTTATGTCAATCACACCTCAAAAAATAAATTTGAAAAAAAAGGCAGGAAAAGAGTAATGTTATAAAGTACTAAAGTAGAGAACATTTCCCTGAGTGTCAAAGTCTCTCTCTTGACCTATAATGGTGGTGTTTATTTACCATTTCATTGTTTGTTCTTTGAGGCATGGGGATATGAGGGGGTGCAGGATGACTGGTGTCGGGGGCCATCCTATAACTGTATGCATGTGCGTGGCCCAGCAGCGGAGGATTCCCCCTGCCTGCCAGTTGTCTGGGGGTGGGGGAAGTCCAGTCAGGCACTTCCCCTTTCCACAGTCCAACCTCTAACCCAAGGTGAACCTGCACCTGCTAGGAGATTGCAGTTTCCCCCCTGAAACCACTCTGGCCCTGGATAGGGTCAGGTGAGGGTCAGGTGAGATGCCTCTCTTGTCCCTGACTATCACTGTGTCTTGCACCTTGGCCCCTGGGTGCTTGGGGGTGCAGCACAGGTCCTGGGAGGAGATGGTCACTGGGTGCGCTTCACCGTGTTGCCAGGAGTGTTCCAGTATGGGAGTGATGAGGAAAACTTTCCCTGTATGCAGTTTTGCTAACTTTGGAGTGCAAAGGGGCCCGAGGGCTGGGCACAACCTGTCCTGGGGAAACAGGCAGGAGGTAGGACCACATGAGAGTCAAAGGTCCATGGCCCCCGCCCCCCCCCCCCAGTCATGCTCTACTGTCCCATCTTGCTTCACTTAAAAACATAAGTTCAGAGATAGAATGAATTTCAAGATGGCAACCACAAGCATTAAATTCTAAGCATAGAGCCCTTCCAGGCAGGGGCCCTGTGCAGAAACTACTACACAAGCCTCAGACTAACTGTTTATTGGAAGATCCTGGAGCCAGACAGCCTGGATTCGTTCCTAGCTCTGCCCCTTATCACCTATATGAACCTGGGGCAAGATGCTTTAGGCTCTCTGAGCTTCAGCTTCCTCATCTATAAAATGGGCATGACAAAAATATTTGGCTCAAAAGTTGTAAGGACTGAATGATTTAATATGTACAAAGCGCTTAAGATAGCATCTCTTGTGGGGACATGTGTACATTAACTATTGTTAATGATTTTGTCCTAAATTTGGAACAATCCATGATATTGCAATCTTTGGATTGTTACCCATGTTGCTTTTCACTGTGGCCAGTTACTTCTGAAAGTAACAATAACAGGAGGGGATAAAACTCCTGAAAATTGGTTCTAATTTATGATTATGTTATTCCTCCCCTCCAAAGTCTGCAAACACTGCTGAATGTCTGGGTCTGCTTCCAGATGTGTATCTAGCTCTCCCTGCACTTGCGCCGCCTTTCTTACTCCATGCCTTCTTTGGTCATTCTGTTTCCCTGTTTTGGTGCCACATCACCCTGGTTCTCTGATTACTCAGTGTCCCTCCGCTTCAGGGACCCTCTCTACCACAGCGTTCTCCTTGGTCAAGGCTACTGGGAGCAGCTGCTGCTGGTTCTGAAGCTAACTCTCCTCTCCCTGGGCCCATCCACCCATGGCCTGGTGTCTGGCCCTTCGGTTTCATGCTTCACCCCAGTCACAGCCTTAAATTCTATGAGACTATTGGCTTCCTAGGTCCATGATTGATCAATGCCACTCTGTCACGTCCAGCAAAGGGCAGGATTCACCATGTGTTTAGCTTTTCTACTGGCCCAGCATCGAGCTTGCCTCTGCACATGCTTGATACAGATTTTCTGTATGCCCACTTCAACATGCAGTGGGACAGGGCTTAATTATAAGGATAAAATGGGGATATTAACAATGTTCCCCTCATCAAGCGGTTCTAAGGATGTAACAGTTCATCTATGTCATTTCTCAGGTATGTGGCATATATGAAATACCATAGGGAAGTTTGTTGAGTAAGGACACATGAAACGGCTCCCTGTCCATTGCAGGCCAGCAGCCCACACGGGCTTACCAGCTCCCCACAACTCGAGGGAAAGCCCTCCCTCCCTGCCATGCCCTCGGCCCCAGGCCTACCTTGCGTTTCCTCTTGGATTTTGGCAGAGCCTTTTCAGCAGGAGTGTCAGATGGGTGGCTGGGCTGTGCACTCTCAGCATCCTTGGCTGCAGGAGGGTTCAAGACGCCTGGCTCCTGGGGCAGGTGTTCTGGGATCCTGGACAGGAGGGTCAGGTCGATTTTGACCCAGAGAGATCTGACCTCATCACTGTCCTTCAAGGGGGAGAGAAGTTCATTCCGGCCAAAAGGGACCAGTGTGTAGAACTGCTCCTCCAGCTCCTTGGCAATGTCACTGGTGGTCCTGGCGTTGATGGAGCCTACAGGGGCCCGGGGCCCTCCACCACTGCTGATGCTACTGGCAGTCTCCTTTAGTCTCTGCTCACTCCCAGAGGAAGCTGCGGCGGTGGCCACGACCTGCGTTTTGGACAAAGGGTACTCCTCCTGCTCCGACTCCAGGTCTGAGTCCGAGGAGGAGGAGGAAGATGACGACTCTGTTTCTATGAACTCCTTGGATTTGGGGACGATTCTGCTCAGCCCCCGCGTGCGGCGCTTTTCACAAGCCACCGAGGAGCGCAGCTCCTTGCGGTGGCTCGTTCTGCTGTTGCCGCAGGGCCTGGTTTTGGTGGGCTCCGGTGGGACCACCACGCCCGCCGCCAGCGCGTCGGCGGCCGCGGGCTCCTCGGGCCGGTGGCAGCT
>NC_043703.1:87645261-87657056 GCF_006229205.1 Suricata suricatta | reverse complement strand
GCCGCGGGCGGCTGGGCAGCTGTGGTCACGGCCACGGCCACGGCCGCAGGCGGTGATTTCTGCTTCACTCCTTTACTTCCCGGGGCCTTGTTCGCTGTCCTTGGCCTCTGCTCCTCCTTGCAGGTGCTCTTGAGGTCCTTCTCTCTCAGGCTGTTTTGGCAACCATCGGGAAGTTTCCCACAGTCCTGCACTTCGTCTTTGGCTGGGGTGTAGTATTGATTGCTCTCTGGCCCATGGCTTTCATTTTGGATCAGGATAGGCGGCTTGTGGGGATTAACTTTGTTCAGCCATTTATCCAGCTGCCACTTGTTAGAGGACGCTGGTTCGGCCTAAAAGTGGAAAACCGGCAACAAACAAAAACATCTTTTATTAGACGCTCTGAAAACGGTCTCGGCAGTTTTTAATCTTCTCTTACCCCCTAGAAAAAACAATGGGCTGCGAGCAAACGGGAAATGGAAGCGGTAGGTGTGTGTAGCAAAGCTGCATTGGCACACCTGCTCGCAGGACGCAGGGATGGGGGCCCTTTTCTGTCCCACTTAGTATGTCAGCGCAGTAGTATGAAGACTTTGGAAAAAATAAGGAGAGAGCCCCGTGCTTCATTAGAACCCATTTCCAGCCCTTTTGAGTGTTATACAATGTATATTTCTTGTAATTATACATAAATACATAAACTTGAGATGCCAGGAAAGTTAACTGGGTAATAGTTTGGAGGCCCTGATTATTAAAACATACATTTAGTTAAGACTGAAAAATTTAGAGGAAATTAAAAGAGGGGGCCCCTGGGTGGCTCAGTCCTTTGAGTGCCCAACTTCTGCTCAGGTCATGATCTCGCAGGTCACCAGTTTGAGCTCTGCATCGGGCTCTGTGCTGACAGCTCAGAGCCTGGAGCCTGCTTCAGATTCCGTGTCTCCCTCTCTCTCTGCCCCTCCTCTGTTCATGGTCTGTCTCTCTTGCTCTCGAAAACAAATAAACATTTAAAATAATAAAAAAAAGGGGCTAAGTGGAAACTATAATCCCAAGCAATTAACATATGATTTACATGGTGAAGGCAAGTAGAGCATAGTTATTTAACAGTAGAAGCTGTACTTTTGAAGAGATGGCTTGTTTAGTAGTGGAGAACTCCTGTTTCAAAGCGAACTCTGTGTGTCCCATATGCTTTTGCAGCTGGACTTGGTTAGTCCATCCTCACCCTGCTTCTGTCCCACTTTGCCGGAAGTATTTCAGATACAGAAGTGATGGTGGAAACTTTTCTTGCAAGCAGTTTTGCTAACTCAGAGCAAATCACAGACATTGTAGGTTTTAAACTCTGTCCTATGGATTGGTTCTAGGGAGTCAATGAATGCCCTGAAACAGAATGTGAAATGCTAGGTGGATGCATTTTTCTGAGAGGAGTCTACAGTTTTCATTCAAGTCTCTAAGTATCCATGGCTTGTAAAAAGGTTATGGCTTATAAAAAGGGAGTAAATGCTGTTGTTTCTAATAAAAGTCCAATATCCAGCATCTATGATTATTAATAGAAAAGAGGTATATTGGTTAAGTGTAAAGCTTTAGCTAGAATGTTTTCAGTTTGTGACTATATATTAAATGGGGAAAATATTTTCACTATTTTATGTGATGTATTTTTCCTTCCCTGTGGCCTCCCACACTCTGAATTCGTGGCATCCATTGTTTCAGGAGACTAGTTTCTGGCCTAGAGTAAAGAAGACATTGCTTAATTTTGTATTTCAAACTTGATTGGTTAAAGTCTAGAGCAAGTCAGGCTCCTTTGCAGGAGAAAAACTTTTTTTATATTAACATAATTTCTTAAAGCTTGCTTTTGAGTCAACATTTGTCTTTCAACAGAGGGGTCCAGATTAAGAGCAGGACTTGGGGCATAAGCACATGCTGCAAAGAGCTGAGGGGAGCGGCGCAGTCAGTCTTGGTGCCGGCTGGGGCCAGAATGCAACAACACAGAGTGTGGGCACCAGGCACTAGAGCTGTGGCAGGGACCATGCACATCCCGCTGGTTCCCCCAAAACACTTCGGGGAACACTGGCACAAGGTGTCCAGTGGCTGGGAAAGACAAGTGACATTTCAGCAGAGACGGGCATGAAGATCTGGGGCCCTTTCCCCAGGGCAGTGAGGATGGAGAAGCTTCTCCCTGGAACACAGGTGTGGGAAGGGAAGCCCTCATGGCCCCGATGAGGAGTCTGGCCTTTGACTTGACTTTTTGCTTTGTTGGTTTTCAGGTAACAAAAGGACCAGGGCTCTAGAGCAAGATGCAAAAGAACAAAAAGTTATCGTTTTGCATCTCTGGACTGTTCTACATAAATTCCGACCTCGCCTTATCTTGGCTTCTCCAGAGAAGAGGAACACAGGAACCCTAAGAGCACACCTGGTACATACTGCAGTGGGAGATGTGTGCAACAGGGAGAGAGGCCAGCAGGACATAGAACAGCTTTGTTGCCAAGGGGAAGCCCTCACCTTCCCTGGGTTTAGCTGAGTGTGGCTGAAAGCTCATGTGGTGGCAAACAATTTATGGCTTCTGACAGTGTCTCCTGACCACTGGCAAATTGGTGACTGTGTGCCTCAGCTCCCCTAGCACAATGGGACACGGTCAAAACGAATGGATGCTGAAGGGGCCTCTGGCAGAAAGGGGACACATTTTGGGAGAAGGTGAAAACATTTATGGCTGAGCACGCACCCACACTGGGCCCGACGCCATATTTAACACTAGCTCACCCTCACCCCCGCCATCTTGAGTGTTCCACAGCCCATGGGTCTTATGTGAGAGAACACAGAGAACTGCCTGTGGCCAAAAGCGCAGCTGCACATGGGGAGATTTGCACTAAAGCTTCCTGATGAAAGCATTAACAGTGAAGGGGAGAATTTCATAAATTTAATATGGGCCCATTGCCTGATGTGCTTTCGTGTCATTGTTTTCTGCATTCCACAGCTGAAAACATCAGTCTAAAGGACCATTTTCAACACATTGCTAACTCACACTCTCTTTTTTAAGGATCTACAATGACCTCCTATTGCCTCTCAAAGGAAATCCAAATGCCTTCTACTGGTTTTCAAGGGCATCTCTTACCTTACAATCATATTTCACGGGTGAACAACTACAATGTGGCTCCCACTTTACAGACATCATCTAATTTAATCCATACAGATAAGAAATATTGTCACCCCTAATTTTTAGGTGAGGCTCGGAGAGGTTAAGTGACATGTTCAAAGCTGCAGAGCTGCCAGGCACTATCAAGACTAAAACTATATTTGCCTAAGTTTAAAAATTCTCAATAGCATAATGTTTAAACTTGTCGAATCACTATGTTGTACACCTGAAATTAATGTAATAGTGTGTGTCCTCTACTCAAAATCATGTGACCAGGGTTTCTTTTTCCCACGAAGCATTTATTCCTTGTGGAACACTGCTCTAGGGAGCTGCATGTACTAGCTGAGGAAGGTGCTTTCCCCTGGAAAGCTCACATGTGAAAGGATGCACCATGCCAAGAAAGAAGATAAAATGCAAGAGATGAAAATTCGGCTGTGAACAACTAAGCAAATATCAGGCTATCTGTAGTATGGAAACACTGTTCACAGTGGCTCTTCCATGCTAGCTGCAGATATGACATTACCTATAGCGATTCATGTAAAATACGGTGGTTTTCTACAAACACAGCCATGAAGAGTAGTTCAGATGAAACCCAGCTGGGCCCAGTGGGTTTCTGGCGCTGGCACGTTGGAAGGGGAGCATGCAGGTGCCTTGGACCATACTGAGTGCCTCCTTCTACTCCCACATCGGGATGATAGTAGGTAAGTGAGGGCCAGGAGCACTTTCCTTCAAAGCAGCCGCATGAATTGTCTGTGCAGTGGAATGTGAGATGTGTGGACATACAGAGTCTGACTGTTTTGTGGGGTTCAGGAAGAGACTCCCCACTCTCCTTAAGGTGACCTGGGCCAGCCTAGTCACAGTAAAACAAAGATGTTGGGGAGGGTCAGCCATAGAATGCTACCTCCTGTCCTCTTTGTGATTTTCTTTTTTTTAATGTTTAATGTTTTTTATTTATTTTTGAGAGACAGAAAGAGACAACGCGAGCAGGGGAGGAGCAGAGAGAGAGGGAGACACAGAATCTGAAACAGCCTACAGGCTCTGAGCTAGCTGTCAGCACAGAGCCTGATGCAGGGCTCAAACCCATGAATCGCGAGATCATGACCTGAGCTGAAGCTGGTCGCTTAACCAACAGAGCCATCCAGGAGCCCCTTTTTTGTGATTTTCATTCTGCAGACTCATTTTATTTCTAAAGGGTGTGTGTCTGTATTAATCTCAGGAAAAATGTCAAATACAAATGCTGATACATTCCTTTCCAGCAGAAAGAAGTAACAGGCAGCATGGCCAATACACAGAGAAGCAGAGAGTTGAAAATTCTGTGGCTTCAGGCAACTTAAACTTTTAGGCCTGCTTTAGCAGACTTGCTCTTCCCTCCTCGGTGAAGGGCCCCGTTTAGCTGCTGGAAGCTCCTTCCACAAGAGCTTCCTTTCATCACCAAGGAGTTCAAGTCTTTGTAATTATCTCAGTGACATTTAGAAAGAATTTGCTCAAAGCACTTTATAACTGTACCTCTCTTAGATGAGGTTTAGCCTCATCCAGGAGCTCCAGGATTCACATTTCAGCAAGAAAATAAGATCCAACATTCATGAATTTAACCTTCAGAGTCACAAAGAGATTGGAGGAGGGGTTGTTCACGGACACTAACTAACACTTTTTATCCGTCTCCACTGCCCTGTTGGCTCTTGTGATGTCCCTGGTACCTAGTTATTGCTTATGACTAAATATTCTGGAATTTCTCAACAAATTAAAGCATTGGTATGGCATCTTAATTCCTTATTTTAACTCCTGTACTTTTTTGTTTCAAGTTATTTTCATTAGAATACAAGTTCTCTGAAGACAGGGACCTTTCCTGTCATTCTACTGCTGTCATCCAGAGCCAGGCACTGTGTTTGTGGCAGATGCTCAGTGAATATTTGTCAAATGAACACAAATGAGTGAGGGAATGAATGAAATTGTGAGGGAGGAATAACAATTTAGATTCTGGGAAAGTCAGGGTTATATCAACCTGTGGCATTTATGGGTTGATGTTGCTAAGGGCCTTCCTGTTATATTGGTATATAGAGACAGAGAAAGGGAGAGAGAGATGGGGGGGGAGGTGAGCATCATGGGAAGGAGAAGAAAAGGCAGGAGAGATGGAGAGATGGTTTATTTTGGGACAAATGGAGAGATCTTGGTGCAGAGCAGAAAGGTGCTAAAGAAGAAATGAGCGCTGGGAGCAAATTCTCAATGCTTCTGCCAAAAGCCTTAGCCTCCTGAGAGGAGACTAGAAGGGGAAAAACTTGAGGGAATTTAGAAGCCAGTCTATGAACTCTACATCAAAACACAGTTGCTTTTGGGTGTGATGATGTCATGAGGCACAGGTACAAAGCTGGGAAGGTAGATCGTGTAGGCCCTCAAGGGGGTTCCCCATTTACTGCCAGGGTTTGCAAAAGTGGCTTCGGTTTTATTTCAGAGCCTATTTAGAAATTCTGGCCCCAAAGTGGTACAGAAGGCAAAACACCTTAAATCCTGTGATCCATGGTAATGCCAAATGTTTATACACCCAAGGAGAAACTGTATTTTATTCTTTCTTTACAGTTCCAGGGACTTGAGAAGTTTGCTTTCAACCCTCTCCCAAGAATCTCCATGCACTGAATTACTATTTAATTTCCCCCTTTCCCCTTTAAAGTGGAAATAGCAATGATTTTTATTGATACCTTATAATGCTTTTCTATGAGGCGCCTAAATCTTCCACATAGATACTCGTCATAGCTATAAAAAGGTTTCGTTATTATTTGTAGGTTGATGCTAATTTTTCTTTTTACATTTTCACAAAGAAAACGCAGTTAAGAAGGTTTTATTAATATTTATAGTCCTTGTTCTTCTAATCCGTGACAAACTGCTAGAAGGTAGGATTCTAACCATATCCAATCCATTAACACTCCTTTGCTCCTGATTTATAGGTGGTCACTGTTTCCAGGGGGTGAACTGCCCTGTCTAGTTATTGCCTCCACCAACCCTCGGGGAGACCTGATCTAGAGGTTATTTCCACGCGGTGATGTGTAGCATACTTGGACATTTCTGAAAGTTGAGATAGAGATTTTTGGACAATGAAAGATGAAGTTTCTGTACTTCAAAGGGAGCTCTGTAATTAGGAGAACTGGAGGAGGGGACAGAGTGGGTAAGAATGATGAACCCGAACAAACCCTGACTGGCTGCCAAGCGGTGGTGGCCTCCAGGCCGGTCCTGCTGTGTGAGGAAGAGGGGAGGGGATGGGGGACGGGGGAGGTGTGAGAACCATACTCTGGGGATTTATCGTGCTCACCGTGGAGAGAAGGGGCTCTTACCTCGGGGCTGGAGTAGTGGGGGGGCTTGCTGCCCTCGCTCTCACTGGAACTGCTCTCTGTCTCCGAGTCGGACCCCGAGCTGCTCTCTGAGTCGCTGGAGGAGCTGCTGCCGCTGCTGCTGCTGCCGCTGCCCTTGCTGGAAGGCGCGGAGGCCCTGCAGCTGGCTGGCTGGACCACGGCGCTGCCAGCCCGCCAGGCCCCCGGGAAGGAGAGGGAAGGAGAACCAAGTGAGCAAACGCGAAACACCACTAAGCAAGCTGTCAGTCGACCAAAGGAGAGAAGAAGCACACAGGCTGCACATCTGTCAACCATCACCTGGAACCTGAAGGGCCAACATTAGGTCAACGGCATCCTAATGGTTAAAAAAAATTATGTATATATAAATAAAATTGGGAACGAAAGCTGGTGCCCCTTGGTAGCTGGGCACTAGGTATGTGGTGGCCATTTTAGAAGGGAGGGTGTTTCTGGGAATGGCTTTGCAAATGCACCCTCTAGAATCCATCCAATCATCTACAGAAAACTCAAGGAAATTCAAAATGCTGGAAATATTTTGTGAAGATTGAAAATGTCTGTTTGCTTTATTTCAGGAAGTGGGTGTGAGGAAGGGCACAGCATTCTTCTCTGTGCTTTCATGGCTTGCTGGAAGGTTCTGGAGGCTGTGGGAGCATCAAAATTATAGTCCTGTTTCCTACCTCTTCCTGCCCATAGAGTTGAGTGCTGGAGTCTTTGCAGGAGCTGCCTTATTTTATAAATAGTAACTTTCCTTTGAACTCTTTGTTAAAGAACTGAAGATCTGTCCCTTACACATTTTATATATTCCAGACTTTAAAATGCAACCCCAGTGCAGTGGCATTATAGCAACAGCATTTCAGATTTATGCTCAATGTTCGTATCCATTCTGAAATTTGCCAAGAGTCATTATATACTCAAAGACAACAGGAAAAATGGGTATTTTCTAATGGTAATTAGCCACAAAAATTCAAATAGCACATATCCAGCCAAGGGAGTGCTTGAACCAAAAGGAAAGTTTTTGTACTCACATCATATTCAACATTTTCAAAGTCCTTTAGTAACCGTATTGTGACATGCCTGAATCTGTTCTTTTGAGGTGAAATTCTGAACCCAGAAAACGCACTGATCACTTTTTAATGTTGAGTCAGCAAATATCTGCTGGCCACTTCCAACGGTGACTACTGCTTCATCAGGACTGGACATTAGTGAAGGCCACGGGGCGGGGGGGCGGGGGGGGGGAGCTTGTCAGCGTTTATGGCCTTAAGTGCAAAGCAGCCTGGGCAAGGTGAAGGACCCTTTCACCCACCCCTTAAATCTTTGATGAGTCTTTTACCCAAGGACAGATTCTCATAAATCCTCAGCATGGGGGCAGGAAGAGGGTTAATATTCACTGGAGCCTTGCTTCTCCTAGAAGAATGACAAGCAACTATCTTGTAGGATACAGCTGAAAACAGAGGCATCGGTTTGAACTGCAGGGTTAGAGGAAAATGGAGCTGGAACATAACCTTCCCTAGTGGTTTTTATTTCTTCCACCAATGTCATGGTCCATACCTACTGTCTGACAAAATTCTTCAACATCAGACAACATCAGCACATTTATGCCTTGCCTGAGCTGTAGTGATTTCTTTACCAGACTATCGTTTGAGTCTGGTATTGAGGGAGGAATCCTGGATCTTTAGAAAAAGGTGGGGAAGGGAAAGTTAACAATCAAAGGGCTGTGATATTTCTTTCTTCCTTTATAAACTAAAATCCATTTTTCCTGCACAGATGGCTACTATCAGTGGAGTCATAAAACAAACAAGCAAAAAGACTGTAGATCCTGACCAAACATGAACATCTGAGATCCATAACAATTTGTCAGTAGGCCCCCAAAACACTGGGGGGAAACTCTAAACAACTAAACAATACTACCCCCCCCCAAAATACAAATCCCAACCTCAAAACTAAAACAAGAACAACAACAACAACAACAAAGCAACACATGTTGGAAGAAAGAACTCTGTCTCCCTTCCGTACTTTGGAATGGCATTTGCTGAAGATGGGGACATTATGATGAATAAAGAGCATTTTGATTGATTTCATAGGATGGTCAAAGGCTTTGATCACTGAGGAGAACATTCCACTTGCTTTAATTCAAACAACAAAGAACATGCGATGCTGGTGCTGTGTGTACCTGGGCATTGTGTGTGCGGCAGAAGCGGCAGTGTGTGTGCAGTGCCCTGGGGCTTGAACCACAAAGTGATTGACCGTCTTTTGAAAAGCGGCACTTTAATTTCCGAGAAAATGTCCATTAAACAGTTACCATGCTGCCTTCCTTTTATGACTGCTGTCCTAGAGTAATGAGACACACTAGCCCAAGGAGAGAGAATCTCTGATCTGAAGTAGATTGGCAGAAAAGCCTTACACTTTTATGTTTTCCTTCCTTAAATTAGGAGATTCACTTAAAATGACATTTTTACTGGTGTAACTATTATTTGTTTTTAAAACAGTTGAGAGAGCCAGGACTTTTAGGTTTTCCTTTGTGCTCTGGTTGTAAGGGCTGTGAGGCTTACCATGCTTCTGGGGTCAGGATCGAATATATTTGTGTTTCAATGGTCTGTGTAGAGAATATGTCACCAGAAATAATCCATGTCAAGGAAGGGAGCCTGGAAAGAATGGCTCCAGCTGAAGGATCAAGATCACTGTCGCAACCTCCATGAAGGCTGCTCCTTGGTGCAGGTCCTTGACCTTGGCCTCAGCATAACGGATGTTGTGGCTGTGAGTGCAGGAAGTCTCTTTACCTCTGTGGACGGCTGCAGCGGGGAAGCAGAATAGAGGAGGAAGCCGGGGATGGTCATCGCTGCAGACTCGTACTAATACAGAAGGCTGAGAGCAGTTACACTAGGAGGGCTCCAGGGAGTCACAGAATTGAGAAGATGGAAAAGGATGAACCAGAAAGACCTTCTGGAAAGAAAACTTGGGCTTAATATATTTCAAGTTGCAAACTGAGCATGTTAGTGTGCCAACTAGCTGTCATGTTTCCATGCCAAAGATATTAAAAAAAATAGAAACTTAAATTAAAAATTAACTTTTTCCTAAAATGATAACACAGATTAATTGACATGGTGACACAGCCCTGGACAATATTTAGGAGAGCTTTTGGACCCTATGCTATTTCAGGAATATGGTGCCATTGAGTCTGCGGATGTGACAACATTACTGAGATAATGGAATAAAAGTCTTTGGGTCATTAAATTTAGCACAGTGCCTGGGACATAACAGGGGCATTTACGTGTGATTACTGAATGAAAAAACCAATAGAGAAAATCTACCATTGGGTTAATGAGTTTAAAAAAGTGATTTAACCTTTCGAAAGGGTTATAATCTCTCTTTTCCAATAAAAATATTTTAAAAATTTGTAAAAATGTTTATTTTATTCGTGAGAGAGAGAGAGAGAGAGAGCGAGCGAGCGAGCAGGATAAGGGCAGAGAGAGAGGGAGACACAGAGTCTGAGGCAGGCTCCAGGTTCTGAGCTGTCAGCACAGAGCCCGATGTGGGGCTCAAACTCATGAACGGCGAGATCATGACCGGAGCCGAAGTCAGATGCTTAACCGACTGAACCACCCAGGCGCCCCAGCAAAGAAAATATTTAAAGGAATTTCAGCATCTCTTGTGATCCTCCAACTTTTTTTTTTTTAACCACAGGATTATTTTTTTTACTTCAAGTTTTTATTTAAATTCTAGTTAACATATATGGCAAAATTGGTTTCAGGTGTAGAATTTAGTGATTCATCACTTAAATATAATACCCAGTCCTCATCACAACTGACTTCTTTAATACCCATCACCCATTTAGCCTATCCCCTGCCCACTTCCTCTCCAGCAACTCTGTTTGTTTTCTAGAGTTATGAGTCTTATGATTTGCTTCCCCATCTCTCTCTTTTTTTCCCCTTCCCCTATGTTCATCTGTTTTGTTTCTTAAATTCCACATATGAGTGAAATCATATGGTATTTGTCTTTCTCTGATTTATTTCACTTAGCATAATACACTCTAGCTCCAACCACGTCATTGCAAATGGCAAGATTTCATTCTTTTTGATGGCTGAGTAATATTCCATTATATGTATATGTATGTATATATACACACCAAATATTCTTGATCCATTCATCTATCAATGGACATTTGTTTGATCTTCCAATTTTAACACTTTTTCCTTTCAGAGAGTATTTCTTTAAATGTGCTCTAAATTTTTTTGGCTATAATTCTCAAATTGTTTATTTACTTCTTGTATTTTGATTTTATGCAGTGTTTTGCGGTTTTGTGAGTGGTCAAGACCAAAGACAGCTTTGAGAGAGTCTCAGCTTTACTCTAAATGGTCTGCTTGCTGTGTTCCCTCCTTGCCCTGCAGTGACACATTCCTTTCCAAATCTGGCCTGGGCAAAGTCTGAAGCAAAGTAAAAGAAAAGATCAGGAACTTAAATGATGACTCCTGGATCTCACAGTGAAGGGTGCTCATGCCTGCAAGTGAATCGTGGGGCCTGGATAAATACCCAAAATTGTCACAGCTTTCAACTCTGCCTGGTTGGCACCGTGTGGACAGCCATCATGCCTAGGAGGGTACCTCGCTTCCTGTGACCACTCCACTTGTACTGGCCAGATGATGGTATTTTAGAAGAGATGACAGCTCTTTCTCACTCAACACTCTGTACTGATTCCCAAATGCTTGATTTCCAAAGTGTGATCAGTGCCGTGGCAACAATATTCCTTTTTTGATAGCACCTTTGTTCTTATTAATTGGTCTAAAACTGTAACTACATTATGAGAAGTGAAAATGGTAAAAGGTGGCACAAGGGGGTTCGCTGTTGCTGAAATTATCTTCCAAAACACACACCTGACAGGACTTCCGGTTCTGTAGAAAATGTTTTTGTCTGCTCTGCTACAGCACTAGGAACAAGTCTTCTGGCAAACATGGCTTTTTGAAGCTTTTCATAGTCTGGCTTCAATAAGATCTTCAGCTTCACTTCAATGGGTCTATCCACAAACCTCAGCCATAATAAATTTCTCATAATTTTGACCATCTCTAAAATGTTTTAGAATTATATCTATAATTATGTAATTAAATGTATGCATATGTGTACATATATAAATATATAAATTTACATATTAACATATATTTAAGCTCACTTTATTTAACTAAAAAATAATAGTTCACCCATTTCTTCCACCCTCCCTTCCCCTACCTCTGGCAACCACCAAAGTAGAAAAAAATTATAATAAATAAAAGTAGAATTATATTTTGATTTACTTACAGTGTTTTTGAATTTGTTTTTTTGTACAGATTTTAAATTTTAGTTTTTCTAGAGGCTACATTATACATAACTTATCA
>NC_043703.1:87635850-87645161 GCF_006229205.1 Suricata suricatta | reverse complement strand
AAAAACTATCCATTGTCATTCACTTCTAAAGGAAATTTTCAATGGATATAGAATTTTAAGTTGACAGTTTTTTTCCCTTTCAACACTTAAAAAAATGGGGGCGCCTGGTGGCTCAGTTGGTGAAGCGTCTGACTTCGGCTCAGGTCATGATCTCATGTTTGTGGGTTTGAGCCTCGTGTTGGGCTCTGTGCTGACAGCTAGCTCAGAGCCTGGAGCTTGTCTTTGGATTCTGTGTCCTCTCTCTCTCTCTCTGGCCCTCCCCTGCTCAAGCTGTCTCTCTCTCTCTCTCTCTCAAAAATAAAATAAAAACATTTAAAAAAATGATGTGCTGATTCCTTTTGGCCTCCATGGTTTCTGACTCTAGTGTCATTCAAATTGTTCTAATCACTGTACCCCAATAGGCAAGGTTTTTATTTCTCACTGCTTTCAAGAATTTTATTTTTGACTTTTGTTTTTCAGAAGCTAGACTATGCTGTATCTTGGTATTACTTTATTTGGGTTTATTCTGTTTGGGGTTTGCTTAGCTTCATGAATCTGTTCGCAAAACTTGGAAAAAATGTCAGCCATTATTACTTTGAAAAAAATTTCAGCCCCACACTCTTTCTTCTCTCTTTATGGGGCTCTAATGATGCAAATGCTAGATCTTTCATTAGAGTTTCTCAGGTTCTTGAAGCTCTGCCTTTTTTCTTTAGTCTAGTTTCTCTGTTCTTCATATTGGCAATGTCTATCATTCTATCTTCAGGCCCACAGATTCTTTCCTCTGTTCTCCTCATTCTATTTTTGGGCTCATTCACTAATTTTTAAATTTCAGTTATTATGTTTTTCAGTTTTATAATTGCCATTTGGTTTCTATTTATGTTTTTTATTTCTTTGCTGAGACTCTGTATTTTCATTTGTTTCAAGCGTGTTCCTAATTGCTTACTGAAGCATTTTATCATCCTTGTCAGATAGCTGCAATATTCATATCATCCACTACTGGCATCTGTTGATTGTCTTTTCTCAGTCAAGTTGAGATTTTCCAGGTTCTTGATATGATGAGTAATGTTCTATTGTATCCTGAACATTTTTGGTATTATAAGACTTTGCATTTCAGTAAAAATGCTTAGTTAAGCAGGCATCCATTAATACAATACCAGCAAGGGGGCAGAGACATATTTCTTTACAGTTGGGCAGGGGGAGAAGGAATTTGAAGCTTCTAACTTTGCCTTTTCCTGAGGAGGATGGAAATGTGGCTGCCTAATTTCCTCCATGGTGTTTGACTGGAACAGTTTTCTTCTTGCTAGGATACATGCTTCCTGGTTCTTTGACTAAAGAGAGCTGACTTTCCTGGGGATTTCATTTTTATTTCTTAAAATTTGTGCCTGTTGGCATTTTCAGGTTGCTGGCCTTTCCAGTATCTGCTCTGGGCTAGATGAGGAAAAATGAAGACTCAGTGAACCAAATGCCATGCCTTTCTTGGGCCTTAAGTTGCCAGCTGATCTGCCTTCTATCTTACAGACTTCTTATGTTGTTTTATAACTAAGGATTTTATATTTAGCATAAGGAATTAGGAAATGTACATCTTTTTTTTTCCCCTGGAGTGGGAGTGGCCTACTTAATATTTATCAAGTGGGAAGGAACTCTCTCTCAATACTTCCAATCTCTGTTCTGGTTAATTGTATGAAAAGCTGATGAATGAAACAACCATGCAGGTGTCTGCTGCAGTCCCTGCCCCCCACTATTTAACAAATAAGCTCACATTTTAATAGTTTATATATCAAAGCTAGAAAGATCACATCACAAAGCATATGTCACTGTGAGAAAAATGACTCAAACAAAATGAGGTTGTAAAAATGTTAAGGATGAAAATGTGAGTACTTAAAAGTTGTGTTCAGAGTAAATGTATGAGAGTAAGGCATGATATTGGTGTGACATTTGTTAAGAATCCACTTTATGGAGTGAGTGGCCCCAGATGGCGGTGAAGGAAGACTCTGAACTCACCTCCTCCCATGAACTCACTCATTCTAACTTACAGATAGAACAGTTCTTCCTGAAGAAGATCTGAGGGCGTACTGAATTTCCTCACATGAAATAGTAGAAGGACTACACAGAGAGTAGGAGAGATAGGGACATGGTAATGATGGGATGCAAATCCTAGCATGCTGACCTGGAGTAGGGAGGGTTATCTCTGACGGGCCCATGGGCAGATTCACCCACCTGGGGCAGCAAAACATGGTAGTTTAACAGTGGCAACTAGACCAAAGTGAAGGAAACCCATTTATTAAGTATAGAGCATCTGTCAATGGGCAGAAACTATGGATATCTCTCCAAGGATGAGGGTGATGGCAAGTGCAACGCTTTACGTTCCTCTTCCATCTTGATAGCATTGGAGGGAGCAGGATTGAGGCACTCTGCTCACATTGCCACAGTTCCCCATTGTGCCCCAGGTCCCTGGCCTACACCAGCTCTAGCAGTACCCCCAGGAAGGCCCCAGCATGACATGCCCTGGGAGCCCCTGGTTTGTGCCAGTTCCAGCTCTAGCCATCCTGCTTGGGTGGCCCCATGCAGCAGGCCCTGGCACCCTACCAGCCAATGCTTGCTCCAGCTTGGGCTATCCTGCTGGCTGCTCCAGCCATCCCATCAGGGCAGTCCAGGCATGGCACACCCTGGGACAGCTCTGCTTATGCCAGCTCTAGCTGTCTTGCTAGAGGGGAAAATAAACAAAAAACACTACCTGTCAAGATTATCACTCAGAATTGAGAATAGAGTTTCCCAGATAAGCAAAAACTAAAGGAGTTCATCATCACTAAACTTGCCTCACAAGAAATGTTAAAGGGTTTTCTTTAAGTAGAAAAGGCTTTAAGTAGGAAAAAGAAAAAAAAAAACCTGACTGGTTAAAAAAACCCCTCACTGGTAAAGGCAAATATATAGTAAAGGCAGTAAAAGCTAGTATGATTGTTGAAAGACAAAAATAGTAAATCAACTATAACTATAATAAGTAGTTAAGAGATACAAAAAATAAAAAGATATAAAATATGATGTCAGAAATATAAAATGTGGTATAGGGATTTTAGAATGCATTCAAACTTTATTAGTTATCAGTTTAAAATATACTGCTATATACATAGACAATATGGGTCAATATATATGAACTCCATGGGAACCATAAACCAAAGCCTACAATAGATACACAAAAAATAAAGAGAAAAGAACCCAAACATAAAGCTAAAGAAAGTTGTCAAATCACAGAGGAAGAAAGCAAAAGAACAGAAAGAGAACTACAAAGAAAATCCAGAAAACAATGAACAAAATGAAAATAAATACATACCAATCATTAATTGCTTTAAATGTAAATGGACTAGATGCTCCAATCGAAATACACAGAGTGGCTCAACAGGTAAAAAAAACAAGACCCATTTATATGCTGCCTATAAGCGGCTCACTTCATATCTAAAGACACACACAGACTGAAAATGAAGGGATAGAGAAAGATATTCCATGCAAATAAAAATAGAAAGAAAGCTGAAGTAGCAGTACTCATATCAGAACTAAATAGACTTTAAAACAAAGACTGTAACAAAAGACAAAGAAGGGCATTACATAATGATAAAGATGTTAATCCAAGACAAGGATATAACATTCATAAATATATATTTATTTGGGTGCACCCAACATAGGAGCATCTAAATATATAAAGAAAATATTAATGGAAATAAAGAAAGAAATTCACAGTAATACAATAATATTAGGGGACTTTAAAACCCCAGTTATATGAATAATAGATCATCCAGGCAGAAAATTAATGAGGAAACATTGGCCTTAAACAACACATTAGGCCGGATGGACTCACATACAGAATACTTTATCCACAAATGTTCAGTGCATATGGAATATTATCCAGTACAGTTCAGATGCTAAGTCACAGAATCAAACTCAATAAATTCTAGAAGACTGAAATCATATCAAGCATCTTTTGTGACCAGAATGGTATGAACTAGAAATCAGTTACAAGAAGAAAACTGGAAAAAACACAAACATTTGGATGCTACTTAACAACCAATGGATCAATGAAGAAATCAAAGAGGAAATTAAAAGAACACCTTGAGATAGATAAATGAAATGGAATCACAACTTCCCCAAATCTATGGGATGAAGCAAAAGCAGTTCTTTTTTAAAATTTTTATTACATTTATTTATTTTTGAAAGACAGAGAGAGACAGAGCATGAACACGGTAGGGGCAGAGAGAGAAAGACAAAAGCAGTTCTAAGGACAACACAGGCCAACCTCAAGAAATAAGAAAAATCTCAAGTAAACAATCCAACTTTATACCTAAAGGAGGTAGAAAAAGAAGAACAAACAAAGATACAGTTAGTAGAAGGAAGGAAATAATTAAGATCAGAGTGGAAATAAATAAAATAGAGACTTAAAAAAATGGAAAAGATCAATGAAACTAAAAGCTGGTTCTTTGAAAAGATAAACAAAATCAATAAACCTCTAGCCAGATTCATCAAGAAAAAAAGAGAGATAGCCCAAATAAATAAAATCAGAGATGAAAGAGGGGAAGTTACAACTGACACCACAGAAATACAAAAGATCACGAGGGTGCTATGAACAAGTGTAAAGCAACAACTTGAAAAACGTACAAGAGGTAGAAAGACAACTGGAAATATACAACCTTCTAAGATTGAATCATGAAGAACTGAAAATCTGAATAGGCCAATTACAAGTAACGAAATTGAATTAGTAATTTGAAAATTCCCAAAAACCAAAAGTCCAGGACCAGATGCCTTCACAGGTGAAGTCTACGAAAGATTTAAAGAAAAGTTAGTACTGCTCCTCAAATTACTCAAATAAATAAATAAATAAAACAAACAAAAACCAAACACCAAAAACCAAAAACAACTTCAGAAGAAGGAATACTTCCAAACTAATTTTATGAGGCCAGCATTATCCTGATACCAAACCCAAAGAGACCACAAGAGGAAAATTATAGCCAATACCCCTGATGAACATAGATGCAAAAACCCTCAACAAAAATATTAGCAAACAGAATTCAATAATACATTAAGAGAATCACACCATGGCCAAGTTTCAGGATGCAAGGATGATTCAGCACCTGTAAATTAATCAACACGGTACACTACATTAACAAAATGAAGGATAAAAATCCTGTGATCACTTCAATAGTACAGAGAAAGCATTTGACAAAATTCAACATCCACTTATGATAAAAAATTCTCAACCAAGTGGACATGGAACATACCTCAACATAATAAAGGCCATATATGGCAGATCTATAGCTAATATCACACCTAATGGTGAAAAGCTGAAAGTTTTTCCTCTATGATCAGGAAGAAGACAGGGATGCTGACTCTTGCTACTTTTATTCAACTTAGTACTGGAAATCCTAGTCATAACGATTAGGCAAGAAAAAGAAATAAAAGGCTTCTCAAATCAGAAAGGAAGAAATACAACTGTCATTATTTACAGATGATATGATACTATTTATAGATTTATTACCTAAAGATTCCACTAAAAACTATTAGAACTAATAAATTAGTGAAGTTGCAGAATACAAAATATACTGAAATCGGTTGTTTTTCTATATGTTAATAACAAGCTATCAGAGAGAAAAATTAAGGAAACAATTCTATTTATAATGGCATCAAAAAGAATAAAAAATATCTAGTAATAAATTTAACCAAGGAGGTGAAAAACAGGTACTCTGAGAACTATAATACATAGACGAAAGAAACTGAAGATGAGGCAAATAAATGGAAAGATAGACTGTGCTCACACATGGAAGAGTTACTGTTGTTAAAATGGTTATACTACCTCAAGCAATCTACAGACTCCATGCAATCCCCACCAAAATACCAACAGCATTTTTTACAGAACTAGAACAAAGACTCTGAAAATTTGTATGGAACCACAAAAGACCCCAAATAGCCAAAAGCAATCTTGAGAAAGAAAAACAAAGCTGGAAGTATTATGTTCTCTGATTTCAAACGATACCACAAAGCTATAGTACCAAAACAGTATGGCCTTGCATGAAAACAGATTCATAGATTAATGGACTGGAATCGAGTCCAGAGATAAACCCACACATGTATGGTCAATTAATTTATAAAAAAAGGAAGCAAGAATATACAATGGGGAAAAGATAGTCTCTTCAATGATGTTGAGGGAACTGGATAGCTACATGGAAAAGAATGAAACTGGATGACTTTCTTACTCCATATATAAAAAATAAACTCAAAATGGATTAAAGACTTGGTTATGAGACCATAAGCCATTAAACTCCCAGAAGAAAACATAGACAGTAAACTCTTTGATGTTGGTCTCAGCAGTATTTTTTTTTTTTGGACCAATATCCTCAGCAAGAGCAAAAAAAGCTAAAATAAACAAATGAGATTACTAAAAAGCTTTTGCACAGTGAAGGAGACCATCACAAAATTAAAAAGCAACGTACTAAATAGAGGAGATATTTGAAAACCACGCATTTGATAAGGGGTTAGTTTCCAAAATATATAAAAAATGTACAAAACAACATAAGGGACAAAGTAGCTGACAAAAAATGCACAGAGGATTTGAGTAGACACTTTTCCAAAGAAGATATGTGGATGGCAATAGGTGTATGAAAAGATGCTCGACATCACTCCTCATCAGGGAAATGCAAATCAAAACCACAATGAGAGATCACCTTATACCAGTCACAATGGTGAGTATCAAAAGGACAAGAAATAAGTGTTCTTAAGGATGTGGAGAAAAGAAAACTCTCATACACTGTTAGTGAGTATGTAAACTGGTGCAGCCACTATGGAAAACAGTATGGAGGTTCCTAAAAAAAGTTAAAAATAGAACTACCATATTAAATTTTCATCTAGAAAATTTAAGAAAAAGCTCCATAAGTAAGTCAGAATGGATTACCCAGTATCCAAGTGGAGCGAAATAGCCATGTCCCAACATAAAACAGTGACTCAGGGCAATTGGCAAGTACTTCCCTCAAGTTTTTTTTTTTTGTTTGTTTATTTGTTACTCTACACCATTGTTGCCTCCTTATAGGGAAGATATTATTCTGCCTCTTTGTTGGTGAGGACAATAAGATCCCTAATAAGAGACAGCTGAGATTCTGTTTCCAGACATTTGTCCTATGAAAATAATCAGGGATGTTTAAAAACACTTATCTAAAGAATATATGCTCTTACATTATTTTCAATAGGAATGATTTGTAAACACCCCAAATGCCCAACAATAAGAGATTGTTAAATAAGTAATGATATACCTTTATGAGGGAATACTTTTCAGTGTTATGCAGTCCTTATAAATATATTAGCAGAATACTTACTCTATAAAAATTTCTCATTGTATAGTTTTGAGGAAATGGGCTTTCCAGTATGCTAGTCATCTGAAGGCAGAGAGACTGATCAGGAAAACCTAAGTGTTGACTATGCTTTTTTTCCTGGGGAGAGGATGGGGTTTTGCTGACTCTGGGTTTTACTTAAGGTTATCAGATGCTCCTAATGTCTACAAACAGGCTCTTCGACAGGATTATTAAGCATTCAGATGGTGTAAGTCTTCCTTACTAGCTAGTTATGTGAGGCCCAAGCATAAAGGGGTGGAGGTATGAGGACCCTGTTAGGAGCTCTAGGGGTACCTGCGGATCTGTGCAGTGCAAAGGCACCGATTCCAGCTGTGTCTCAGCTGTGCTTCTGTGTCCTTTGGCAAATAAAATGAGGACCTAATCTAACGTCACAGGGTATATGTGTGTGGTCTTTCCCAGACAAAGCAGCATGATCATAAATACATTATATACATACATACATTATAAATATAGATACATAAATACATTATACACACACACACACACACAGAAAAAACACTGGAAGGATATATATTCAAATGTTAACTGTGAATAGTTTTGGATGGTGGAATTATCAGGTTTAATTTTTTTTTAAGTAAGTTTTTTGCCTAGCATGGAGCCCATTGTGTGGCTTGAACTCACAATCCTGAGATCAAGACCCAGATGCTTAACCTACCAGGTGTCCTGAGGCTTAAATATTTTTTGAACTTTTCTGTATTTCTCAATATTTCACCAGTAGAATACATGCTAGCCTTTTCATATCTACTTGTGAAAAATGATTCTCTTAATATATCATTAAAATTAGCTTGCTAATATTTTATTTAGAATTCTGAGAGGATCTGTATTTATAGGTGAACCTGACACATACCTACGTTCATCTATTTATATTTGGGGGGCAAATTTTTGCAGGTTTTGCATTATGGGGGCTTTGGTTTGAAAGAATAGAATGGATAGTGTTCTAAAAATGTTTCAATGGTATGAGAAGTATCTGTTGCTAGAAAGTTTAGAACTTGGCCAGCAGTAATCATCTAGTCACAGAGCTTTTCAGAATGACAATTCTTTGGTGTCTTTTATAATTTATTTCTTGGATTTCTGTCTATTCTATTATTGCTTTTGTTAATTTACATTTTTTTCCAAAAAACTCTATTTAGTTTTTCTTTTCTTTCTTTCATTCTTTTTAAAAATGCTTGTTTGTTTTGAGAGAAAGAGCAAGCAGGGGAGGGAGAGAGAGAGAGGGAGAAAGAGAATCTCAAGCAGGCCCTGTGCTGTCAGATTGGAGCCTGATGTGGGAGTTGAATTCACAAACTGAAAGATCATTACCTGAGCTGAAATTAAGAGTTGAACACTTAATGGATTGAGCCACCCAGATGCCCCAGTTTCTGTTTTCAAGTTTATTTATTTCACAAAAGTTTAGAATATTCTCTTAAACACTATGGTATCTAGTATATAACCTCACCTAAATTTTGCTTTCTCTTCCCTTTTTCATTATATTTGTCAAAAGTTTGTCTATTACATAAACAGACACTTCTCCAAAGAGGACATCCAGATGGCCTACAGACACATGAAATGATGCTCAACATCACTCATCATCAGGGAAACACAAATCAAAACCACACTGAGATACCACCTCACACCGGTCAGAGTGGCTGAAATGAACAAATCAAGAGACTATAGATGCTGGCGAGGGTGTGGAGAGACGGGCACCCTCCTACACTGTTGGTGGCAATGTAAACCGGTGCAGCTGCTCTGGAAAACAGTGTGGAGGTTCCTCAAAAAACTATCCATAGAACTCCCTTATGACCCAGCAATAGCACTGCTAGGGATTTACCCAAGGGATACAGAAGTGCTGATGCATAGGGGCACATGTTACCCCAATGTTCATAGCAGCACTTTCAACAATAGCCAAATCATGGAAAGAGCCTAAATGTCCATCACCTGATGAGTGGATCAAGAAGAAGTGGTATATAT